>NC_089827.1:65617855-65917855 GCF_035046505.1 Tiliqua scincoides
CCTGCTGCAAAGCAGCTGTAAAGAACTTTGTGGCAGTGCCAGTGGTATCACTAGGGGGGCAGGGGTGTATAGGCTGCACCAGGTGACATACCCGGGGGGGTGACACCACTACTGGCCAAAATTGTGAAATCTTGGTTTTTCTCAAGTAATACCATTGAATTATATATCAGTCGATGCACGGTTTCATGCAGAATGCAATGAAATAAACTGCATTGAAATATCTGCATTCTATCAAATGTTGTGGACAAATAATCAGAAAAGGAAAACACAACTGCTTTGTGTAACAAAAACAGTGGATTTCTTTAACTCAAAACTAGCCAGTGAGACTGATTGTCCTGAGAGCCAATGAGGTGTTATTATGACACAACCGGGAACCAATAAGGTGTTAGTATGAGTTCTCATTTCTATGTATCAGAGCTCATGCTACACCTCTTACAGCCCAATCCTATCCACATGTTCCTGGGAGTAAGCCCGATTGACACTAATGGGACTTACTTCTCAGTAGACATGCATAGGATTGGGCTGTTACTCAGTTGTGTGAGTGCCATCAAGTTGGCCACATGTTTTTTTGTTGGTTACTGATTTGTTCAGTGACCTGTACTGTTATATATTTAAATAAATGAATGAATGAAGTTAATGGGGGTTAGACAAATCCTAGTGATGCCACTGCATTCATGTTATTCATATGATATTGTAATTTAGTCTGTATGGTCTGGTAGTGGATTGGTCCATCATGGAGGTAATGCAATGAGCTCTCGTAATGAGCAAACCCTAGTGACACCTCTGGGCAGCGCTATCAGCTGGCACGCCTGTGGAGAGGCTATAGCAGTTAAGCCCAGTGTAGGGGGTGGAACGGTGCAGGGGGAGGTGGAACAGATTGGATATGGGGCAGAGGGATGGGTGGATTGGACCCAGAGGGATGGGTTCAGCAGCTGTAGTGTCAAATCCAAATCCCAAGCCCATTCAAAGCTCATCTCATCTGGTTGACACCTCAACCCTCATTACTCAGGAATATCAACAGTGGATAGCTTCAGAATGGCTATGGATACTTAAAAGTAGCAGCTGTTAGCTTCAAAATGGCTGCCATGAATAGCTTCAGGATGGCTGCAGAGAGCTTTAGGATGGCCGCAGATGCAGCAAACGGCCAGGGATAGCCGAGAACAGGTGGTTGGTGGCGCTAGGCGAGTTACATTCACGTTCCCGTGGATAATGAATCTCTGTGAATTACAAGTAAGGGGTGGGCTGTGTCTGAAAGAGATGTCTTTTATCCAGTGGTCAAATTAGTTTTGATTGAGTTCTGATGTAGGGGCTGGAGTTCTGCAAGCTTAATTCTTTTTGGGTTTTAATTACGATTTATCCCTTTTTCTGGGCATGTGAAGTGCTATTCATTTTTTTTTTTTATTGTATACACATGCCCAGAGACCCTCAGGCATTAGCTACATTCTAGCAATCAGCACATAAATAAAAGTACCGGCTAGATTTTAAGAATATCCAGGGCTCAGCTGGGAGTATAATATATAAGCACCACACTTATGTTCTCGCTATTGTTAGTCAAATTGAATTGCAAACTGCCCGGCAGTGAGTGATTTTATATGATCATCAGTGCAATTTGGAATAATAGAGTAGCCGTAGCCAGTATGATTTAGAGGTAGGAACCAGATGATAGAAAATTCAAAAGTGTCCCTTTGCAACCTAGGGAGATAATCGTTTAACTTGTCAGTACATTTTCCATTTCTTGGGAATGCAGTGCCAAAGATTTCCTTCCTCTCTCTTTGATGGGCTCATCTTCTTCCAACTTATTTGTGTAAACAGGAGTGACCGTTTCATCCTTCATGTTGCTGGGTGGTCCCACCGAGGGTCTTGTTTATCTCCTTTCCAAATATTTACTCTGGGGTTGACTTCACTTTGTTGCTGCTTCTTGTCATCTCCTATGCATTTGAGACCATCCTGCTTACGTCTCCCTTGCAGGTCAATGAGGTTCTCTTTGCATGGAACATCACCGATTCTGCTTCATGGGGTTGTTGGAATAAATGAGCAATAAATCTTTCTTCCCCTTTTATAGTCACACTGAGGGAGAAGTAGGGGGACTTTGTCTCCTCCTCCTCCCAGCATATTTGCCATATATATATATATATATATATATATATATATATATATATATATATATATATATATATAAAGTTTTAGAAAACAAAGATAGAGATTATCTCTTCCAAAGAGGTTTCTGAATGCAACATTCTCCATCTGCCTTAAATTTTACAGCCGCCACCAGGGCACTGCCTGGCTGGGTGGTCCTTCTAATGTGTATCAGCCCACCAGCCCATGTTTGACTTGTTTGACCCCTGGAGACACCCCTTTGCATAAGAACAGCCCCACTGGATCAGGCAATAGGCCCATCGAGTCCAGCTTCCTGTATCACACAGTGGCCCACCAAATGTCCCAGGGAGCACATAAGACAGCAAGAGACCTGCATCCTGGTGCCCTCCCTTGTATCTGGCATTCTGACATAGCCCATTTCTAAAATCAGGAGGTTGCACAGACACATCATGGCTTGTAACCTGTGATGGATTTTTCCTCCAGAAATTTGTCTAATCCCCTTTTAAAGGCGTCTACGCCCGATGCCATCACCACGTGCTGTGGCAAGGAGTTCCACAGACTAACTACACGCTGAGTAAAGAAATATTTTATTTTGTCTGTCCTAACTTTCCCAACACTCAATTTTAGTGCATGTCCCCTGGTTCTGGTGTTGTGTGAATGGGAAAAGAGCACCTCTCTATCCGCTCTATCCTTCCTGTGCATAATTTTGTATGTCTCCAGTGCAGTGACTTTAAAAACAGTCTTTAAAAATCTAACCTGTTCAATTTGTAATGAGGACTCTAAAGGGTTGCCACTTCTGAGAGAGTGAATGAGATCACACTATCCCATTTGTTAACTGTACAACGGCCCAATCCTATTGGGCCAAGCTGCTAGCGGAATGAGCGTTCCACTGGTAGCAACAGCTGTAAAGCAGTGGTAAAGGGTGCTCCAGAAATGCGCAGACTAGCAAGCTTCAGGATCGCAGGCAGAAGGGCCAGAGCCCTCCTGCACACGCTGAAGGAGCACGCCTATCCCACCAAGGCAGGGGGAAGGGTAGAAGGGAATGGGTCCCCACCCACAGTTTGGGAACCACTGCACTAGATGTATAAAGAGAACTGTTAGAATGTCTTAATATATTGAAGACATCGGATGTCTTTGTGCCTTCTGGGAAGACAAGGGGTCCTAAGTGCAGGAATACACACATAACCCCTATCACTAGAATTAAACTTGTATCTTTAAACATTTTCCCCTGCTGTCCAAGCGCTATGAGAGTCAGCTGAGGCCTTGTCCAGAGGATAAAGCACTACCAGGAACTGAAACAATGAAGCTCCTCAGCATTGCTTGTGTGCTTGTAGTCCTTTCCCAGTGTTGCCATTTCCTATCCCAGCTCAGTTCACTGATAGAGATATGCTTAGTATTCCGGCTGATTATCTTCCATGAATGAGACGGACAGCCCAAGCCTAACTAAATTCCCATGTGGCAAGGCAGCAGCATAGGATCCACTGTGTCCCACATGGGAATTTTGGCTGCTGGAGCTCTCTTTGGGGTAAGGGGGCATTTGTCCCCTTGCCCCAGGGTAAGCTCCAGCAGTCGCAACTGGTCAACAAGGACCTGTGCCAGAGATATCTCTGGTGCAAGCTTGAGTTCATTTGTGTTGGGGATCAGGCCTGGAAAGGCGAATAGTATATGGCACTTGCTGGCGCCACCAATCCTGCCCCCCTCCCAGCCCCGATTCCCCCACCCCTGCCCACTTTGCCATCCACTCCAGCTCTATTCCACCCCTCTCTTCCCCCCGCGGCCCACCCCTGTCCTGCTCTGATTTTACCTGCTCTGGCAGGTGTCCCCTGAGCTACAGCGCAAAGGGGAAGGCTCTGGCCTTCCCACAGGTGTACCTGCTAGAAGTGCTGTCACCAACTGCTTGATGGCACTTTTGCAACAGCTTGTGCTGGCAGGCTGTGAGTTCTGCTGGCTTGGCAGGAGGAGAGGATTGGGCCAAAATGAGGACATGTTGAATCATGAACTCTCTGTTGCAGTTTCTGTGCTCTGAGCACGTGTTCCGAGTAAGATTTTTATGTGTAGTAAACCGTGAAGCTCTTCTGAGTAATAGCAAATTGGTAATATGCAAACTGGTTGTCTTTTTCTTTTGTTGCATTACTGATGGGAAGAGTGCTAAGTGCTAATCTCTTCCAGCTCTCTTTCCCCCCCGGATAGTGGTCTTAATCTACTAATGTAACCCCTGGCAGCCACCCCAGCATCACTTGGACTCTTGGACTGCAATCATTTGTGTTTCTTTCTGGCTTGTGTGTGTGTGTCTGCGTGTGTGTGAAAAATCAGTTATCATATTGAATTGACAAATACGTTTTGATTTAATAACATGTTAGCATTCATTTTTCTGCTGATGATGTAATAAACGTCCCTTGACTCGGTTCCTTCAGATATGGACAAGAAAACCTTCTCCTTCTCAATGCAAAACCAAAACATTAACCCTTGCCTGCCTCCTGGCTTGAACTTCCCTGCTGCTGATATGATCTGAATGACGGCCCCGTGAGGTCTTTCACACCTCTAGAAAAGTAAGCAAACATACCTAGACAGCCAAACTTGAGTCTGCATGAGTGGGGACTTATTTCTGAGTTGGTGGCCTCAGACCTGAGTCAGTGCTGGAATCATTAGTGCAGGTAGCTCAAGTGTACACAAGTCAGCAAAAAACATGTGTTCTTGTGACTCAGACTCGTCACCTGACCCAAGTTCCCAACCCTGCAAGTTACTGATACTTAGTAAGAATAACCTTAAGAGTTAAGCAGGTACGCTGTAGATTGTAAATATCTTTGCATCTCCTCAACAGTGTGATATCTCATCACAATCCAACATATCTGCAGAAAGTCATCCTTATTAACTAAGCAGTGCCAACAATTACCACTTCCTGTTTTATATGACTTTGACCACTTCCACATGGTAAGATTTAGACTAACACAAAAGCTTTGCCACTGAATTACCTTTTTTCCCATCCCTAACCCATCTTATTCCTGTCTTACATATGTTTTAATTATGAAACGTGGCTCGCTTAAAAAAAAAAAAAAACAACACCATCCAAATTCCCCTGATGCACTTCTGAAGTGAACATTGTGGCACATCACAGCAGAGCATAGACACATTATTTTTGCTGCTACCGCAACACAAGAATTAAAGATGAATATTCATAAGTAAACTCTAGCTAAACATGACAATATGTTAATACTCATCACAGTGCCATAATATAAATTAGGCATGATTATTTCTGACTTTCTGGCACACGCACACACATACAAAAATCCCTCCAAGAAAGTCTCAATAATATAAATATCTATTTGAGATGTATTGCCAAGGCTTCTGGGATTGATTTAGTCTTCAAGTCAATAAAGAAAACTAAATAACTACTAGGGCAAAGAGGAAATGTGTGGCTACCCTGGCAGCCCACACATAAATGCACTAACTAGAAATCAGTGGGATTTATATTATTTAAATCATTTGAACCCCCCTTGTCAGTCAAGAAGGCTCCAGTCAGAAACCATAAGCCCCAGAAAGCCAGGAAGAATGACACAGAGGCATGCTTGTTCTGAGAATCTGGGGGCAGAAATGTGTCAGCTGAGCCAGTGACAGTGTAGTCTAGTGGTTAGATTGGTGTCTTAGGGCCAGAGAGACCTGAGTTCAACTCTTGTTTTGGCAATGAAGCTGATTGACTTTGGGTTGGTTGCCAAATCTCAGCCTAACACGCTTGCCAGGATTGCAGTGAGGATAAAAAGAAGAGGCCCAGATATCGCTGTGAGCTCCTCAGAGAAAAGATAGGATAAAAGATAATTAAGCATGATATGTGAAATACAGGTGGAGCCTATCTGTGGATTTTATATCTGCGGATCTGACTCAGTGCGTGTCCCCTGCAATTTTATTTATAAAATAAAAATAAATTTATAAAATTGTGCTGACATTAGTAATATAAGTAGGTGTTTATTTCCAGTAAAATAGGATTACAGCCAAAGGGCCAAATCCCATCCAACTTTCCAGTCCTGGTGTGGTCATGCCAATACAGTGTGCGCTGCATCTTGTGGTGGGAGGGTACTTATGGAGGCCTCCAAAAGGTAAGGGAACATTTGTTCCCTTGCTTCGGGGCTGCACTGAAGCTGCACTGGTGCTGGAAAGTTGGACAGAATTGGGCCCTAAGTCTTATTGAACAGAATGGGCTTAATTTTGAGGGAAAATAAACACCATTTTCAAGCAGCTGTAAACACAAGCGTTTCTGTTCAGCTACCATCTAACTTAGCATAGCCATACCCATGCAAAATGCTTTTTTTTCAGGGTGAAGCTTCCATTTTTAAGGAGCAACTGTTTGGATTTTTTTTTTTTTTTAATTTGGTATTTTGTTTGACCATCTCTAAAGTTCAGATGGACCTGTTGGAGGATGGGTGCTAGGTTTTGAATTTCTGATGATGGGAAAAGGGCAGACCCACTTCTTCCAGTGATTGTGTGGCAACGGCCCTGCCTAACCGAAACATTTTGATGTGGGATTACATAATGCCTGGAAAATGAGCTTTCCTCGCCATTATTTTTAATTACTGTATTTTACACAGAATCCTCCTACAGAGATCTAATTCTGTATCTCCGCAGGAAATCCCTAAGGGAGCAACGTTAAAAAAAATCTGACACGTGCTGCAACATAACAATTAAATTAAATAATCAAGTTGCATTTTGATTACCCCTTTCATACATGGATCTGAATTTAACATCAGCCTGTCCTACTGTGATGTAAGTACTGTAGACCTGTTGACAGAAGCTAAGGCTGACTATTACATGTGAGTGCCAACCAGTTACTTGATAGGAAACCTGGTCTGCACAAGACTGCCCCAGGTTAATGTGGCTCTATGTGCTTTATAAGACAGCTGTTATGCATATTTTAACCCATTAAGTAAACTGCTGTGTCACTTGAAAAATAAGTTTGCATGATGTTGTGATATTGACAAGGAGAAGTGGCTCATGGTTCTCAATTTTTCTTTACTCCAAATGAAGTGCTCTGAATGCACTGACCCAATTTAGAGTTTCTGGGATGTATCCAAAGAAAGTTACAGCACAACCCTAAGGCGTGTCTACTGAGAAGTAAGTCCCATTGTGTTCAATGAGTTTTGTGAGAAGTAAGTCCCATTGTGTTCAATGTCTTCCACCACGGAGAGTGCACCTATGATTTCAGTCTTAGGCCCCAATCCTAACAAATTCCCCCAGCGCTGACACAACTGTGCCAACGGGTCACATGTTGTATCCTACAGTGGGGGTAGGGGGGCAGTCACAGAGACCTCCTCATGGTAAGAGACTATTTGTTTCCTTACTTGGGGTAAGCCTCCATTATCCCAATGGATCTCCTTGGACTTCCGCCAGCTATTTTTCTGAGGAGAGTAAGGGGGGGAAGAGGAAAAGGAATGGGGATATGATCATGGTGCACTCTGGTGCCACTGGGAACCATCCCTTCCTTCCCCCATTCTACTTCCTCCCCTCCCTGCCCAGAAACTCTTCTATTCCTCCCCCTCCCCGCCACATTGCTCCCAACTGCCCCCCACCATGCCAGCTTACCTGCACTCCCACAAATAGCTGGTTGCGGTCACGGGCCACCAATTCCACCCCTGCTTGCGGTGGCAGCTCCAAAATGGTTGTTGGAGTCATGTGCAGTATGTCACCATATAACCCAGAGGTGGCCAAACTTTCAACTTTAGGGCTCCTGGGCCTTTAACAGTGATGTAGAGAAGGAAATTTCACCAGGTGCAGCTTTTCATTGCTCAGCACCATTAAAATCAGAGTTAAATCCAGATACTCAGAACTAACTTGTAAGTCTCATGAATTTCAATGGCTTTTAGGCAGAGCTAGAAGCCAATATCCTTATGGTTGGTGATGTTTGCTTTTCCATAAAGGGGGAATCCACTCTTCTGATGTCAGCCACATGTCCTAGACTCTACAGGGCTGGCCAGCCTTTCAACTGTAGGGCTCCTGGACCTTTAACAACTGTGTAGAGGAGGGAATCTGTGAGATGACCAGCTGCACCGGTTGAAATTCCCTCTTCTACACAATTGTTAAAGGTCCAGGAGGCCTACAATTGGAAGGTTGGCCACCTCTGGAGCTAGACAGTAAGCACATGAGCCTGTTCTATGCATAGAGTTGCAAGTAGGGTGCTAGCAGAGATAAAGCACAAAAACTGCATTGAGCAGGAAGTCAAAGATTACTTAAGGAAAATACCTCTTTGTAGGAAAAGATGGGTGTGGATCTTGTCACTAGTTTGCCTGGCTACTTACCTTCTCTTTAGAGCAGCGATCTCCAAACTAGAGACCGCTGTGCAGAGAAAAAAGCCTCCCCGGCATTGCCGGAGCTTACTGTTCTGCCGGGGAGCTTGCTAACTCCAATCCTACTCTCCCCCAAAGTTTGCACTGCCCAGCTGTGTCTGCCTGGAAATCTGGGCACAGAGCCTGCCGGAGTGGCAGAATGAAGAAGTGGCCGGCCAGTGTAAACTTTTGGGAGAGATCAGGAACTGAGTTTGCAAGCTCCCTTGTGGAATGGTAAGCTCCATTCATGCAGGGGAGGGGTTTGCATGGGCCCGTGGGCCAGAGTTTGGCGCCTGCTGCTTTAGAGAATGAAGAAAGGGACTGGAAGAAAGCAAGACCTGAGAATTGCACTCTGGGTAACCAAAGAGCCTGCGCTGACTGAGACTGCGGAGGAGAAAAGGTAATAGGTGGTGGGCAGGAGAAAGTGCAGAGATAGGCAGGTGATCCGGCCAATTCCTTGCCTCTCACCTATCCGCTGCCGGAGCTGTTTCACCTGACCTCCTCCAGAGCCCAGCCTTGACTGTAAAGCACGCTTGCACTCATGGGTGGAACTGTCTGTATCACTGGAGGGAGCCCACTTGTTTGGTCAAGCAGTCTGTCTAAGCCAGCCAGGCATTCAATGAACTGTTCTCATATTCAGAAACGGCAAGGAGAAGAAATCATTTATTTATGCTGTTCATGTTAGGGCCATCATTTATTCATACTGTGGATCTAGTTCTTTTATCAGCTTTGTATCACACTCGACGGTACTTCCAAACAGTGCCTAGATCCAGACAACGCACAAACAGATTCACAGTCCACAACACTCTAGAATTCAGCTTTTCAGCACATAATGTAGAAAGATACACATGCATGGGTGATATACACACACACACACGACATTTAGACACATCAGAGCCAAGAAAGGGTTCTTCATGCATAATGCCGCATTCTGGTCTTTACAAAGCAATAACTGGACCATCCCAAAAGAACTGAAAGAAGAAGAGAGAAGAAACCAGTCAGAGGATTGGAGAGCCTGAATGTACCTTCTCAAGGTCATCTGGTCTAATCTCCGGCACCACAGCAACAGGTGCCATATTTGATACCTGCAAATATAATTATTCTGATTCTGGTGTGTCCTGAACAAAGGAGCAGGGGCACCATACAAGATATGCCTGGAGGTCACAGGATCCTGGTCTGTCTGCACTGAAGCATTACCCCGTTATATTCTGGGCAGTTTTTGGTGCCCATTGTTGACAGGCCATTTGCCTTTCTGAACCTTCCTGAGCTCCTGTATTTCCTGTGCCTGATCTCACATGCCAGTCAGTAGGCTGTCACACAAGCTCCTCTGGTGAGACCAACCTCCCTATTGGAGGGCTCCGTGGGCAGCACCAAAGAAAACGTGGGAACCAGCATTTGACCATCACCTAAGGAACCGGCATTATGAAAATAGAAATATTTCCAATGATTTTTGCCAACAAATATTGCCAAGAGTGAAAGCATGTCATGAATGGCCACTGGGTAAAGCCATTTGCACAGGGTTGTCTCAGCCTTCTTCTACCAGCTGACCCACATCCATTCCCGGTCAGGCAAACCAACAATTCTAAAACTGCCCTTGTTTGCTTCATGGAGCTATGAAGGTCGTACAGTTATCAGGGTCCGTTGAATCCAGGCTGCGGCCAGCAAGTCTGAAAAATACTCTGTGGCACAATCCTATGCCTGTCTACTCAGCAGTAAACCCCATTGTGTCAAGTTGGGCTTACTCCCAGGAAAGGGGCAACAAGACCATCCTGTTTCTCTTCCAGTCTGAATGACTCTTTCCATCTCTGTAGCTCTGCTTTTGGCTTTCCAACAGCAAATTATCTCCATCAAGTACACAGTGTACCAAACTCACAGCCGGGGCTGGAAGCAGACTGATAGACCATTGACCAGAATACAAGTTCTCCGTTCTTTGATGCTGGGTCCTTAATGTTTTTAGCTCTGCAGTTCTAAATAGAAAATATTTTCTGATGTTCAGTTCCAATGGGGGGAAAAAAAAAATAAGGGAGGAAAAAAGTCCTAAGATGTTTCTCCTTACTCATACCTTACAATGAGAGCTAGACACCTATACTGCAATTTATTTTATTTTCTAATTTAATTTTCTAGTGGTAAAGTCCACAATCTCTCTTTCACCTGCACAGAATAATCTTTTAAAACTTTTAAAAAGAAAATTGTCTGCAGCATATCATTCTTTTCGCCTCCTCAATTTTGTTACTATATTCAAAACTTTAGAAAAATAATAGAAATGTATAAAAGGAATCCTTAACAATAAAACAGAAGACCATTTCAATTAATAATCTTTTTGTTTTGGGGTTTAACAAAGTGGTTCTTTTGAAATTATAGCTATCCATATCGCACTAACAGCCCAATCCTACCCTTTCCCCCCCCTCTGGTGTTGCCAAAAAGGAGCACACTGTATCCGGTGGGTGGTGGGTGGGTTGGGAAGCTTTGGAGGGAAAAAGGGATCAGCAACGCTATCCTGAGCTGCCCAGCACAGGGGGATGTCACGGTGCCAAAAATGGCTGCTATGGCATCCTGAGCTTGCCGGTCAGCCACCGGCGACTCCTCAGGGGAAGGGGACATTTATCCCCTTCCCCCGGGTAAGGAAAGTAGCCCTGCAATGAGGCTACTTGACTGCGGTGGCTCTTTAGCAAGTGAAGAGTCGAGATGCCTCATGGCAGGCCCTGAGGCCCAACCCTGGGCTATGGATCTGGCAGAGTGGAGCTCTACTGGTCCCATCCCCTTCCTGCCCCAATTCCTCCCCCATCATGGCTTCTCCCCGCCTTCCCCCGCCGCCCCCCAGATCCCCAATTGCCTCTCCACTGCCCAGTACTTCGCATGGAGCACCTGGCAGTGGTCTGCTGGCCTCCAACCAGCGCTGGCCCAGCACTGGGCCGACACTAATGATCGCAGCCATGCTTTACTGCACATTTATGACAGTGCGTGTCGGCAGTGAGCTGGTGGGCACTCTTCAGGATTGGGCACCTAATCCCTTATCCCTGCGGTTTTCAAACTCTCCAGGACTTTGAAAGCTGCAGTAAGTTCTTGCATGGGAGGGGAGGAAGGCAGCAGGGGCAGGGGGGAGGTAGTGACGCGATCCCCAGGAACGCACCGCTCAGGGGGGGCTACAGGACTGGGCTGCACCCACCAGTCCCTGCGGTAGCCTTGCCGGGGCATGGGGGGCCCTGTGTGAGCACCTGTAAAACCGGAAGCGGAGTGCGATCAATCCACTTTCACTTTCCTTGACCTGGGGAGCCCTGCAGAGGCTGGCACAGAGCTCCCCGCACCCCGGGAAGGCTGCTGAAGGGACTGGTGGGTGCACCCCAGTCCCTGCAGCCCCGTCAGAAGTGAAAGTGGAGCGATCATGCTCCACTTCCGGTTTAGCTGAGGCGGGGTCCGATTGCCCCACTTTCACTTTGGAAGCATTGGGGAGCCCTGCGGGCAGTTGCGCAGGGCTCCCCGCACCCTGGAACGGAATCCCTGCGGATAAGGAGGCACGCTGTAGTTTTCTCTTTTTGAAGCCGCTAATATATGGGCTTCTAAAGGTACATTATTAATTTAAAGTCTATTTCCCCTTAAAGTTCTCTGACAAATTTCCAAATGACATTGTTCTAGGACCAAACGAGACTTGGTGATGTGTGCTTGCGCATATCGCAAAGACAGAAGCAGCACAGGGAGTTGTGTGTCTTGTACCTGTGCATTCACAGAATATCTGCGAATACACTCTGAGAAGAGAGAACTGCGACACTCGCAGTTCTATTTAAGGTTGGTCATGAAATGTTAAAAGAAGAAATCAAAGAGCGTCTCAGGGTTCTTTTCATCCCAGGTAGCAACATGGGAGAGTTTTAAAGGGGAGTCAAACAAGTTCCTACAAGATGGCATTTCTCAGGGAGTTTCTGTATATCTCTAGGCACTTGATCAAATCTTTACCACGGAAACCTAGGAGACAGAAAGCTCCAGCCACCTGCTGGTCCTCACAGTGCAACCATATCCCCAGCTTCCATGTAGCCATGGTTTGAAGTCATACAATCGTCAGATGACGATGGGCTGGTGCAAGTCTCACTGGTTGCTTTCGGCAGCTCCCCCGGGAGCCATGGCTCACCGTTTAGGAACCACTGCCCTACAGGGAAGAAAAGCAGCATATTCATCACCTTTTCCTCCTTCTTTTTCTCCTCCTCCTGATTGTTAAAAGAAAATATGGGTAGGCCCCCATGTCCGTGGATTCGATATCTGTAGTTTCAATTAACTGCAGGGGATCCAGGATCCCCTGCACACACCCCACATGCCCATTACTGTTCTTTAAAGTCTTCCCAGTGTTAACATAAGAATATAAGACAAGCCCCGTTGGATCAGGCCAAGGCCCATCTAGTCCAGCTTCCTGTATCTCACAGTGGCCCACCAAATGCCTGAGGGAGCTCACAAGACAACAGACACAACCTGTGGCCTGGTGCCCTCCCTTGCATCTGGCAATCAGAGGCAGCCTGCCTCTAAAACCAAGAGCTTGCACATACCTACTATGACTTGTAACCCGTAATGAACTTCTGCTCCAGAAATTTGTCCAATCCCCTCTTAAAGGCATCCAGAGATGCCATAACTACTTCTTGTGATAAAGAGCTCCACAAACTAATTACTGTTCCTTGCTTTAACCCATTTTTGCTCAACCCACAGGTGTACACATTTGGTCCCTGTTGCGTACATGCAATGTTTGGCAAAAATGGCTTAAACAGGGCGCTATAAGCATTCAAGCTTATAGCACAAAGAGAACAAGATGCTGGCAGCCTGACTAACTGACAAAGATAGACGTAACATTACACAAGAAGCAGTTAACTTCCACTTCCTGTTTAGCATTAGGTCTATTCTTGTCAATTGTTCAGGTTGCTGTTCTCTTTGTGCTATAAGCTTGAATGCTTATTGCACCCTGTTTAAAGCAAGGAACGCTTAAATGGCAAGACTTTAAAGATTGTTAATGGGCTTGCGGGCGGGCATGTGTGGGGGCTGCTATTAATACAGGTGTCTTCCATATCCACAGTTTCCATATCCACAGGGGATCTTTGCAACAGATCCCCCATAGATATAGGGGCACACCTGTATTCCCAAGAGAAAGTTGCACAGAAATTTGCATAACCTGCAGCTTGGCTTTCTTCTTTGAAGAAGACTTGCCTCGCCTGGATTGTCTTCCTAAAGACTGAAGTCATGATTTCTGTGTTATTCAGCAAAGAGAAACTGTTGGGAAATACTTGGCATATTGATACCACAATGACTTGGCTGACATTTTGAGAAGACAGCAGTGAAGAACAGGCAGTGCTTGCTCATGAAAGCTTTTGATAAGGGAACGTGTTCTGACGCGACCAGTGACAAATGGCCATCTTCAGCACAACCTGGGGAAATCTTCTGCAGCAGATGCCTTCTGGTAGACAAAGGTCAGGTGTGTGCCAGTGAGCGAATTTGGAAGCCCACCACCTGCTGTGTAGGTGCATACTCTGTTTCTGCTGTTTTGGGGAATGTGTAACTGGAGACTCGTGTGACAAATTTAAAACCCCTGACAAATGTATTTGTCTCTCATAGCCCATAAGCCAGGAGTCCTGGGAATTCTAAGCTGGGAAAACACACAAGTTCTCTAATAAAGAATTCTCAGCACATTCACAAAACTACAAAGCCTTTGGTATTTGAGTGAAGCCATAACAAGGACACCGGTTTCAGAGCAGTGACATTTGTAGCACAGGCAAGCCCTCAGTGTGACCTGGTGGAGAAAATTCTGGCTTTCAACCTGGGTAAATCTCACCTTGCTGGATATCATTGAGCCTGTGGGTCTTTTGGCTTGATTTGCTCATTCGTAAAACGGGAACCACACCTGCCTGGGTGGATATGAGAAACAGAGAGAAGTTCTTTTCACAGTTCAGGTGATCAACAGTGATTTCCTTTGGGTCATGAGAGGTACATTATTTCATTCCTTTTATCAAGTAGTCAGTTTTGTTTTGTTTTCTGGGAGCCCAGAGTTATGAAATAGCCTTATTAACAGCAGCAGCAAGTCTCTTGTTGCTCAAACGATAGCTGTAAAAGACCTGTTCAGTGCAACCATCTAGCTAGATGAGATATGAAGCAAGCTGAAACATGGCTCCTTTTAATGATATTTTCTTTCCTGTTGTGCCTGAAATTTTTGATGGTCACCTTTAATATACACTGCCAGCCCAATCCTATCCCCTACCGTGCTATAGCATGTCAGGGAGGAGACCAGAAGGCCAATGACAGGTAAGTAAAAATCACTTTACTTACCCTTTGGTAGGCCTTCTGGCTGCTTATGGGTGGAGTGACCATAAGTCTCAGTTTGCCCATGATGGGTCTGGTTGCTGCCTGTTGTCCTGGTGTCCCATCCAATTTATCATTTGTCCAGGAACTGGTTAGGTACTGTCGGGGCCAGAAATACCACGTGGAAGGTGCAGAATTACTTTGGCCCAGCCAGAGGAGACAGGAGCCCAGATACTGGAAGTTCATGCAGCCCACTGAGCTCTCATGAGAACCTGCAGGAGCTCAGAGAAGGCCAAAGAAACCTGGAAAGGTGCTACTCAGTGCTCTGTACGAAAGTCCTTTACGGCACTTCTTCAGAACTCCTGTTTCACAAGCGCTAAAGCCCAATAGGATTGGACTGTTATCTTTAGCACTGATGGTGCAGCCTTAAAGCTCTGTGTGTGATCTGATCTAAGATCAGCTTTCACGGAACCAAATGACCCTGACTTCTCTAGTTATCACTTAATTAATATAGGACTGAATTGGCCTTCCACAAAGGGGCTGTTTGTGCTCTTTATTTTACAGACGCTCCAACTCACAATGCAGGTGGCAAACCCCATAAACCGAAGCCAAATGCCTCTCTTTTCAAACAGCCTTGGTATAAGCGCAGGTTTTGTTCCTTAAAGCATCTCTGGAAACCTGTGGCATTGTGGCCTCTGCTGCTGTGCTGGATCAGGTATGCCAGCCAGGGATGTGTGGTGCAGGTGAGACAGAACTTGCCCTGTCATTGTCCCTGGAAAAGCACCACAACTACCCTGCCTGCTTATACCCAAGGATGCTCTCCTTACACCCCTTTCTCAGGTGTAAGGAGATCCTCCTCAGGTGTAAGCACGTGGGGCAGCTGTGGTGCTTTTCCATGGACTACAATGGGGCAGTTCTGCCTCTCCTGCCACCCCCACACCGCATATCCCTGGTGCCAGCTGTGCTTTGTTTCCTGTTGTGTATTTTCAACAGGTGTTTCAACTTTCGTCCTGCCAAGTGCAAGCTTTGTTTCACATTAGCAATCTCTGACAGTCCCACAATCTTAGTAAGAGGAAGTGTCGGAGAACACTGTGTTCTGACAGCTGGCTGTGTAAAACAGGCTCTTGCTTAGAGCTTCAAAGGTTATAAAGTCTGCAAGGAAAATTAAAAGATGTCTTAAGAACAACAGAGAACTGTCATTTTAATAGTCAAACAGAAATGCTATATTTTGTCCACCAAACCATAGGCAACGTAATGACATTGGTATTTTCAAAATCTGAGTGTTAAAAAAAAGTGACTTTTGCAAATGAATTTGCAGTTTCAAAGGTCTCTCTCTCTCTCTCTCTCTCTCTCTCTCACACACACACACACACACACACACACACGGAGCTCAATGAAATTATATTGAGAAAAGCGAAGCATTCATACTAAATTTTCCATAGTTCAGCTCATCAGAAAAGTTTGTCAATTTTCAAGTGTGAATGTTTTCCATTTTTTTCAGTAAAAAAAAATCTAAAATGAAAGGTTTAATATTTGCATTTTGATTGCAGATCTTCTATGCTTATTAAATGCATTGTGGAATTAACAATAATGAAAATACAATGGGTTAAGAGTTGGCACACTTTGAGATGGGATCTTGTCCATAATTTGGGAATCAACCCATTAAACATGTAGACTGATTGATTCTGGAATCCATCCATTTTCCCCAGTTCTCCAATTTGATTCTTTTTCAGACATTAACTTAGAAGGAGGAAACTGGTTCAGGTGTGAGTTCAGCCACTTGGAACAATTTCTGAGCAAGTGGAAGTGGAAAGAGTCCATGTGCACAGAATTAAATAGTTCTGCTCCGCAGGAACTTAGGATACAACCTCATTGTTTTGTTCAGGTTTTCCCAAACCTTGTAGCACCACAACCCATCTCATCCTCTGTAGTGGGTCGTGACATTCCTGGTGGTCTGGAGGCCTCTCATGGCCAAGTGACCCACTCTATAGGCCTGGGCAGGATGCAGAATGGCCCTCAGAAGCCTCCACAAGCCACTTTTGGATTTTGGTAGCAAACAGGAAGTGGCTTCTGAGGGACTTTCTAAGGACTGTAGAATGGGATGCAGGAATGGGAGAGGTCTCTGGAGACTCTAGCAAGTCATGGGGCTTCTGAAATGACTCCTATGTGGAGCTAAATCAGCGCAAATTTCATGACCCACTGTGCTTGGACTTTTGACCCACCAGTGGGTCACGACCCACTCGTTGGAAAGCACTGGTTTTGTTCTTAGGGTCCCTGGATTGTTTTCTTGCATGATTGAACCACCCATTCTTTCCTACCCTTCTGTCATCAATTTCCTTGAATTGAGTCCTTCTTACGTAGGCCTATGTTCACCTTGGATAGTTCTTGGTCTCCAGTTATCACACAACAACAACAACAGTATTTATATACTGCTTTTCAACAAAAAGTTCACAAAGCGGTTTACAGAGAAAATCAAATATCTAATGGCTCCCTGTCCCAAAAGGGCTCACAATCTAAAAAAAATCACACCCCACACATGAACTTTTGAAAATGTGTTGCAAGCATGGCATCTACCAATGCTTTGCAAACTATTAAAGCAGGCTATATGGCCGATCTATTTTAACATCACCACAGAGGAAATAAAGATTCCTTTTCCAATGGCTAAAATAAATCTGTGGCAGGACATAACTTTGTCTGTGACAAGATGGATTTCTATTTGAAACTTTTTACGGTTTGCTTTCGAAAGAGAAAAACAATAATAATATATCCTTGTTATATTGAGCAGATCCTGGAAAACATTAATGTAAACAAGATGTATGGAAAGATCCTCAAGCATTGTACGAGTGCATGTTTATAAGTCATCCGTTTGCAAATCATATTAACCTATACAGCCAAAGAAATTAATTAATAAATAAGACCCCCCCACACACACACAGCTATTGCCAAATAAATGGAGGAAAAATCCTTCACAGTTGTAATTCCCATTCACTTGTTTTCTCGGACTTTATACATTTCTTATGGAGCAATGAATGCCTTTGGCAGTCAGGATGATGGAAGGACATTATTGCACAATGCGTCATGAATCTTTCAAATCAGAAATGATGCATTCGCTGCTCTCGTCCAATTTTTTCATTAACGTATTCTACCGTCCTAGTGCTTCCAATAAAAACACTTGACCTTTTCAGAAGTCAAACATTTCACGGAGACCCTTGAGAACCCACAGAGTCTATCCATTGAACACCCATTGATCCTCCCATTCTACCTCCTAGCTGATAGCACCCACCCCAAACAATTTCCAACTCTCCCCTCCCCTCCCTTGTAGTACCCCAGGTTAGGGAGGACTTGTTCCCCCTTTCCTGGTACATGTCTTAGTGGTAGGAAGGTGAAGTGTGATATGGTGAGTCAGCCCTCCTTGGGAAGCTGACACCTGTGCACTTGGGTCACCATGTCCAGGCAAGGAGGAAGGTGATAAACAGCTTGACAGCAATCAGCAAGACACCGCTGCAGAGCAACCAGAAAAACAGGGGAGACTATTTGACACATAACCCCTGCTCCTGTATTGCTGCCAAGGCATGGCATGAAGGGCTCTTGGCTAGTAGCATAGCTGAGGGTGGGTCACAGGAGTCACAGGACCCTGTGTGACACTGATCAGGAGGGTGGCAATGCCGCCCCCACCACAGCCACTGGGGTCCTGCCCCCCTCTCTCACCCTGGCATCCCCTCGAAACACCAGAGCTGTGGTTGCATCTGGAGGATGTTCTGAGGCCCAGGATGGCTCTGCCAGACCTCGGAAGGCCTTCTAGACCTCTGCAAGGCTTTAGAAGGTCACTTCTGGTTTTATGGAAAAACAGAAATCCTGAGCTCTTAAACAAAACCAGAAGTGACATTTTAAGGTCTCAGAGCATCCTCCACTTGCACCAGAGGGTGGATGGCCCCAGGACGCCACACCTTCCAGCTACACTGCTACTCTAAGCAGGCCATTCTTCTGAAGTCTAGGTAAAAACATAAGGTGGTTATGCCACTGCTTAGGCCAAAGGGCTGGTTAGGCCAAAGGGCCATCTAGTCCAACTTTCTGTATCATACAGCGACCCACCAGATGCCTCAGGTGGGTGAGAACTGCATAATGTTACTACTCCCTTACACCTGGCATTCTGAGTTAGTTCACTTCTAAAATCAGCAGGTTGCACCTGCACATTATGGCTTGTAACCTGCAATGGACTTTTCTTCCAGAAATCTGTCCAATCCTGCTTCAAAGGCAGCTAAGCCCGATGCCTTCACCACATCCTGTGGCAAGGAGTTCCACAGATTTATTACCCGCAGGGTAAAATAGTATTTTCTTTTGTCTGTTCTAACTCTCCTGACAATCAAATTTAATGCATATTCCCTGGTTCTGGTGTTGTGTGTGAGAGAAAAGAAAATCCCTCTATCAACTGTCTCCATCCCCTGCATACTTTTGTACGTATGTCACCCTTCAGGCATCTTTTTGCTAGACTGAAGAGCCCCAAACACTGTAGCCTTTCGCCGTAAGGGAGGTGCCCCAGTCCAGTAATCATTTTGGTCGCTCTCTTCTGCACCTTTTTCCAGCTCCAGGTATGTAAAGATATCCCTCCACTGATTCCTAGTCTCAGTTCACAACTCTGTTGCTGAGATGGTGACTTTTCTCCTGGCAGAAGCCTCATTAATTTCAGCAGGCCTTATACTGACACAGGGCTTGGAGAAGCAATTTGTGCATGTACTAGAATAAGATCTCCATGGAATCCTTTGTATGCTTTGTGGAAAAAGTGCTCCAGAACTTAAACAGGAGTTGAATGTCAGCTGTGTGGAGTCACATAAAGCAGTAGTTTAGATAGAGCAGAAGAACTAATTGGAAGACGACGCTGGGAGATCAGAGCCCTGCTTAGCGATGGGAGAGACAAGACAGAGAACTGATCAAGGATCTTGAAGCTGGCTCAATCTATTCACATTTATATTTTGTCATAGATACTGTTCCTGGCTCTTTGAATCTTTTTTGTCTCGCTCCATTTGCTGGAATTTTCTTATGTCCTGTACAGTACAGGTTGAATATCCCTTATCTGGACTGCTTGGTACTGGAAGGTGTCTGGATTTCTGATTTGTCTGGCTGTCAGAACAATTGCATAAATATAATGAGAACGGCTTCCTCTTGCTCTTTGCACTGTTACCCACAGGAGTGTCTGCTGGCCTCTCTGACATTTGTCAACAATATCTGCACAGGTACACACCACAGAGCAGAGAACTGAACTTGCAGCCTGTACCTGCACTGGACGTGGGAATGAGCACAAGACCTAGTGTCACAAGACCACAAGAAACTAGTATTCATGCTACAGAATTTTTTTTTTTTTCAGTTTTGGACAAAAATGTCCAGATTTCAGAATAGTCTGGATTTTGGCTGTCCGGATAAGGGATAGCACAAGCCTACGCACATTTTGCCATCTTAAAAGTGAAAAAACCAATATTCTTGGTTATGTTCTTTGGGGTGCTGAATCCAAAAATGGCATTGGCTGTGCCTCATTGGCTCTCGTTTTGGGGGTACAGCATAGCAACCTTATATGTAGATTCAAGCAGTTTCCTCATGAGGAAGCTGACACCATGGCTTGATCGCAAGGAAATTGCTAGCCTGTAACGTAGCTATGCTGTACCCCCCAAACTACCCCCCCAAGCTGTACCCCCCCCCAAACTTCTGCTGGCACTGTTCTACTGTATGAAAGATGAAGAGCATGTTTCTTTCTGAGATTGGCTTCTAAAGGAAAAGGGCAGAAAACTTGCAACATCTCTTGCAAGTTCTTTCAGGGGTTTTAAGCACAAGGCACTAATTACGCAGAACAGGCAAGCACTGGCAGGTAGTGATGATAATTATAAGACGCAACTCATTTGAAATGCTGAATCCCGAGGATATGGTTTTGTGATACAGCATAATTATACTTCCTTCACAAGAAAGTGGAGGATTCATTTCCCAGAGCTCTCAGCCAAGCATAAAGATCCTTTTCAAGGTCTGATCCAATGTTTCCTAAAATCTGCGCATGAGCTCTGTGGGGTTGAGCATCACATGCTCCTCATCCGAAGCTCATTGTTAATCGGAATTCACAACATGAATTCAGAACACACAAACGGGTATTGAATTCACATCACGGAGCCGGACTGCCAAGAGTAACCCAATCTAAGAACATAAGAAGAGCCCTGCTGGATCCGACCAAGGGGTCAGCAGTTGGCTTTGGGATCCCTAAAAACAGAAGCTGAAGCTGAGGTATATCCCTCTCCTGTTGTCTATACAAATCTAGAATCTGACACACACACATCCCAATATTGTAGTAGGACAAAGGAAGAAGGAGAAATATCTATATTTTTTTAGGTGTTACAGAGGCCCGTTGGCAAACCCTAGACTATGGATTTTCAACATTTTCCTGAAGATAGAAAGATCTGTTGCTCCCAGAACTTGAGCCTCCAATCTAAACTATCTAGTACAGGGTTGTCAAACTTGTTTCATACAGTAGGCCAAGTAGCATTCATTATGCCTTCTGAAGTTCAGAAGTGATGCCATTAAGCAGGAAGTGATGTCATTAATCACACCATGACCAGGAATAAGCACTTTTTTCTCACTTAGCAACTCATTAGCTGCAAACGACAAGAGAAAATATGCAAATCTTGCACATATTTTTAAGATGCGAAAGGGTCCAACTATCATGTGGGCTGCCTTTTCAGCAGTGATGCCTCAACACAGCTCAGCAGCTGATCACGCTGCTGGGGGAGGCTGGGGGCCAGAAAAAGAGCTTCCGTGGGCCACGTCCACCCCCTGGGCTTTTTATGTTTGACACCCCTGCTCTAGTATAACAGAAAACCCAAAGCTTTCTATAAGGCCCCACACATCTCTTCTAAACTCTCAATTGGTGCATAAAGCTTTTGGACAAGGCCATTAAATGCCCGGTTTGCTTGGCCTTGCTAACGGTCCCACTAATTTATTTTAAGCTCAAAGTGCGTTCATCCTTTGAGCTCAAGGTTCTTAAACAGTATGCAAAGGCCAAGCATATAAGAAATTGTGCATGTGCTTAGTTTAGAATGCAAAGCTTTAGGTACTCTCCTGTGGGAAGCACCCTACCATACCAAAGCAACAACAGCTTGGATGTTGCATTATTTAAAAGATTAGGATTAGAAACAAACATAACCGGTTATCAATCACCATTTTTTACTTGCTAGTGTTTTGTAGCACAGAAATGCCACTCAGCACATGCCATGGGGAGTCTGTTATGTGTTTCTGAGTGAAGAGTTCTCCCAAACACTCCAAGGGTTATGTGTCATGATCTCTCATTTGATCAGCAGCAACATTAAAGCATGCAAGACTTCACTGAATAGCTACAGTGGGTGGCGCTGAGCAAAACCAGGGGTGTGAGTTCAACCTGAGGGCTCTTCTCTCAACTTTTCCTTGGCAGCTCTAGCGCTTCAGTGTTTTCAGAGCAATTATCCTGCATGTTTTATCACCTCTTCCTCTTGTCACGTTTACCGCTTTATGGGGCCTGTCAACTGAGATAAAATGTTCCCATCCCAAAAAGATGTCAGTGGAACCTTTTAGAATTGTCTATACCAAACTTTTTAGCACCAAGACCTACTTTTTAGAATGGTGATCTGTCCGGGACCCACCGGATATGATGTCATTAACCTGGAAGTGATGTCACAGCCAGAAGTGACATCATCAAGCAGGAAAATTTTTAACACCCTCATATGACAACATTAAATCATTTCATGTAAATTAAAAGTTTACAATAAGTTTTAAAAATTATTTAAAATAAAGAAGAACCCTCCTAACCCTCCCAAGCAGTTACTAATCTGTTTTAAAAAAACCATTCACCAAACATCCCAAAGGCTGCAATTCTATCCACACTTACCCAGGAGTAAGCCCCACTGACTATCATTGTTAAAAACATACATAGTAGCCTGTTAAAAGTACAGATCTCCCCAACTGTATTGGCAACCTTCAGTCTCGAAAGACTATGGTATCGCGCTCTGAAAGGTGGTTCTGGCACAGCGTCTAGTGTGGCTGAAAAGGCCAATCCGGGAATGACAATCCCTTCCACACCAGGAGCAAGTGCAGTCTGTCCCTGGTCTGTCTCCCTGGCTATGGGCCTTCCTTCTTTGCCTCTTAGCCTCAGACTGTTGGCAAAGTGTCTCTTCAAACTGGGAAAGGCCATGCTGCACAGCCTGCCTCCAAGCAGGCCGCTCAGAGGCCAGGGTTTCCCACTTGTTGAGGTCCATCCCTAAGGCCTTCAGATCCCTCTTGCAGATGTCCTTGTATCGCAGCTGTGGTCTACCTGTAGGGCGCTTTCCTTGCACGAGTTCTCCATAGAGGAGATCCTTTGGGATCCGGCCATCATCCATTCTCACGACATGACCAAGCCAACGCAGGCGTCTCTGTTTCAGCAGTGAATACATGCTAGGGATTCCAGCACGTTCCAGGACTGTGTTGTTTGGAACTTTGTCCTGCCAGGTGATGCCGAGGATGCGTTGGAGGCAGCGCATGTGGAAAGCGCTCAGTTTCCTCTCCTGTTGTGAGCGAAGAGTCCATGACTCGCTGCAGTACAGAAGTGTACTCAGGACGCAAGCTCTGTAGACCTGGATCTTGGTTTGTTCCGTCAGCTTCTTGTTGGACCAGACTCTCTTTGTGAGTCTGGAAAACGTGGTAGCTGCTTTACCGATGCGCTTGTTTAGCTCGGTATCGAGAGAATGAGTGTCGGAGATCGTTGAGCCAAGGTACACAAAGTCATGGACAACCTCCAGTTCATGCTCAGAAATTGTAATGCAGGGAGGTGAGTCCACATCCTGAACCATGACCTGTGTTTTCTTCAGGCTGATTGTCAGTCCAAAATCTTGGCAGGCCTTGCTAAAGCGATCCATGAGCTGCTGGAGATCTTTGGCAGAGTGGGTAGTGACAGCTGCATCGTCGGCAAAGAGGAAGTCACGCAGACATTTCAGCTGGACTTTGGATTTTGCTCTCAGTCTGGAGAGGTTGAAGAGCTTTCCGTCTGATCTGGTCCGGAGATAGATGCCTTCTGTTGCAGTTCCAAAGGCCTGCTTCAGCAGGACAGCGAAGAAAATCCCAAACAAGGTTGGTGCAAGAACACAGCCCTGCTTCACTCCGCTTCGGATGTCAAAAGGGTCTGATGTGGAGCCATCGAAGACAACAGTGCCCTTCATGTCCTTGTGGAAAGATCTGATGATGCTGAGGAGCCTGGGTGGACATCCAATCTTGGGGAGAATCTTGAAGAGGCCGTCTCTGCTGACCAGGTCGAAAGCCTTTGTGAGATCTATGAAGGCTATAAAGAGTGGCTGTCGTTGTTCCCTGCATTTCTCCTGCAGTTGTCTAAGGGAGAATACCATATCAGATCTCCCCAAATGCAGTCACATACCATGATAGCATCAAGTCTAATATATTAAAAAGAAAATACACATTGAAATGAATGGGGACCCACCTAAAATGGGCTCGCGATCAACCTAGTGGGTCCTAACCCACTAGTTTTGAGAAAAACCGGTCTATACAGTGTCTGGGGGTTTTCTTTTTGTGGTCTGTTATATTTTGCAGATTCAGAGACTATATTCAAAGAAGAGAGCCGTGGTGTCACTAGAGTTGGTTCACCCAGCATGGAAATGTAGCCTGTTTTGGCCCTAGCCCCACCTCTGCTATATGCAAGCACCCTTTGAGGTAAGGAACAATTGCTCCTTCATGATGAACCTTATAAGACAGGGTGCAATAAGTTCTCTTCCTGCCAGCTGTTTTGTTCGCCGGTGTCACTCACTGATGGTGTCACATAGTGAGGTCTGCACCCTCTGCACCTCTGCATGATACAGTGAAGTGTATCCTCAAATATATTAGGCTACAGCCCTAAACACACTTTACAAGGGGACAAGACACCCCCCCCCCTTTGACTTCAGTAGAATGTATATCTGATTGAATATGCCTAGGACTGGGTTGTATGCACAACACACTACCTGTCTTGCAAAATTTCTGAATTCTCTGAGCTCCTGATATAGTCAAGAGGGAACAAATGGTCTGTCACAGGAAACAAGGTAATGCTGGGAGAGGCTTGAGTCCTTCAGAGCAAAACACGAGTGGCGAATATTCATTAATCTCTGTCGATGGTGGGCAAAATATGACTCACAGCTTGAGGTACAATAGGATGTGGTTGGCCCTCCTCCTGTGCAGGTTGGTGAAATACGTTGCTTGTTTTGAGACAAGATGTTGCCTGTCTTCTTTTGTTTGCCAACTGCTCTGTGAACACATACAAAAGGCAAAATTGCCTTGTTTATATCCAGAGAACTGGAGAAACACAATTCAGCACAAATATCCTCCCCTCTTCCCCCCACACACAATTTGCAAAGCACAAGGAAGTACATGAAGTATTAACAAGTATGGCAAGAGATGAATATGGTCTGATCTCCTGAGTTCCAAGGAGTACAGGTTTCTCTTTTGGAAAATCCAATTATCTCCAAGTATTAGGGACTGTAAGTCAGCATTCCAGTTAAAGAAGGTTACTGCAGGAAGTTTTGTTCTGTTTAAGCATATCAGGAGTAAGTCATGAAACGAATGCCATTGAGTCAGCTCATCTTCTTTCATATTTGCATCAAATGTAGCACCTTAGTGTAATAATCCTCTGGAGAAGTTCTGTTAGAAGAGATGAACATTCCCTGTAGAGAATTTCATGGGTCGATGAAGGATCATAAGCATATGAAATCATTAGCAAGGCGCATTCTACATGTACCTGACTGAAGACAACAGGCTGGATCAGATAATACTTCTCAGAGAATCTCACCCACCATATAGAAGGGAGTGATGGTGCGCCTGCCCCCCCTCTCCCTTTGCACACCTGCCTCACCTCCGACATCCACAGAGTAATGGAACATTTGAATACGATCTAAGCATCCAAACAGAATCATTGAATGTTCGAGTTGGAAGGTGCCTTAGAGGTCATCTAGTCCAACCCTTTGTTCTATGCAGGCAACTTACAGCATCCCTGACAGGTGGCAGCCAAGGCTTTCCTTGAAAACCTCCATTGAGTTGAAACAGCCCACAACTGCACAAAGCAAACTGTTCCACTTGCTGGACATCTCTGACAATTAAAAGAACTTCTTCCTAATGTATAACTGCTGAAAGAGTAAACCCCATGATAATTGGGTTCTCCTAGCACCTTGGCAGCACTTCCTTCTTTCACCCTTCTTGGCGTGCCCCTTCCCCTTGCCTTCTGAGGGCTCCTTACATCTGTTTGTCCTCGGCACAAACAGCACTGCTGAAAGGGAGGTGCTGGGAGAGCCCAATTATCACGGAGGCTGGATGAAGAGCTTCCATGGGCTGTATCCAGCCTGCAGGCTTCGTGTTTGACTCCCCTGATAGAAGCCATTCTTGAGTGTTCTGACACCACATGTACATTCATGGACATAGTTGATACAGGCTTGTCAAGTGGGTATCAGCAATGGCTTGTATTGGGGGAGAAATTTCTTTTGATCCAGACCTGTAAAAAGAAATCTACACAGATCATCAAGCTTCTGGTTTACCTCCATGCTTTCCCTCTAAAGAACTTAGAGAGAGCCCTCTAAAGAACCTGGAGAGACAGGGTGGTGTAGTTGTTTGGGAGGTGGACTCAGACCTGGAAGAGCCAGGTTCAAAGCCCCCCTCCTCAGCCACGAAGCTTCCTGGGTGACCTTGGGCCAGTCACTTTCTCTCAGCCTCACCTACCTCACAGGGTTGTTGTGAGGAAAAAAGGAGGGGAGCAGCTGTGTACACCTCCCTGAGCTCTTTGGAGGAAGGGAGGTATAAAAATGTGATAAATAAATAAATAAACTTGTTTGTGAACTTTGGCTCAGTATTGATATAAGTTGCTCTCCAAAGCCTCTAAGAGACATGAGAGGAAAATGTGCATGCACACAGTTCCGGTCACAAAGTGTTCCTCTCTGCAGCCAATTGTAGCTTCAAGGAGATTTAAATCAGGGCATTAGTGCAGAGCTGGGGGTTTTGACCTCACCAGTGACATGTTCCCAATCCAATACTTTTGCAAGAAGAACATTGCACCGGGAAGTCCAATACAACATGTCGCCTGGCACTCAGCTGCAAGAGCTGTCCACAAATCTTCCACAGGTCACAAGAGGAAACGTTTTAAAAGGACTTCACATTTTACCCCTCCATCAAATGTTAATCCTCTGCTTTAAATGGATGTGACGTACAGTCCATCAAGTCTCATTCAGTTGTGAAAATATTCTCGCTCTCTCCTGATTTACTGCTATTTGAAACTGTGCCTTATCCTGCCATGTTTCCTGCAACCAATTTCGAACATCAAGTATACAAAAACGTAATTGAAGGCTCCCAGGTCCCTTTGGGAATGAAAGAAAATAAATAACATTGTAGATTGGTTGTGGTGTTGGGGAATTTTTTTGGGGGGAGGGGTGTGGATTTATTTTTCCTTTTTGTTACGGGCTCCAGTTTCAAAGAGGCTGTGTTCCTGGCTATCAGCAGTTTCTGTGTAAACCAACATACACCTATTTTCAGAACTGGAAAAGGCATCATGGAGATCTATAATCAGTCGCTCAAGTAACACCTAGCAAGTGTGGGAGAAAACATGGGCAAATACTAATTACTGTCATTTTCCGTTTCACTGAAAGTTGGCAGCACTTCCTTCTTGGATTGTGCTGGACCCCCAGCTCTTAACAAAAATAGAAATGTTACATTTTTGTAAAGCTGTGGATGGTTGGACTGAGTCTTTCACCCCATATTGAGTATGTCATAGGAAAGGTTCTCTAGTCACATGATGTATGTGTGACTGACGTATATCAGTGTCACGTACACTAATCACAACGTAACTGGAGTCTGCCAGCCCCCACCTTCATTGTTCTGTGGAGACCTTCCAACGCTTGGGCACTGAGCCCAGAGAGTGCTCAGGTGTTGCTTTCTGGCAGAGCTGTGCTGTAGATCTGAGAGAAGACAGGGACAAAGTGTGGCTTATCGAAGGATGAGTTTCAGAGATGCCCCATTTTCCCCACAAACAAGCGAAGTGGAATTGGAAACATGGAGGGAATTCGTAAAAATAATATGTAGTATGTATATTTCAGCTATAAGCTGATGAACAAAGCAAAGTCAATTGTATGAGGTGAACAGCCCAATCCCATCCCTCACCAGCCCATAGTATATAGTTCCACTGATGGAGCATGAACTGCATATTATGGTAGGGGGGTGACCAGGTAGCCTGGGAGGTGTAAATAAAAATATTTTTTTATGTACCTCCCCATACGTCTCCTTGAACCTATGTCAGCAATTTACTTGGCATAAGTCTGATGAGCATTAGGGGACTTGTAAAACTGGGAAAAGCAGAATAGGATCCTGGTGTGTGCCACCAAGTTCCTCCCCTCCTGCTCCTGAACTGCCCCTGGCCTCTGCCCTGGTCCTGCCCAATCTTCCCCTGAACCACCCCAAACTTTCCCTGCTGCCTTCTCCATTCTGGCAGGACACCCGGGAGCTGCTATCATGCACACAAAGCATCTCTAGCCATTAGTGCAGAAGCTCTGAAGTGCCCAATGACAGCACCACTTTCAGAGATGGCATCCTGATATCTGTGATGGGCAGCGTCCAGTGTTGGAAGCTCCCTCCAGAAATGGAAGTTCCTTCTGTGAAACTGAAGGAGTGGTCTGCTCACAGAAAGGGGTCCTTGCAGAAGCAGTAGTTCGAATGCCTCCTAATACAAGGAATAATATCAAAATCATACTGCATCATACCAAAGAGTGATGGGAATTATGTTTCCAGTGGAGACAGGCAGAATTCAATGTTGCCACCTACAGCTTCATTCTGCACTGATTAATTTGTTGCCATTGGGTATCTTTAAAGTGTCCCACCAGGATGACACGAATCAACCTGTCAATCACATAAACCTAAGCAGCGCATGTCACCATGAAAGGCCATATTGTCCTGGAAGACTGAGTCGTTTTTCCCCGTTCCTTCACCCTTTCTGAAGTGCCTGGGTAAGGTGTTCCAACTGAAATGTCTCTGGCAGGAGACAAGGCAGTCACATTCTGTACCAATCTGAGCCTCAAGCTGTCTTCAAAAGTAACCTTTTCAAGAATAGTTTCAAGAGCAGGGCAGTTTATTGCAGTACGCAAGCTTGTAGTACGCAAGCTTGAGGGTTAGGAAGCGAGGGGTTGTAATCTGAGCTGGATTTTTCCCTTCCACATCATTAGCCCTTTCTATTCCGGTAGTAGGTGGAATAAATCTCTGTGGCCAAACACCAACAACAGTCTAGGCCACTGCACCTAATTCGGTCTCCTTCAAAGGTGGTAGAAGTCATTTTTGCAGGGAGGACCATCCCTTAGATCAGCGATCTTCAACATTTTTCTTCTCGTGGGGTACTGACCTTGATGGTCTTCTCCATGGTCTTCACCTCTTATGATGTCATTTCCACCTTCTGGGAGACTCAGCCAGGTTCTGCAGCCCAGTTTTGAGGGCAAATGAATTCAAAGGCAATTGTCCATAGTAACGTAGTCCTCAGCTAGAGTGCTGGTGGAGGAAGAGGGACAGACAATTCATTACTACAAACAGTTGCCTTAGAAACAGAACAAGAAGAGTTTTCCAGCAATTTTCATCTTCAGTGCTCCAAATTCCCATGGCACACTTGTGGACATTTCGAGGCACACCAATGTGCCATGGCACACTGGTTGAAAATTGCTGCCTTGTATCTCAGGTATCTCAGGTGTAATTGTATCTCAGGTGAGTCAGTGACTGGGACAAAGTCAGAAAGAAGAATGATACAAGGGCTCGGTGGGAGGAATGAGGGGAAGGAAGAGGAGATACAAGCAGGAGGATTGGGGAAGCTCTGGAGCTGGCTATGGGAGCAAGCATAGGTCTTGTGAGATCGGGGGGTTTGAAACCTTCAATAGGGAAGGGGGTGCGACTGTCCAGAAGTGAAATCTTTTCTCACACTGCCTGGCAGGTTCAATGCAATCATTATGGCTTCACTACACAATAATGTTTTTGTAGACTATCATTAAAATGATAAATAAGTGTAAAAAAAAAAAATCCAACACATACATTCTCCTGTGCGTGTAATGAAATGCTAATGTAATGGATATAAACACATGGAATTATAAATGACAGATCTTAGATAAGACTTTCCAGCCACTAAAAACTGTCACATAAACTTTGATGAAGGACCTTAATAATGAGGCTGTCTGCCGATTGCTTGAGAAAGCGCTTTTTCTAGCCTAGGTCATGTCAGCAGTGACCTCCAAGAACAAGGTATACCTTCTAATCGAAACACAAGCAGTTTATAAAGTGCAAAATGCAAGTCCAGTGGGTCAGACTTGGGTTCTGCTGGCATCTTTGGATTTGGGGCAGGTGTGTTTTGGGAACCAGACTCAGATTAAATCATATTGCTCCACGACTGCAATCTTATCCACACTTTCCTGAGAGTAAGACCCATCAAACACAACAGGACTTACTTCTGAGTAGACATGCTTAGGATTTTGCCCCAAATCAGTGAAAGGTATTAGAGTATATCATCTGTTTCTCCCGATGAATTTTTCAAATGCCATTTCACAGAGGTTCTGTGACTTCAGCACATGAAGCAATATTGATTTTGCGTGTGACCAGTGGGGGCTCTGCTGTGATAGGCTGAAGGGCAAGTCTCCCCCCCTTTTCCTTTGTCAAGGAAAAGGCTATTAAAGAACACTGCCATCGTCTCATTTATTTGTTTTGGTTCGCAGAAGTAAGCTGCAGCTCAAACTCCAACCCACAGTCACATGCTAGGAAGGGCTGCTTCTCGATTGAGTCATGCAAAATTTCAGGCTGCCTCTTCAGAAGGTAGTTAGGCAAATTCCTCCCACGGATTGGGTTTGTTTTCTACCAAACCAAACTTTGAGGGCTGGCCTGCCTATTGGTTGCTGGTTGGCTGCCCTTCTACCTTTGAAAAAGTAAACACAACACCTACCTTGCAGAACAAAGACTGAGAGCTCATGGGAGCAGACTGTGGGGAAGGGCTTGTTGCCACCCAAAGAGAAAAGAGACAGGTTGAGTCATGCTGTGCTGATTTGAAGAGCTGCTTATTAGGCCTTGCCTTAGCCTGGCTGGGTTTTCAGACCCCACTTGCAGGGGCCTTGCATTGTATACTTGAGTAGTCAGGTGGACCATGAAAGTCATGGGCAGGTTCAGATGAAACTTAAATCACCGGATTGACCAGATGCTCTCCAATAACATGTGCGCTCGCTGTGTGCACTGCCTGCCCTGCCCCCTCGCTAATTTCTTGGTGAGTCCAGGCCAGTGCTCTGAATTACAAGGGGGAGATTTAGTGTACATAGAAGGGCAGTTTAGATTAAATGCTTCCTCCTCCAAGTGATCGCAGAAACAGGCCTGGATACTCCAAGAAGCGAGGGGAGAGGCCAGGGCATACATGTACCATGTGCATGAATGTTATTCTATGCATGAGACTGAGAGGCGATTTGTGTACCCACCTAACTGACCCAATATTAGGTCAGCTCCTGTCCCTCCCTGCCACTTTGCCCTGGAAAACATTTCCAAGAAACAAGCTTAAGCAAGCTTTGAGAAAATCTAAGAAAAAAGCAAGTATAGCTGGATCGTCCTTAGCTCATCTTGTGGTTTCTCCTTCGAAGCACACTGACTCTTGAGAAAGAGTGGTGGAACTACCAGTGTAGAGGACTTGTTTGTAGCACCAGAATTGAACTAGGAGGCTCCCAGAGCAATCCTACATACGTCGACTCACAGCTAAGCCCCACTGAATACAGTGCAACTGACTCCCAGATAAGAGTGTATAGAATTGCAGCCTTGGAAATCTACAGATGCTATCACGCTCTTGGGAATAGCATGTGTAGCAAATGAGAAGACGATAAGGCCACTACTGGCTCCATGAGTGATTCCTGTCTGTCGCTGGTTTCCCTTCCCCTTTCGAAGAGTGCGTCAAAGGGAAGGCTAGTTGGCAATGGGATTGGAATCCCATGACAACTTGGTTCAAATTTGGAGACGCTTGGATAAGACTCCAAGGGGGGTGGATTTTGGAAGTACAGGAGTTTGTTATCCTGAGTTTCCCCCATTCTGAATTCACCCAATCACTCATCGAGAGGTACTAAAATCATAAGTGCTCCCTGTTTCAGTTTCTCGGTCTTCGCTCTTTAAGTGGTCACTCAGACGGAGCATTTGCTACAACTGAGTTTCATTTGAACTGAGAACCTCTGTGCTATAGTGAAGGGTCAAAATTTGGGCCCCAGAAACTGGGCCCATTTCCAGGATTGGGGAGTGAAAGTCTTCAACATGTTCATGGTGGGGTGGGGTGTGTGTGTTCACCATTGGTGATGGTCATCAAGGCAGCAGCGATGGTCAAGCTCTCCCACCTGTTTGTTGAAGACTATCCATTTTTCTCCTCCAAATCCCTTATTCAGGGCCCAATGCAATCCAGCTTTCCAGCACTGATGCAACTGTGCCAATGGGGCATGTGCTGCATCCTGTTGTGGAGAAGGGGGCAGTCACAGAGGCCTCCTCAAGGCAAGGCAACATTGGTTCCCTTACCTCAGAGCTTCACAGCAGCTGCATCGGTGCTGAAAATTTGGATCAGATTGGGCCTGCAGTGTTGCAAACAGTCTTGCCCATGTCTCAACCATGTATTCAGCAGAACAGCTATGCATAGAGTGTTTTGGGTGCAGTAGTAAACACGACCCTTGTCAGATAGGTCAGGATGATTATCTCCACGTCACAAGTGGGAGGCCGAAGCCGAGACAAGATGGCTCACCAAAAAGGTGGGACTTGATGTTGTGCTGATGATTGGGATACACAGGTAGTTAGTTTTAAGTGGTGGGAATGTTCAATTACAGCTGCATTTATGCACCACGCCTCTTGCAACATCAAAAAGCTTAGTGCCGTGCACACATCAGCACTAATGGAGGTTGATTCCATCCACGATACAGGTGACAACAGAGATATTTGATGGAGCTTTTCCATTGTGCGCACTCTGTTAATGGATTTCAGCAGGGCTTGCAAAAACTTATCCAAGGAAGGTGCATAAGAGCATCAATGTTCAAAGGATTCATCTGCGTCTAGTTTTCGAACACAGATTATTTGCATTTTTTTTAATGTTTCACATGTTTGGAACAATGTTTTGTTTGCATATTTTGAAAAGTCTGGGTTTAATCATCTGGCATGCCAGGTGTGTGTTAATATATGTGCTGTACAAGGCTGGAACTTTAGGGGAATTCGGAAGGCATCAGGAAATTGGCAAAAGAAAGTGTACTGTGGTGTGTACATACCTCTGAATCCTGGCCAAAGTTAGTCATTAATTAATAGAGCAGATATCATTGGGATTTATATTCAGTGCAAAGCTGAGCACAGCAGAAATTACCCACTGCTTGTAATTTCTCAACCAGGAGGACATGGCAGTAACCCAACCCCTTGTGGTCCTGAGGCCATAAAGCTGCTGAGTCTCATCTGAAGCAAGGTTCCCATTCTTGCAAGATAGAAGGAGAAGTTCCACAGTTAAAGCTTTTCTGATCAATCAGTGCTGTAGTAGCACAAGCTGCACGTGTGGCCCTTGTCATGGATCAAAATGGATCACCTTGGTTCCAGGTCTCATTTCCACACAAGAGAGTCATGAAGGACACTCAAAGGGAAAACCAACTTCTAGATATTGGTGCACAGCTCTCTTGGGAATCATATGAACCTTTTCCCCCTCTGGGGCTTTCCCAGCCCAATTCTTAAATGATACCATGGAAGGCTGCCATGTGCACGTGCCCTTAATGAATCCCCGAGGAGGTTCAAATGATATTTTCTTCCATTTGGGAGGCATGCTATAACACAGATGGAGAATGTCTTCTTAATAGTGGATTCATTCTGTTTTGAAATTCTTGAAGGGCTTGCCCAACCTAGCTGTTGGTTTAAATAGTGTTGATTGAGGCACAAAATATAAGGCCTGTGAGGAAAAGTGTGGATTTCAAAGATGAGTTGGCAACAGTGTAGAAGTGTGTGTGTGTGTGTGTGTGTGTGTGTGTGTACGGCCAAGCAATTATGCTTTCATCAAAGCTGGAGATCCAAGGGAGTGCATGCATTGTTTAAGTGACAAATTTATATATATATAAAGCTGGAGATTTAAGTGACAAAAAGTTGTGCATGCACTAGCATATATGCATGCTAGTGCATGCACAACTTTTTGTCACTTAAATCTCCAGCTTTGATGAAAGCATAATTGCTTGGTCCACCTCACAGGGTCACCTGAGCTATTTCCATTTTCTTGGCAGCACATGAGAATCACCACCACCGTTTGGCTGAGCACGTGGCAGCTGGTTATTACTGCTGCCACAGGAACAACATAAACCCCTAAGTAGCAAAGCCAAGTTAGCACATAACTTTGACATCTTCAGGTTTGCAAGTTTTTATTTCTGGGGGGTGGGGTGAAGCCTCACAGATGCTAGATTTGTGCAGGTATCTGATACATCAGCAGTAATTCTCTGTTCTGCCCAGAAATGTGATTGGCTGCTCCAGACAATGACCAACGCAGAATAACGGCATTAAGAGCTCCATTACAGCCAGGGCTGAGCATATTATGGAGAAAAGAATGTAGGCAAGATGGGCAGTGCAATCCAAACCAGCACTTAGGCCAGCTCAAGTCAGTTGTGCTGCCTTCCAGGTGCCGTAAAGCACATTTATGACACCTTGGGAGTCATCTAAGCCAGTGTGAGGATACATGCTGGCCTCCCCGCACTAGATCTAGGCCCCAATCCAGCACAGGGGATTAGATAGGGTGGCAGGAGGGAGTAATGGGGTGTTTTGGGGCAGGGGAAGGCAGAGGGAAGAAGGGCTGGTGGATGGATTGAGCCTGGGAGGGGGTGGACCCACTGCAGCAAGTTAGGCCAGATCCTAACCCCTTCCCAGCCAGCCTGGTGTATACCAGGCTGCTTGGATTTGTGACAGTGATTTTGCTAGCGCAGATCCAGGTTGTCCCATAGGGGTGGCTGGTGCATGACGGAATAAGGGAAAAATATTCCCCAAGTTGTGCTCCAGCCAGCCCCTACCATGTGCTGAATACAACACAGGCCAGTCAGCCTGCCTGTTCCAGTGCAAGTTAGGACTGCGCTCTAAGAGATCTGTCAATGAAGCCAAGCTTCTTCTGGGATTGTTAATAATTGCAGTCTTATCATGGCAAAGGGATGAGGGAGACACCAACAGGTTAGAGCAGTAGTTCTAAAACTGTGGGTCACAACCCAATTTTTGGTGGGTTGCGGGGCCCGTACAACCAGGAAGCCACAAGGCATTATGGGTCATGCCACGGTCCAACCTAGAAGTCACAAGGCATTATGGGTCATGCCACGGTCCAGAATGCCTTGCAGCTTCTGGGTAGCGCTGGTGCGCAACCCACTTTGTTGGCCATGTGGCGCCCCAGAATACTTTGTGGTGCAGCCACTGTGTCCAACAAAGTGGGTTGCAGCAGCAAAAAGTTTGAGAACCACTGGGTACAATTGCAATTGCACGTGATTAAGCCCCGACAGCCCCTTTGCCACTGGAAATCCTGGGAGGAAGAGCTTTGCATCTGAGATGGGAGGGAATGCTTAACCCTTTCCCTGCCAGTTATCTTTACCCCCCCCCCCCAATGGAGTTCTAGATTCAGAATATGAGAAGTTAGGCAAAAAGAACATGAGAAAAAGGCAAAAGTCTCTGTGGGGATAAGAACATAAGAACAGCCCCACTGGATCAGGCTATAGGCCCATCTAGTCCAGCTTCCTGTATCTCACAGCGGCCCACCAAATGCCCCAGGGAGCACACCAGATAACAAGAGACCTCATCCTGGTACCCTCCCTTGCATCTGGCATTCTGACATAACCCATTTCTAAAATCAGGAGGTTGCGCATACACATCATGGCTTGTACCCCGTAATGGATTTTTCCTCCAGAAACTTGTCCAATTCCCTTTTAAAGGCATCTAGGGTAGACGCCAGCACCACATCCTGTGGCAAGGAGTTCCACAGACCGACCACATGCTGAGTAAAGAAATATTTTCTTTTGTCTGTCCTAACCCGCCCAACACTCAATTTTAGTGGATGTCCCCTGGTTCTGGTATTATGTGAGAGTGTAAAGAGCATCTCCCTATCCACTCTGTCCATCCCCTGCATAATTTTGTATATCTCAATCATGTGCCCCCTCAGGCGTCTCTTTTCTAGGCTGAAGAGGCCCAAACGCCGTAGCCTTTCCTCATAAGGAAGGTGCCCCAGCCCTGTAATCATCTTAGTCGCTCTCTTCTGCACCTTTTCCATTTCCACTATGTCTTTTTTGAGATGCGGCGACCAGAACTGGACACAATACTCCAGGTGTGGCCTTACCATAGATTTGTACAACGGCATTATAATACTAGCCGTTTTGTTCTCAATACCCTTCCTAATGATCCCAAGCATAGAATTGGCCTTCTTCACTGCCGCCGCACATTGGGTCGACACTTTCATCGACCTGTCCACCACCACCCCAAGATCTCTCTCCTGATCTGTCACAGACAGCTCAGAACCCATCAACCTATATCTAAAGTTTTGATTTTTTGCCCCAATGTTCATGACTTTACACTTACTGACATTGAAGCGCATCTGCCATTTTGCTGCCCATTCTGCCAGTCTGGAGAGATCCTTCTGGAGCTCCTCACAATCACTTCTGGTCTTCACCACTCGGAAAAGTTTGGTGTCGTCTGCAAACTTAGCCACTTCACTGCTCAACCCTGTCTCCAGGTCATTTATGAAGAGGTTGAAAAGCACCGGTCCCAGGACAGATCCTTGGGGCACACCGCTTTTCACCTCTCTCCATTGTGAAAATTGCCCATTGACACCCACTCTCTGTTTCCTGGCCTCCAACCAGTTCTCAATCCATGAGAGGACCTGTCCTCTAATTCCCTGACTGTGGAGTTTTTTCAGTAGCCTTTGGTGAGGGACTGTGTCAAACACCTTCTGAAAGTCCAGATATATAATGTCCACGGGTTCTCCCGCATCCACATGCCTGTTGACCTTTTCAAAGAATTCTATAAGGTTCGTGAGGCAAGACTTACCCTTACAGAAGCCATGCTGACTCTCCCTCAGCAAGGCCTGTTCATCTATGTGTTTTGAGATCCTATCTTTGATGAGGCATTCCACCATCTTACCCGGTATGGATGTTAGGCTGACCGGCCTATAGTTTCCCGGGTCCCCCCTCTTTCTCTTTTTAAAAATAGGCGTGACATTTGCTATCCTCCAATCTTCTGGCACCATGGCCGTTTTGAGGGACAAGTTGCATACCTTAGTCAAGAGATCTGCAACTTCATTCTTCAATTCCTTAATAACTCTTGGGTGGATGCCATCAGGGCCCGGTGACTTATTGATCTTTAATTTATCAATGAGGTCTGAAACATCTTCTCTTTTAACCTCTATCTGACTTAACTCCTCGGTCAGGAGGGGCCGTTCGGGCAGCGGTATCTGCCCGAGGTCTTCTGCCGTGAAGACAGATGCAAAGAACTCATTTAATTTCTCTGCCATCTCTAAGTCTCCTTTTATCTCCCCTTTCCCTCCCTCACCATCCAGAGGGCCAACCGCTTCTCTGGCGGGTTTCCTGCTTCTAACATATTTGAAGAAGCTTTTATTATTCCCCTTAATGTTGCTGGCCATGCGTTCCTCATAGTCTCGCTTGGCCTCCCGTATCACCTTCTTGCATTTCTTTTGCCACAGTTTATGTTCCTTTTTATTCCCCTCATTAGGGCAAGACTTCCATTTACGGAAGGAAGCTTCCTTGCCCTTCACAGCCTCTCTAACTTGGCTGGTTAGCCATGCGGGCACCCTCCTGGATTTAGTGGAACCCTTCTTTCTTTGTGGTATACACCTCTGCTGGGCCTCTATTACTGTTGTTTTAAGCAGCCTCCATGCACTCTGGAGAGACTGGACTCTTTTTACCCTCCCTTTCAACCTCCTTCTAACCAGCCTCCTCATTTGGGGGAAGTCTGCCCGTCGGAAGTCAAGGGTTTTTGTTAGAGATTTGCCTGGTATTCTTCCCCCAACGTGCATGTCAAAATGGATCGCAGCATGATCACTGTTCCCCAATGGCTCAGTAATGTTTACATCTCTAACCAGGTCCTGCATACCACACAAAATTAAATCCAGAGTCACCTGTCCTCTGGTGGGCTCCGTGACTAGCTGCTCTAAGCCACAGTCATTTAGCACGTCAAGAAATCCGGTTTCCTTATCGTGACCAGAACACAAATTGACCCAGTCAATATGAGGATAATTGAAGTCCCCCATGATTACAACCCTGTTCCTCCTTGTCACCTCCCTGATCTGTTTCCTCATTTCAAGGTTCCCATCCGATTTCTGGTCTGGAGGACGATAGCACGCCCCCAGTATTACATCGCTGCTCAAGCCTGGTAATTTAACCCACAGAGATTCTACAGTGGAGTCGGACCCACCTTCAATCTCTACTTTGCTGGATTCTATCCCTTCCTTAACATAAAGGGCCACCCCACCTCCAACACGCCCCTGCCTGTCCCTCCTGTAGAGTTTATAGCCCGGGATTGCGGTATCCCACTGATTCTCCGCATTCCACCAGGTTTCCGTTATGCCCACTATGTCAATGTTTTCCCTTGTCACCAGACGTTCAGGTTCTCCCACCTTTGCTCGGAGACTTCGGGCATTTGCATAAAAGCATTTGTATACGGAATGCCCTAGGATGGGCTGCTTATTCGCTCCTTTGTCCCCGCATCCTCTCATTGTGCCAAACCGTCTATCACATCCCATCACGCTACCTTTCCCAATTTCTTCTCCTACTCTGCCTTTGTCTTGTTGTTCTCTAACCTTCCCATCCTCATCCCATAGGGATGAGGAGTCCTGAACCGGATGCCCCTCGGCTCCTGTCGGCCTTCCCCCAGGGATCAGTTTAAAAGCTGCACTGCCACCTTTTTAATGTTATGCGCCAGCAGTCTGGTTCCATTCTGGTTCAAGTGGAGCCCGTCCCTCTTGTACAGGCCCCGCTTGTCCCAAAACGTTCCCCAGTGCCTAACGAATCTAAACCCCTCCTCCCTACACCACCGTCTCATCCACGCATTGAGACCCCTGATCTCCACCTGCCTAGCTGGCCCTGCGCGTGGAACAGGTAGTGCTTCAGAGAACGCTACCGTTGAGGTCCTGGCTTTCAGCTTCCTGCCTAAAAGCCTAAATTTGACCTCCAGGACCTCCCAGCTACACTTGCCCACGTCGTTGGTGCCGACATGCACCACAGCCACTAACTCTCCCCCAGCACTGTCTACTAGCCTGTCTAGATGAGAAGTGATGTCCGCAACCTTCGCACCAGGCAGGCAAGTCACCATGCGGTCCTCACATCCGTCGCAAACCCCCCTCTCTATGTTTCTAATAATCGAGTCCCACATTACAAGAAGCCCCCGACCCCCCTCCCGCCGAGGAGTATCCTGAGTGCGTTCGGATACGGGCCCATCACCTGGAGAAGGGGTCCTCCCTAGGGGATTGTTTCCCTCCTCTCCAGGATGACGTCCTCCAGTCCCGAGACTTCCCACCCAGGCAGCCGAGGACCTGCACGCCTGAGGTTGGGACGAAGCCTGATCGTCCCCGGAAGTCTCCCCACGGTCCTCCTCTGCCTGCCTGCGCTTCTCCAGGTCGGCCACCAAGGCTTCAAGGGAGCCGACGCGTTCCCTGAGATCCTGGAGCTCCTTGCACCGAGGACACACCCATGACTTATGCCCCAGAGGCATATAATCATACATGTGGCACTCAATGCAGAACACTGGATAGCCCCCTCCCTGCTGCTGGCTGCCTGACTGCATAGCTTTTTTGTTGTTGTTGTTTTATTTAGGGGTACTTTTATAAACCCTACACTGGTTAGCAGCCCTCTTCTCAAGGGAAGAGGAAGGGCAGTGTATGGGGCCCTGGCCTCCTCGCCCTGCTGCTGAACTCGCCCAGATGCTAAACTCTCAGTTTACCTGGCACTTGGGGTCCCAGAGGCACTTGGGGTTCCCAGAGGCCACACGCGTCTGGAGAGAGCCTCATGCGATGGAGCAAAGAAGCTCCATCTGGGGATATTATTTCTGTAAGAGACAAGACCAATGCAGCTTCCAAGAGTTGCTTCAAATCTGTAAAGCAGTTACTAATGTATTTGGCAAAGTGAGATTTGCCAGCGTTGAAAACATACCATAAGTCATGTCTTCACAGCTTTCCTCCCTGTTCAGACCTAACTTTGCAAACACATTGTTCACATAAGGGCGACATACGTGCCTCTTTTCGACTATGTTGCCGTGTAATGTTTTCAGATTTCGTGGTAGACTTTACCAGAGCCTGGATAACATATGGTCTTGATCATACATTTAATTTCGTGATTCATATGCAATATACTCAGATTATGGGGAGGTATAACCATTCTAGAGCAGAAACAGGGACTTATTTCTTCTGAATTAGCCTCAGCTCCATGAAATGAACCCCATCATTTTGGAGACGTTTTGAGGGGCGCCTGCCATTTTAAGGGAGGGCATTTGCAGTGCATGACCTCGCCCTTTCTCTAGTAAGTTCTGTGCAAAGAGACAGGAAGACATAACTGTGTCGGTGTAGTACAGCCTGCAGCCCATCTGTGGCAGGATGTGTCATGCAACCCTCCCCTGTTTTGGCAAAGCACTTGCCAAGTTCCATGGAGGAGGATACTCCTATTACCAGGGCTATATCTTGGGTAGGGCAAGACAGGGCGTGTGCCCTGGTGCCAGGGAGGAGGGGCAACAGGCACAGACCAGGCAATGAACAGTAGCAGCAGCATCCCCATTCATGGTGCTTCAGGCAGCTCCAGGCCCTCCATGGGGGAGTGCTGGTGGCTTTGCGCCCCCCCCCATTCCTTCTTAAATGCACCTTCTCTGGGGAGAACAGCAAGCAATCCCTCTTCTGGGGAGAACCCAAAATGACTGTCTTGCACTGCAAGTGGCACAAGGAGTCCCTTCAAGGTGCACCTCAGAGGAGGGGGTGAAGGGAACCTCCACAGGAGAAGGAACAGGGACTGCAAAACCGCCAGCATCCCCTCCACCAGGGAGAATCTGGAAGGGACATCACAGTGTCACATGACGTCATGATGTCACATGATGTTGTGAAGTCAGTGCCCCAAGCACCGGGACCGTGCGGTACACCACTGCCCATGACCACATGAGCCACCGAGTTCTGACGCGACTGCAACTTCCAGACAGTCTCCAAGGGCCATTCCACATGGAATGCATTGCAGTAATCAAGCCTTGATGCCACCCATGCATGGACCACTGTGGTCTGGTCTGACTAACTTGGGTAAGGCCACAGTTGGCATAGCAACCTAAATAGGGCAAAAGCACTCCTGGCCACCACCACCACCTCTGTCAGCAAGCACTTCAGAATCTGAAATTCTGACCTTCCACTGAAAACTGTTCAGAACTCCCATGAAATAGTTTTCTAAATGTCACCAGTATTTTTTGCTTTTTGCAGCTTTCTTCGGAAGATGTGTTCTGGCAACAACCTCTACATTTACCTTGAACTGTTGCTATAAGTAAGGTTTAGCAGCACTTCTGCAACTGCTTTTCCTTCTGGGCCGGAATGAGGTACCTTGTTGAACTAACAGCCCAATCCTATGCAATGCTTACCAACTTCACACAGACAGATGACAGTTTTTAGCTTCTGCTCATGACAATGTCACAAGTAAAAGCCTGGGGCACAGAACAGGATTCACCACCCCCCAACCCAGTACCACCTTCTGAGAACTGTCAGCAAGGAAGGACTGAAACCATCAAAAAATGGTGGCTCCAAGTCCCAAACCACTCAGCCCCATCCAGAAAGACCCTGTGATCAATGGGGCTGAATGTCCCTGAGAGGTTGAACAGAACCAAGAGGGACACACTACCCTGGTCTAGTCCCCAGTGTAAATCATCCATCAGGATGATCAGCATTGTTTCCATCTCAAAACCAGTCCTGAAGTCAGTCTGAAATAAGCCTAGGTATTCAATTTCATCCAGAAAGCTCTGAAGCTTAGAGGCAACTACCCTCTTAATTACCTTGCGCAGAAACAAGAGACTTGAAACAGACTGACCAGTAATTCTCCAGGATGGTCGAGTCTAGGAAGGGTTTCTTCAGGATAGGGTGGGCCACTGCCAACTTCAAAGCCATCAGCACCACCACCTCCTCAAGGATGAATTTACAGCCCTCTCTATCTGCTTGGCCTGTCCCTCCCAGGGCATCAGTCAAGTGGCCAGGCAGATTGCCTCACACTCCACAAGATGCTATCCATAGAAGAAGCCGGTCTGGACAGCCCACAACTGTTTTGCTGGATTCTGAGGCCAAGTTCTGCCTAAAGAACCTATGCCACTAATTTGCTCCCCTTCTTTCCACAACAATGACCCAACAACTGCACTGCTGAACCCTACCACCAGGGTAGCTCACTTGTTCAACCTGCAGAGGTCCTCCTTCTTCCCCTCTCCTGCCAGCAGTTTCTCCAGCTACTACAGCAGCACCTTTGTCCTCAGCAGATCTTGGGCATGGCAGCCACACACCAATCTCCAGTGTCTCCAAAGTCCATTCACCCATCTGTCCTTTAGTCAATTAGTCCGTCAGTCAGTCAGTCAGTCAGTCCGTCCGTCCGTCCGTCCGTCCGTCCGTCCGTCGCCAGCCAGGCCAGGCCAGGCCAGGCCAGGCTAGGCCAGCTTCGCTTCGCTTCCCTCCCTCCCTCCCTCCAAGTTTTCCTCCTTCTTCTACCCACACCCCTTTACCTTCTGCAGGTACTGCTTTTAACCCCAGGGCCTTTTTGTCTCCAAGTGGCTGCAGCTGTGCAGCAGACCCACTGCTCCTTAGAGCCCTGGTGTTAACCCCATGCTTGCCTGCCAGAGTAAGGGACCACTGTTGACACCAGAGCTTATCTCCTCGAGGGATCTTGTGCATTTCCATTACAACAACCACTCACCTGGATAACTCTCCATCGAAAGAACATTGGCAGAGAAAAAAAAGTGCTGTCATCACTGCCACAGAATAGCCCCTAAGATAGCGTCTAACCCCCATTTGATTGGATCCATCACAAGTTTTCCACCACTGTTGCTCTAGATATCTGACAAGTTTTTTCACTGTGTGCAGCTCACCAGAAAACCAGGCAGCCTTTGTTCTACAGCAACGTTTCGTGAGCCAGTTTCAAGTGGGTCCCCCCATTCATTTCTATATTTTGTTTTTAATATATTAGACTTGATGCTGCCATGGGATGTGACTGCATTTGGGGAAATGTTACAGACCTGTACTTTGAACAAGCTACTATGTATAGGCTGCAATCCTAACCTCACTTTCCTGGGAGTAAGACCCATTGAACACAATAGGACTTTTTTCTGAGTAGACCTGGTTAGGATTGTGCCCATATTCTTTTAATGCAATTGGCAACCTTCAGTCTCGAAAGACTATGGTATTGCACTCTGAAAGGTGGTTCTGACACAGCCACAGTCTAGTGTGGCTGAAAAGGCCAATTCGGGAGTGACAATCCCTTCCACACTGGAAGCAAGTACAGTCTGTCCCTGGTCTGTCTCCCTGGCTATGGGCCTTCCTTCTTTGCCTCCTTGCCTCAGACTGTTGGCCAAGTGTCTCTTCAAACTGGGAAAGGCCATGCTGCACAGCCTGCCTCCAAGCGGGCCGCTCAGAGGCCAGAGTTTCCCACCTGTTGAGGTCCACTCCTAAGGCCTTCAGATCCCTCTTGCAGATGTCCTTGTATCGCAGCTGTGGTCTTCCTGTAGGGCGCTTTCCTTGCACGAGTTCTCCATAGAGGAGATCCTCTGGGATCCAGCCATCATCCATTCTCACGACATGACCGAGCCAACGCAGGCGTCTCTGTTTCAGCAGTGAATACATGCTAGGGATTCCAGCATGTTCCAGGACTGTGTTGTTTGGAACTTTGTCCTGCCAGGTGATGCTGAGAACGCGTCGGACGCAGCGCATGTGGAAAGCGTTCAGTTTCCTCTCCTGTTGTGAGCGGAGAGTCCAAGACACGCTGCAGTACAGAAGTGTACTCAGGATGCAAGCTCTGTAGATCTGGATCTTGGTATGTTCCGTCAGCTTCTCGTTGGATCAGACTCTCTTTGTGAGTCTAGAAAACATGGTAGCTGCTTTACCGATGCGTTTGTTTAGCTCAGTATCGAGAGAAAGGGTGTCGGATATCGCTGAGCCAAGGTACACAAAGGTACACAAGGTACACATATTCTTTTAACAATGATAGTAAATGAGACTTACTCCTGGGTAAGTGTGGTAGGATTACAGCCTAGGGTTGTTAAAAATTTTCCTGCTTGATGATGTCACTTCCGGTCATGACATCACTTCTGGTGGGTCCTGACAGATTCTCATTCTAAAAAGTGGGTCCTGGTGCTAACTGTATAAGAACCACTGTTCTACGGCAAGGCAGAGTTCACAAAGGGTTTCCATTGCATTTCATCTTGAGTGTCTTATCACTGGTGTTGTGGTTTTCTTTATATTATTAAAAAGAGGAGACTTATACGATTGTGGAGTGCTGCCAGGTACCAATTCCAATTTCATAATTAAAGGGAATGTTAATGCATATGCATTTGCTACATTGGATTGTGATGGTGGCAATCTAATTTTTCGGAGAATATGCAGGATCTCGTTGCCGTGTGCTCTTGAATGCTTTCATGATGATTCAGTTACTGAAGGAGAAGGTCCTTTGATGCCCAGCAATATCATCTCCAACTGGTCCACTGAGCATTTGAAGGCTGTTCAAAGAGCTGTGCTGTTGTGAAGCCCCCCTTTTGCACACAGTGGTTGTGTGCAACATATTGCTAAAGGCACCATTTCTTCCTTTTTACTGTTAAGGTGGGCATTCTAAAATGCATTTTGGTGAAGCACGAGTGCGGAATGCGTAACTGAGAAGCCCTACTGTAAAAGCCATTATAGAGCTCATTTGAGAAAGGAAAATGGGAGGATTTGGTAATCAGCATTCTTAACCTGTTACAAGAAAATCCTTCAGGAACAAGTTTGTTGTTTGCAACAGTTTGCAGTTTGTGCCGTACACCACCCAGTACAGGAAGGACAACAAAAAGAAAAAGACCTTGCATGAGGCTGACATCTGCAAACCTTTAATCCAGCAATTTCCACCCAGTGTGCTAAGCCATACTGGTGTGCCATGAATGGTCTGCAGGTGTGCTGCAGGAGTTTGGGGAGGTTCCTTTAGAGCCATTTGAGGGTGTGAGCCCCCCCGCCAGCAGTGTGGCATGCCTTATCAATTATCAAAAAACTGATGACAAATTTTAGTGGCTTGTCAGTGTGCTATGAGATGAAAACATATATTTAACCAATTTATGCAAAACCCACAGGGGAACAGATTGATCCCTGTTGCGTATATGCAACGTTGGGCAGAAATGGCTTAACCTTCTGACAAAGCAAGGCTACAAACCTGTCCACATTGACCTCTGGGCAATGGCATAGCTCCATAGAGCTGCATGATACCACATGGTACTGGGCAGTGCTTCTAGTCTGCCCTGGGGGGGCGGCAGGTCCTCCTGCCTGCCCCTCCCCAGCAATTCGGCCCATGGCAACTTTGGCCACTGGCTACGGGAGCGGTGGGCAGTAGGCGGGCAGTTAGTCATTCGCAGCTATATCGCTGCTTCTGAGCTCCGAGGTGTGCAATCACCCCAAGATTGGCTGCAGCCTCTTCTGCCACCACAGCCAATCTCAGTGTCGTCGCCCTTGGAGTGATGCTGCCTGCTTCAGAAGAGCAATACTGCCCACTTCTGAAGCACGGTCGCTGGGAGCAAAGGCAGCCACTTCTTCACTACCAGCGAGCATGCCAAGATGACTGGCTATGGAGGTGACAGGCAGGTTCTCCAGCCCACCACCCCTGCAGTCATTCTCAGAGTGAAGCCAGACACTTCAGAAGAAGAGGCCGGCATTGCCCTAGAAGTGATTGCTGTGACATCATCACATTGCCACAATTACTTCCAGGGCTGCCGGATGGGGTTGGCATCTGGGGCTGTGACCCAGGGTGGGCAAGCCCTAGCCATGCCGCTGCCTATGGTTGGAGCACAGTGGACATTATTTCTGAATCGCCACGCATGAGGTTGCACTTCAAGTCTCCTCTCCTCCCAAAGGTTCTCTTTTTCTGTATTTTCTTGCCAGAAGAGTGGTGTGTGGTGTTCTGAACACATGTGCAGAATTCCTCAGCTCGGGAGGCAAGCCACACACTAGCAAGCATGCAACAGTGATCACGTGTTCTAACCCCAACTGTAGATCCATACCTGGGTGGATTTATGATAAAACTGCAACATCCAATCAAGGCTCAGATATCTTCTCTGAGCAAAAATAGATTTTGCCTCATTATCTAAATTTCTCCTTTTATACCTCTCCAGTTCTTACCAGAGTTTTACCAATTTGCTTTGCTCAAAACTCACTGCTCAACTCTGCCTCTAGCCTAGCATTAGCATAGCTAGAGGGGGGGGCAAAACAGTAAGTACTGCAGATGCCACAATGCACCGTGTAAGTGGCCTCTCCTATTCGCTGTCGGAGCCATTCTGGACAGCAACAGCAACAGCAATGTGCAGGTACTTGCCAAACCAAACAGCGCTGCCTGTATATTGCCCTCACGACCTGGAATGGCTCCCATGACGAATGGGAGGGGCCACTGGCATGGCTTGTTGCGACACATACTGTACTTACCGTTCCCCCCTCTAACTATGCCACCGCAGCCAAAAAGTTATGCATGCTTGTTTCCACCCTATCCTCTGCCGAGAACCCACTAACCCACCAGCAAGTTACCTATGACTCTTCAATGGATTGTGGGATGGGGGTCACAGCTGTCAGTGGGGTAAAGCGCACACGCAGCATAGCGAAGATCCCAGGCAGGACAAGGGAAGCGTCTTGTCGGAAATGCTGGAGAGTCAGTGCCACTCCATCAAACACGGGCTCTGTGAACCAGTGGCTTGATTTTGCCTGGGGCAGCTTCCTACGTTCCAGCCCGTCTTTGATCATTACGAATACAGAATCTCAGGTTCTCCAAAAGTAGGCAACCATCTGCACATCCTCTCTGTCAGAACCAGGCAGGTTAAATAGTCCTATACAGTAGAAAGCCCTTCTCTTTGGCTCCTAGCCAAGCACAATTCTGAAGCCACAATTGGCTTCGAAACATATGAACTGCATTTGTGCAAGCCTTGTCTCATCCAAAGCCTCATGCAGTACTGTTATTTTTACATTCACTGCATATATGAAGTCTTTACTTTCTCCTTATCCTTCGAAGCACACACCCAATCCCTGACTCACCACAAGGCCCACCGTGACTGTCGACGCCGAAGCCCTGGTGCAAAGGGTTGTGTAAACAGTGATTAAGTTAAAAGCCTTGGCAGATCTTGCACGCGTTATTGAAACAATCGGAGACTGACTTATGGGATACTCCCTGGCAGGACTCACTGGGCACAGAAAATGATGGACACCCTTAAGGATCATACTGAATTTGAGGTATGCGCTCTTGGCTTCTGAGGTTACCAACATCTCCTGCCCTCTTTCCACTCCCAAGTTTTTTCTCTGTGGTTGTGGAAGCCAGCCTGTTCGTACAAGCAGTTGCCTGTAATAATCCCATGGCAAGGCTGACTGTAATATATCAGGCTCGCATAAAGTTATTGGGATGTCATGTTAATGGGAGCAATAAAGCCATATCTCCAGATATGTTTTTGCAGGCCTCTTCTGCGCTGTTTAGGGAGTGCACTTTACGTGTTCGGAATTATTTCAGAACTTTAGGGGAAACAGCCTTCCTTTAAAAAAAAAAAAAGGACTTTTACAAAATCATTAAGACATTCAGTAAAGCTCATGTTGAAACAAAAAGGAAATGGGCAGCCTCATACTACCTAAGAATATAAGAACATAAGAACAGCCCCACTGGACCAGGCCATAGGCCCATCTAGTCCAGCTTCCTGTATCTCACAACGGCCCACCAAATGCCCCAGGGAGCACACCAGACAACAAGAGTCCTGCATCCTGGTGCCCTCCCTTGCATCTGGCATTCTGACATAGCCCATTTCTAAAATCAGGAGGTTGCACATACACATCATGGCTTGTAACCCGTAATGGATTTTTCCTCCAGAAATTTGTCCAATTCCCTTTTAAAGGTATCTAGGCCAGATGCCGTCACCACATCCTGTGGCAAGGAGTTCCACAGACCGACCACACCTAACCCACTACCCACCTAACCCCCTAACCCCCCTACCTACCCCTTAACTACCTAACCCCCCACCACCAGCAATGCAGATGCACCAATGGAACATGAGCAGCGTTCTAGGCTGGGAAACAGTTGCAGAGGTGTCCTCAAGGTATGGAAACTTTTGTTCCATCACCCTGGGGAAAGCATCTGCTTTCCCTATGGGTCTCCTCGGTCCTGCACCAGCTTATGTTGCTGGTGCAAAATTGGAGACTGTAATGGCAGAGGGAAGGGAGAAGAAGAGGGATCGGATCCCTGTTCCTCCCACTACCTGCCCCCTCTCACTGCCTGCCCCACTCACTTAGTTCTGGCAGATGGAGACTTCTCTGCTAGTCAGTGTGCCTGGCTGCCAGCAATTGTACTGGTGGTCTTGTTGCACTTGCTTGTGCAAGTGATGTTCCACCAGCCCTCTCTTCTGTGTGCTGGTGGAACACACATTCTAGTTTATCTCAGAGGACTAATTGTATCCCACTTTGTTGCCCCCTCTGCATGGACACCCTGCTGCATGCACACCCTGCAGTGTGAGAAGTACTTCAGTATGGTACAACCTCACACTATGGGGCAATTGCAATTCTGACCTCTGTGCCGCCCAGGGCCAGGACTGCAAAATGCCACCCCTAGGTCTAAAAAAAAGTCACTTCCTGTTTTTGGCAAGTGGTGGCAAGTGGGGGTAGGATTGGGCTGAAAGACACTTTGGGTTGCTAGTGCCCTGTTAGATGATTTTTTTTTTTTGGGGGGGGGGCTAATTGAAAGAAACATGTAGGTTGCTTTAAAAAAAACCCTATTACAAACAATGCAGGGAGCGTGTGTTGAAGGAGGGTTGGTAGCTGTTCTTTGCAGAAAACAAACCATAAGAACAGTTCTGTGTCACCTCTAGCTTTGGGGGCTTCTGGGCTGAAAGACCTTAGAAGCCCTCCCATTGTACATCCTCCCCCATGCTTTGGAAACCATGTGCATGTACCAGTTGTCCCACTCATGTTGCCCAGGAACCTGGCAATGGACTGATGAGCTGTGCCTTGAGTAGCACAAGGCTCTGACTGAGTTGTGAATTAAGTGGGTGAGGGGGAGCCAGGGGCTCCAGGTTCGCTTCTCGGTGACCACAAATGGTCCTGTTTATAAGGAGGACAGGGAGCTGTGGCATTGGTTGCAAGTCTGAATAGGGTGGCATGGTGAGGTGCAACCCCTTGAAGAATTTCCCAGGAGGCTTCTCTGGACCAGAGGGTGGTGGTAGTGGTTTGAACCCAAGTTTCCATGAGGGTTGTGGGCCCAATGCTTTGTTGGCATCAGCTCTGCCAGAATAATAGGAATCTGGCCTGTGTCGTGCTCTCATGTTTTGTGCACCTTGTGCCTCATACAAATGTGCAGGTACGTGGTGGCCACCAATGTTTTCCTCTTTGTCTGATGCGGCTTCACAGATGTTTCAGCCCATGATGCAGCACACAGGGAATGAACATCTGGGAGTTGTAGAATAGCATTGGGGGAAGAAGATGGTCTCCGTGGCTCATGCACCACAGTCTGCCAGCAAGTAGACGGCCAGCAAGCCACGGTTCCTGGCAGATCATCAGGCACTGGTGAGGCACAAGTGTGGGTCTTTGCATGGATATGGGCCCCAGGCATAGGTCCTATCATCTGTGAAGCCATCCCTGCAACAGCCCTTTGGTGTCATATGCACACCGCCCAAATCTCAGGGATATTTTCACGGACAACACTGCAGTGATTGTTTTTGCTTCAATCAGGTTTGAAATGCCAATGCAAAACTCACCTTGGCCAGCATGTTGATTTACGCTTCAGTGTTTTTTTTCCTCTGCTTTCTCTTCTACATCAATAATTTCTCAGCTGTTAAGAGGTGATTTAAGCTTTGTGGGGGGAAAATGCTCTTAGACCATGTCTACACCAGACTAAATTTGACTGCAGCAGGCTCCAAAACACCTCAGCTGTCTTGTTGTGCGGTGGTTTGGTTTGCCTCTCAGTCTGGGTGCTTGGCGGCCCAATCCTATCCAACTTTCCAGCACTGATGCAGCCACAATGGAGCCCTGAGGTAAGGAAACAAAAGTTGCCGGACTTTCATGAGGCCTCCATGACTGACCCTTGACCACAGGATGAGGCACACAACCCATTGGCACGGATACATCAGTGTTGGAAAGTTGGATAGGATTTGGCCCTAAAACTTAATCCTGTGCACGAGCATTTGCAACCCTCACTACTTGTGAGGGCCGCCGTTTCCCCCCCCCCCCACTCAAGGTAACGCTAGGAATGATTGACTTTTCACCACATGTGGTAATGGTGCTGGCCTCCTTGGACCTCTTGCTTTTCTGCCAATGGCAAAAGAAAATATAGTTTGGTACAGAGCTCAGGCTAAAGCAACACAACCCTTTGCTCTTTGCCATGGCTACGGGTGAGGTGAGTCTAATTAGTAACAGCAACGGAGTTTTTCATGGCCTTTCCCAGTTCCCATCCACCACAAAACATTCAAATGAAATTGCAAATATATATATTTATATAGAGAGAATATAGAGAATATATATATATATATATAAATATATTCTCTGGAGGCAGTAAAACAAAAGCAAATAAAACTGCGTGAAACTCATGGAAAGAAAGAACAAAAAAAGAAAGCTTGAAGAAGTTGCACAAAGAACCAACAAGAGAAATAGGAAGGGCTTTGTACTCCGTTTATCTCAGAGGACTAATTGTATTCCACTTTGTTGCCCCCTCTGCATGCACACCCTGCAGCGTGAGAAGTACTTCAGTATGGCACAACCTCACACTATGGGGCAATTGCAATTCTGACCTCTGTGCCGCCCAGGGCCAGGACTGCAAAATGCCACCCCTAGGTCTAAAAAAAAGTCACTTCCTGTTTTTGGAGAAAGCTGAAAATGACGTCTTTAGGCTGTCTGAAAGTCTAAAAATCTGAAGGGCTGCAAACCTAAAGTGATGGTTTTAGGCCTTCCAGAGCCCTCAGAAGGCCCTGTAAAGGGGCCTTAAGAAAAAGGAAACAGGTGGGGGGAGAGGGCTGGGTGGCAACCCAGGGCGTTTGCCCCCCTGACCCCCCAGGTATGCCAGTGGTTTGGTGGCATGCATATAAGTAGGGTAGCCATGGGTCTGTTTATGTAATTGGCCATGCCCAGATGGTCACACTGAGGGGCAGATCCAAGGGAGGCCATGAGTGTGTGACCATCCCCAAACAGTCTGCCAGCAGGCAAGAGTGCCTGCTGGGCTGGGGAGCAAAATCGGGTGCCTGGGGAACACCTACTGGGTGGGCACCAGCAAGATTGACTGGAATGGGAGCTCAGGTCTACTTAGCTAGTAGACCTGGGCTCCAAGTCCAAGCCACGGAAGTCATAAAATTCAACCCAGAGCCCAGGTCTACCCATCTGGTTGACCTGGGCTCTGGAGTTAGTAGTGCTCATGGCCCCCCTCAAATACAAACACTGGATCCATCCCTGGTCACACTGTCCACACGTGCCCCTGCAATATGCAGTTGTAGTAGTAGTCCCCTCTTGTTTCAAGATGTGAGAGAAGGATGCCTCGCTGTAGGTGGGATAAGTGAGGTTAAAAGTATTTAAATAGATAATACAATAATTTCACCACTGTCTTCCACACTGTGATGTTCCATAACTGCAGAATCAAAGGGGCTCACTTGCCTTTGCTGAAAAGCTTGTTTTCCTGCCAAAAATACAGGTCCAGCCTATTTATACATGGATTTTTTTATACACTGATTTGACTCAACACGAATGGCCCCTGCAAATGAGAAGGAATGTGCTGATCCCTGGAGAAGGGGAAAAATGCATCCAGTTAAGATCAGTTTAAAAAACTGAACAGTAACAATAGGCTCCTTAATGAGAGAGAGAGAGAGAGAGCAGCTGGCTGACAATCCATCAGTCCTTCTCTCTCCAGTGGACCCCTCCCTTCTCCCTGAGCATGTGAAAGAAAGGTAATCACTTTGCATTGGTGAAGGGAGGGGCTGAGTGAAGCAGACGACTGATTGATGGATTGTCTTCTTAATGACTCTTACCTTACCACAAAAAGGTCAGCAAGGCTATTTTTAAATCACCAGAGCAAAGAAACTTTGTTTTTTAAATTGATTCGCTATAGTGCGTTTTTTCCCATCCACGTGAGTGCTTGGAACAGAACCCATGCGAATAATGAGGCTCAACCTGTATTTGATTCTCCTCTAGAGGCTGAAGGAAGAAAACGAGAAGGGACTAATAAAATATACTTTGGAAGAGAAAACATTTGTCTGAGTAATGAACACACCAAGTCATTCCCGGGGTCAAATTCTTCCGAAACAAAATTGCCAGGAGCCAAAGCTTGTGCAATTCCACACAGTATATTTTCAGGTATGAGCCTTTTGGCTGTCGCATATAAACAGTGTTTGTCTTGGCTCCTTCCGTTTCCCCCTTTCTTTCACGGGGTTTACAAGAAACACTTTTTGTTTATGTGGTTAAGCACAGGATTCGCTTCATGCGCTCTCTGCTCACCTCTTGACTTGGCTAGATTTGGCAACATGTTTCCCATGGCTAAAGTCAACATTTCTGAATGGGGGTGGGGGAGGAGTGTACAGCAGTAATGCAACACTGTTGCTAGAGAATAAATTGCACGCATTTTCTATAGAAATAATTTACTGATGTTTTCTTTATAGTTTATTCCCGTTCTAAGAACAGGGGGGGGGAGGTGATAGGACGTAACTCCATAGCTGCTAGATCCATTCCCTCCTGCAGCCCTCCGACTCCCATTCGTCCCCCTCCCTGCCCACTTTCATCCCCTCCCCACCATAATTCCACCCTCCCACCTCTCCAAGTGGTGGGTTCACTTGCTACGGTGAGTCCAGCACATTCTTCTGGTGGGCACAGGAAGTTCCTGGTCTCCAATAGTATGTGCACTGCCAGAGTGCCTTTTGCAGCAACCATAAGGGAGGTAGCGCCGGCAGATGTTAGTTCTGTTTTGTTTTGATGTTGTGTTTTGGACAGCAGACAGTTTTAGACAGCAGACGTTAGTTCTGCCAGCACTACAAGCCCATCGGATTGGGCTAATATTTATTTACTAGAAAGTGGCACCCAATGTAGTGTGTCATACTTACAGCCCAATCCAATGTTCCCCCCCTCCCCCCCACTGATGCAACCGTGCCAAAATGGCTTGCTCTGCATACTGTGAGGGGGACAGTCCTGGAAGTCTCATCTGGATACGGGAACGTTTGTTTCCTTACCTGAGGGAAATATAATAATATAATAATATACAGTATTTATATACCGCCTTTCTTGGTCTTTATTCAAGACTTTATTCAAGGCGGTTTACACAGGCAGGCTTATTAAATCCACGCAGGGATTTTTACAAATTGAAAGAAGGTTCTCTCTTTCAAGAACCACCACATTCAAGATGTTACACTCCGATCTGGTTTAACATTCTGGCCTCCATCCTCCCACGCTCCGAGCAGATGGAACAGCTCAGCTGCAGCTTGCCAGCTGCTTCAAGGTCACATGGTGCCGGTGGCCTCGAACTGGCGACCTTGTGGAGCATCCAAGGCATGGAGGGATCTACTTGGAAAATTGCTGGTGCAGGGCTGCATGGACTCGGGCTTCAGCATCAGGTCTGGAAAGGAAGTTTGGATTCTGCAGCTGATCAGATCAAATCCACCCTCCTTCCTTGCTGACTTGGGTTGGTGGGCCAGTCCCAGGCCATCACTGAATGCAAGGCTACCAAAAGGCCCTTTTGCAACCACTGTGTTGCTGCCAGCGGAAGTGCCCAATAGGATTGGGCTGTTAGTGCATTTGTATAGGGCTTTCTGAATGTGCAGAGGGCTTTATGCATATCACCTAGATTTTACCCTTAACCTCTAAAGGATGTCAGTGTCATTATCCTCAAATTGCAGTTGAGAGGAGCTGAGGCTGAGTGGGAACAGCTTGACTAATGCCATCTTGTCAGCTTGTCGCAGAGGTGAGATTCAAAGGGGAGGAGGGGAAGTCACGAATCACAGTTCAGTCATTACACTACATTACTGTGTTGCAGTTCCAGGGTGAAGGAGGGAGCTCAGCTACAGGATATGACATCACTGAATTAATTGTAATGGGTAGGAATTCCTACTGAACATAAAATCGGTTTAACAAGTCATGAGAGTCGTTACGTTACTTGACCCTGGAAGATCATTTCCCCCCCTCCCCAAGTTGCCTGCCCATCAATTTAGACCTACCTCCTTCATGAATCACAGCCACATTACAACTGTGGCAAAAGAATCATCGACTGCAATTAAGGAAGCAACTTAGTAAATCACAGGCTGCGTAATGGATTTTAAATTGGATTTTAATCACGCTCGTCCCTCGTGAAAAGACATCTCTAGCTGCTGATGGTGATGATTGTAAACAATCTTTGTGCATCCGTGCCTTAATTCAGGCAAATGCTGCCATAAAGCAAAATCTTTCAGATACAAGGCTAGTTCCGTCTGCACAATCTGACTGTCGATGACATCACTGCAAAGGAACCACGGGCCTGAGTTGGGGAGTGCAATTTGCAGTGATAGACAATATTGTGTGCAACGTGCAAAGATCAGTCACAGCTAGACCATGGAAGAGAATCCATTTTGCAAAAGAACCATAGAGATCAGTTAGAACAAAAACCAATGTCTAGCTCTTCACTATCTTGAATCTCAGTCCATTCATACAAAGATGCACACAGCAGCGTAAGGAGATGCTTCCTTGTGATGCGGACCAATATGTCAGGGCAGTGTGCATGACTGACAAAGTCATAGGAAAGCAATCAGTGGCTTTTCCCCACTTGACCAGTGCCTACTCTCCAACCACAGGGGATATCACCCCAAGGAAGTGGCCAAGCAGGTGATTGAAAGTAAGGTCAGGCAGGAAGCTGGTTTCACCCTCAACCCCCCAACATTTCAAGACAAAAGTTCTCACTTGTGGTGATGTAAGGAAAAGCCTTCTGTCCAATTGCCCACCAGGAAGCACATTTGCTCCCATCTTCTGAAGTTCTGCCCAATGACTGTGCTAGGACAGGGCTGACCTTAGTCCAACTTGATCAATTTCGCCAAATTCGGCCCCATGCCTGGAAGAGCCCTGTACTGGGGTGCCAAGTACCTCACTCTGCTGTGGAATTTTCCATGCCGAGGTGTCATGAGAGGAGCATGACAAACAAAGCATTGCTGCTGGAAAGCCTTCCCTCCCATCCACCCACCCTTGGGTTTGATTGGCTTGAAATCTGCCCCTCCTGATGCAGTTGGTGGTGACAGCACTTCTGGGTGCCTCGCCACTGCTGCTCATGCTGCTGAATAGGAGGGCCCTGCAAAAATGTTTTGCATTTGGCCCTGTAACTCCTAAGGTAACTTATCAAGCCATGATGTGTATGCGCAACCTCCTGATTTTGGAAATGGGCTATGTCAGAATGCCAGATGCAAGGGAGGGCACCAGGATGAGGTCTCTTGTTATCTGGTGTGCTCCTTGGGGCATTTGGTGGGCCGCTGTGAGACACAGGAAGCTGGACTAGATGGGCCTGTGGCCTGATCCAGTGGGGCTGTTCTTATGTTCTTAACTACAATTCCCAGGAAGCCTTGCAGGTCTCTTGTTATCTGGTGTGCTCCCTGGGGCATTTGGTGGGCCGCTGTGAGATACAGGAAGCTGGACTAGATGGGCCTATGGCCTGATCCAGTGGGTTTGTTCTTATGTTCTTAGGTAGGCCTTGCACTAGAGTAACTGCCCAGCACCAGCCTTCCATTATAAATTGTGTATAATTAATATCATTTAATTAATGTTTAACATGTCAACATGACTTTAAACATATCCGCCTATCCATATTTATGTTCTGGCTATTCTGGAAAAATTCTCAATTCCCTTAGGTCCCCTCACCCCAAAACTTCTGACTATGAGGCCTCAATCCTATCCCCAATGCATGTGTAGACATGCATTCCATTAGGTTATTAATTTGCTATATATTTGTGTTAACCTAACATAAGTAAAAGGTTGAATATTGAAATAGCCAGATAATAATATCTAGATAGGGTATACCTAAGCTTTTTACAATACAGTGTTGACTGGACCTACCTTGAATTTCGTCCCTGAGAGCAAAACCATATATATATGGTTTTTTCCCAAAGGGAGAGATGAACTGTTTGATGAATTTGTGGGTGAAAATGTCATGTCAGAATTCAATCAAATTGTCCTCCCATTCAAAACATTTGTGCCATTACTACTCACAATTGTACTGTAGGTAGGAAAATTATCTTCCTGCTTGCTCCATGCTTCAAAGATGGTATGCAGGGACACTTGATTTCCTTGGCTGCAGTCTGCATTCATTTTGAAAAGAAATGGAAATTAAAATGATCTCCATTCATCTTATTCATTTTTTTTTTTTGCTATGAAAATGAATGAGAATGAAACCAAATGGGTTTCTGAAAGAAAATCCATTCATTTTTCATTTGTTTTCCATTTCATTCATTTATGCAGGAGTCTTCAGGAAACTTGGAACAGCAATACACCACTGGCAGGTCACTACAAAAGAGGGTAAGAGAGAATGCAGTGAAATTAACACACCTATTTCTAGAGATGGGAACTCGAGTCAGGTGACTCAAGTCTGAGTCGCAAAAATCAGCATTTTCGCTGACTCATGTACACTTGAGGCAGCTGTGCCGATAACTCAGGAATTGACTCGAGTCTGAGGCCATTGACTCAGCACTCATTTCCCATGCATGCTGTCTGTGTGGGTGTGCTTGCTTACTTTTTTTGGTGTGAAAGACCTTGCAGAGCCATCATTCATACCGGGCAAGCAGCAGGGAAGTTCCAGCAAGGAGGGAGGGGTGTAACGGAGCTTCCTGAGTGACCTTTTGCCAGTCACTCTCTCTCAGTCTCACCTGCCTCACAGGGTTGTGGTGAGGACAAGAGGAGAGAAGGAACCATGTATGCCAACCTGAGCTCCTTAGAGGAAGGGCAATACTGTATTAATGGTGTGAAAAATAAATAAATAAAATATGATCCCACCCCTGCAGTCTCCAGTGGAACAGTGCAGAATTCTACCACCTCAGGGCGCAATCCTAACCCTTTATGTCAGTGCTTTCCAGTGCCAACATAAGGGCAATGCAGCTACGAGGTAAGGGAACAAACATTCCCTTACTTTGAGGAGGCCTCCGTGAGTGACACCCAGCTGCAGGATGCAGCACATGTCCCATTGGCACCGCTATGCCAGTGCTGGAAAGCACTGACATAAGGGGTTAGAATTGTGCCCTCAGTTTTCCACTGAGTTCTGCATAATGAATAGGTTGTGTCTCAGGAACAGAACAAACATTCAATCAACATGTGGAGATTTCCTCACTTGGGGTTTCTGGTGTGTTTGTTTTCTGCTTGAAAATGCAGTCAAACTTCCCAGAGTATTGAATTGTTCACCCATGAGAAGTCTCATGCCTGCCTGTGTCAATCCTCTGATGGAGGTGTTTGGTTCTACATCTGAACCACACACATATCACACCACCGTGTGACTTCCTTATCAAATGCTACTTAAAGCAGTGGAAAAGACTGAAGTCATGGGGGGTATGATTTTGGGTGGTGGTGGAAGGAACCTGATCAACTATGTTCAAAAATAAACCACAGGGGAACATAACTCTTTGGAGTTGCTCTCAGACAACATCAAAACCACAAGATAATAAGAGTGACTTTTTTGTTTCTGAGACTGTCACTCAACTAGGGCATCATCTCACAACTCAGGAGGTTCTTAACTGTCATACCTGATTTTGTACTCACTTATCATTTATATTGTATAGGATTATAGTTTGTGTATGTACAATAGGCTTTTACTCCTGAACAAGCATAGCTTATGAGATAGATTAGAACGGAATCTCATTGGGCTGAACTGAGAAGTGACTAAGGGCCCAAACCTAAGCTTACCACATGATGTCGTTCTTGGTCCTCTACTGGCACTGACTGCCATAAAGCAGTCAGTGGTAAAAGGTGCTCCAACAGTGCGCTAATCAGTGCACTGCCAGGAGTGCTGGTGGGAAAGCCTGCACCTCCCTGTCTGTGCCATCAACATTTATTTTATTCATTTTTATCCCTCTAGGTTGCAATTTCCAGGATATTTATCCCTCCACAATAAGCATAATTGGATTACGGAAATGTGGGTTAGAAGCCGGCAGTGCTGGTTATATCACCTGCAATTTAAGATAATAGTCCTCGAGGAGGAGGCCTAATTTGACGTGACCTACAAAGGCTCAGTCATCCAGAAGGCAGTTTCTGTCACTGCCACCATTAAAGAACATCACTCTTAATGAGGGCGAACCCTTGATGCAACCCATAGGACACCACTGGTGCTCAAAGATTGCTGCCCTGCACAGACCCTGTTGAAATGAGTACAGATGGGTAGCTTCTGTGTCTGGTGGATGGTTTCCAATGTTTACTTATCGTGCCATTTTGTGCCAAAGCTTGCATTCTCTTCTCGTGGCATCCCAGAATTCCCAACTCATTAAAATAAGCAATGAGGAAGAAACAGAGACTTTCTTATTGAGGTGAACAGTAAGTGAATTACTGGCCTTAGTAGAACAAAGACATCAGTACAGAGCACATTAGAACTCCTACCTAAATATTCAAGCACGAACAGTCTAGCTAGAGCAGTGTTTCTCAATGTTTGTCCCCCACTGTACTACTCTGCATGGTCGACCTATTGGAAGTACCACTGGAAGTAACTGGTGAGGATGTTATTTCCAGTTTGGGAGGTCAGTTTTGGAAGGGCATGCACAGATAGCCTGATTCCGCTTGGGACCATGATGAGAGGACCCAACAGTGGTTTGACCATAGCCTGGTATGAGCATAGATCATACCGTTTGCTATGGGAAAAATAAACTTCCACTGACTTCAATGGAAGTTTTTCATCCTGGGGTAAACAGCACATGTGGGGGACACAATCAAAATTATGATGATGGCAGGGAGTAAGGGATAAAACGCCTGCCCTCACTATGGTCCTGATCTGGATCAGTCCCTTGTATGTGCTGTTAATTGAAAAAGTAGATATGTCAGCACTAATGATCTGATTAAAGTCAGATCTAATTTGATCCTAAGTTATAAGGCAATGGCTAATAATTAGACACTCACCTAACGAGCTAGGTCACCTAGCTAGTCACTCGCCTAACAAACTTTAGTTTTTCTGCTATACCTGTATTAATATACTGTGGACCCACTTTATCCAGATTTCACTAACCGCAGATGTTGGGGCCCGCTTTGAAAAGTGCTTTGAAAAGTAAAAGTATGTCAGCCTCTCCTGCCACAGCATTGCAAAAATGTGCTGCTTTCAGGGCTGCAGGGTGCTCAGTGGCCCTCCAGAAGCCACTTCCAGGTCACGCTGAGACAAGCCAGGGCCGAGCGAAGGGGTCACGTGAACCACACTGAGTGCCCCGTGGCCCTGTAAACAGCACAGTTTTGCAGTGCTATGGAGGGGAAAAAGGCTATTTCCTGACTTATTGTAACTTTAAAAAACTTTTTAAAAACAGACCCCAACATCCATGGATCTCGGTATCCACGGGGAGGCGACAGAACCGAACACCGCTGATACCAAGGACTGACTGCAGGGGTTTGGTACCTTTCTCAGGTACCTTCCTAGGTGACATCCTTCCCAAATACTGCTCAAACCCAGAATTCCTTAGATTCAAAGACGGACTACGCAAGGGTGGACCCAACCAAATACCTCCTGGCACTTGAGGCAGCATGCCAAATGCTGCCCCCCGACCTAGTGATGTGCCACTCTCGCATATTCTTGCTCAGCGGTCTCCTCCCTACACCTTTCTTCTTCCTGTCTGCCCCCAATTTTTTTCCAACCCAGGCAGTAGGAGGAGGAAGATCAGTGGAGGCAAGAAGATGGGCAGGGATGGGCACCTCTCACCAATCTTCTGCCTTAGGCAACCACTTCAACAGATTTCATGGGAGGGCTATCCCTGGATGGATCTTGCAATGTTCTGTTGCAGCAACCTCCACATCTCGGCGGAGGCGCACGACCGCAACTGCCCTGTGTCACCCTTCCCCCTGCTCTGTCAGCAGAAAACCAATCTCTTCTGCATTCTCTGCAAGAGGGCTAACGTGTTGTGCAACTGCTTGAGCTCCTCGTGTGGTTTCCTTGCATGCCGTATATATGCAATTAAGGAAAAGACAGCCACTCAGCAAAAGCCCACAGTCTAGATGCTGTTGATGTCTTGTCGCTGTAATCAGGACTAAGCTGCAAGAGCAATGCTGGGGGTGGAGGCCCTCCCAGCTTTTGTTGGGCTGTGTGCCTGAACTCCAAAGCCAACTATGCAGCCTCTTAAAGTATACAAATCCTGCTATGAATCTAAGCAGCCAGGCTCCTGAGCAGTAGCATAGCTAGAGGGGGTGCAAAGCACTAAGTTTTGCAGGTGCCTTAGTGTGCCATGCAAGTGACTCCTCCCCCTCCCTTTCGAGCCATTATTTATTTTATTTTTATTTTTCACATTTTTATACCACCCTTCCTCCAAAGAGCTCAGGGCGGTGTACATAGCTGTTCCCCTCCTTTTGTCCTCATTTTCCTCACAACAACCCTGTGAGTTAGGTGAGGCTGAGAGAAAGTGATTGGCCCAAGGTCACCCAGGGAGCTTCGTGGCTGAGAGGGGATTCAAACCTGGATCTTCCAGGTCTAAGTCCACCTCCCAAACCACTACACCACCCTGGCTCTCAATGGCTCTCACCATTCCGGTTGCTAGAGCAAAACAGAAGTATGTGCCCACATTTTCCTCTAATAGCCCGTAGTGGCTCCAAATTGACAAATGTTATATGCAAATATTACAAAGAACTGTTTTGCAGGGCCTCAGAGGAATTTTATCAAGGGTACAAAGTTACTTTGGGGCCCCTTCTCCATTAGATCATAATTTCATGTGATCGTTGGATCCTAATTCCTACGAATTACGATACATAAAACAATGTAGGCTTATACAAAATAGGAGTGCTGGTCTACACACAATATATATGTACAAACATTTGTTGAAATCCCAGGAAATTTCCAGCTTTTCTCCTTTGGCGCCTGGGCTCCCTTTTGGACCCCAGGTCTGGGTACAATTTACCCCCTGCACCCCCTCCTATGGTCCCAGGTGAGATCTGAAAATGTAAGATCCCAGGAAATTTTCAGGGGCCCTCCTTTGGCTCCCGGACACCTTTTTTTTTTTTTACTCTAGGCCTGGGCACTATTAGATTCCTGCATCCCCCCTTTCATGCTGCTTTGTTTTGCTTCTCAATTTAAAGAAGGGTTGACTTGCAACCCTTTTTTTTAAGCATCACAAACTAACTTTGCCTCTTTTAAATCACTCTGGCAGGGTGTGCGTGTGTTGTTGGCTGTATTTTGTAATAGGGATTAAAAAAAACAAAAACCCATAAATATAATTGCTGCATTAATCTGTTAAGAATGACTATCTGATTTAAAACAACAGCTTGGGGAAGATAATTTCTGCTTTTATGTTTCCCATGAAGAGTGCAGCAACTGCTCTGCCTGTTCCGGGCACCAAGTGGTATATCGGGTCAAAGGCTTAATTAACTTTTTTTTTTTTTTAATGAGAGTAACTCAGCAACAGAAACTTGTTATCCTGTAAAGAACTTAAGAAGCTCCCTTGGCCAATCAGGGAAGCACTCCCTTGCAAACAAAACACACGCGAATTCCCACTGAGCCATAAACATGCCCTTTTGGTATAATTTAAGCATACTAAATGTGTCTTGCTTTTAGTACTCCTCACAGATGAAGTTGACTTTGCTGCTCCTAAAACTTGCAGTCCTGGAATGATTAATTAAGCATAAATAGAGGGTGCACAAATACACATTCATATAGTTTATTTCTGGGCATGAGAAATACTGTTATTGAAATTCTGATCAGCCATCACAGCTGAGACAAGGGAGACAATAATATCCATGATTTAAGAGTGAATAATATTGTTTTGTCCTTGTAGGTTAGAGAAAAGTGCCAGCTTTCATCAGGACTTAAGCCTTTGGAAGGGGTATCAATGATCCAGTAAGGCCCATGGGTTAGATATGGCTCCTGGAAGCTCTTGATCTGGCCCTCCCAGCACAACCTTCCAGCACAACCCTCAGTTGCTCTCAGCTGCTGACCTGCAAGGTGATGCCTCGGCAGAAGCAGTACTACTTAGAGGGTGGCGCAAGGAGAGCCCAATTATCATGCGGACCACCCTTTCAACAGCACCACTTCTGCCAAAGCACTGGGAAGGAGACCTCAGAAGGCAAGGATCGGTACAGAGGAAGAGGCAGACCAAGAAAGGTGAGAAAGGGAGAAGCTGATGAGGTGCTGGGAGAGCCCAGTTATCACAAAGGCTGCACTTTCAGCAGCGCCACCTCTGCCACAAGTGTCACTTTGCAGAGCACCTCTCAGCTGCTGAACTGTCTTGGCAGAGGAAGCGCTGCTGAAAGGGCAGCTCCTGCAGTAATTGGACTACCCCACATCTCGGAGATGCAATCCAAGTTTGCATATTTTCTCTTCTGTCATTTGAAGCTAATGAGTTCCTAAGTGAGAAAAATGTGCATTTGTCTGGTCATCACCTGCTTAATGATGTCAGTTCCTGCTTAATGACATTTACCAGGCGCCATGAATGCTATTCAACCCCTGTGTGAAACAAGCTTGACACTCCCTACTCTATAGCATCATGATTCACAAAGTGACTTGGGATGGAAGATCAGTCTACCTTTTGCCTGCCTCATTGTGCAGCCATTGTGCAGCCAGATTCTCTGCTTCATTGTGCAGCTTCATTGTGCAGCCATTGTGCAAGAGCTTGGTTGCAACATTTCAACTCTCTGCAGTCTGACCCCTGCAGTCAGAAAATGCAGACTCACGAATTAGCCCACATGATTGACAGATACTATCAAGCATGGGAGAAGCATGAAGTTGACCCCCAAAACTTACAGGTTGAACCTCAGTATACACTGATTTGATTTAACCCTCCCCCCAGCTTGGTCTGCCCATGGGCCCACCCACCACCCTCCCTCCCCTGGCCTGAAACACCCTTAAAACACCCTCCCCCACCCTCCCAACTCCCTGCACCAACCTTCCTAGGCTGGCACAAACTTACCCCTGCCCAGTGGGCATTTGACACAGGGAGGCTGGTGTGCATTCCTATATTGAGTACTGTGCTGTCATCTGTATAGCTGCACTCACTGAATCTAGATGTTTAAAAAAAATTAATTTGGAGTAAAATAGAAAGCGTGGGTGCATGAAACAACACAAAGGCAAAATAAGCAAACAGTGAGGTTTTTCATGAGTCCTCATTTATTTCAAACTTATACTATTTAAAGTAATGTAATACATATTTGAGGTTTTCCACCCACCCACTCAAAACCCAGTTAACGTTTAGAAAGCAGGAATAAAGCTGTATTATTCTTTCCACTTGACAAAATGATTCTACAAAATACAGTTACCATAGTCAGGTCATTCTAGGTATGCATTTGGGGGGGCATTGTTTTAATGAGTTTTCTGCTTCTCCATACCATCAGGACAGTATTCAAAAGAGCCAAACAACATCCTGGGAAATGAGTTGCTGGATGGCGTCGAAATGTGCACAAGGAGGGGGGCGGGTGGGGAAAATGATGCAATTCCAAGCAGAAAAGTTGTGGGCAACAAAGGAGAATGGAGTCCAGCTTATTTAGAAATGTAAACAAAACACAGAACCCGGTGGAACCTTAAGAACATAAAAAGAGCCCCACTGAATCAGGCCATAGGCCCATCTAGTCCAGCTTCCTGTATCTCACAGCAGCCCACCAAATGCCCCAGGGAGCACACCTGATAACAAGAGACCTGCAAGGCTTCCTGGGAATTGTAGTTTAAGAACAGCCCCACTGGATCAGGCCATAGGCCCATCTAGTCCAGCTTCCTGTATCTCACAGCGGCCCACCAAATGCCCCAGGGAGCACACCAGATAACAAGAGACCTGCAAGGCTTCCTGGGAATTGTAGTTAAGAACATAAGAACAGCCCCACTGGATCAGGCCATAGGCCCATCTAGTCCAGCTTCCTGTATCTCACAGCGGCCCACCAAATGCCCCAGGGAGCACACCAGATAACAAGAGACCTGCATCCTGGTGCCCTCCCCTGCATCTGACTTAACCCATTTCTAAAATCAGGAGGTGGCACATACATTATTGTATTGAAATTGAATATTCCATTGAAATTGTGCCATTTCCAACTGTCTGAGGAAGTGGTTCCCAAACTGCACTGTGGCTCCTTAGGGTGCCGCTGCACGCTCACAGGACCATCGCAGGATGTCCCTGGTGGCCCCTCCTACTGGCTCTCCTGGACACCACCATCTTGGATTGTGTAAAATCTCATGTGAGCCCAAGTGGCTGCACCCAAATCTCACAAGATTTGGGAACCACCATCTGGGATCACATGAAATCCCATGAGATTTGGGTGCTGCCATTTTGGATTGTGTTAGATTTCACATGATCCAAGATGGCAGTGCCCAGCTGAGCTGGGAAGAAGAGGCTGCAGGTGCACTGTGGCCCCAGTATGCTCGAGGACTACCGGTTCAAGGGCAGACAATACACCCGCTTGGCTGACCCTAAGTAGGTCTAGGTCTGATTGGTGTCTAGATGGCTAACCGTCTGGGAACCCCATGCATACTGCTTGAATTCTAGTGTGGAATTCTTAAAATTAAACTCAGACGATTTCCTTCGCTGCTGAAAATATGCCGTGCAGCTACAAACATTCCCTTCATCTCCACTCCATGCCACACAGGGATGCATGAAGCTCTCTTGAGAAGTTTTGCTCATCAAAGCCGCTCAGCTTCCCGCAACATCCCTTGCCCCAGCAGGAATCTCCAACTGAATCTAAAGACGTTGCATTAGGCCAGGGGTGCTCAATAGGTGGATCGCGATCTACCAGTAGATCGCAAGGCAAAATGAGTAGATCGCGGAGCCCTGTCTCTCCAAACTGTTAATATGTCAGTTTCGTCTAGTGACGAGACGAAACTGACATATTTAGCTGACACTAAACTGACACTGAAACTGACACTTTAGCTGCTCTTCAGGCATCCAGCAACAAAACTGACGAAACTGACTAGACTCCAGCAGGGGCTCCATACATTAAAGGGGGTGTCTGTCAGACGCTTCCTTCCCCCCTGGTAGATCTCCGGGCCTTGCTGGGTTTCAAAGTAGCTCTCGAGCCAAAAAAAGTGTGAGCACCCCTGCATTAGGCAAAACCTGGGAGCAACTTAGGAATGTGTCACTTCCCTCTGAAGCATTTTGCTGTGACCAAACTCATGTTGTCATTTTGTAGTTTCTTTCATGAATTTGCATTTCTGATGTGTTGTCTCTATGGGGGTGCAGGCTGCACCGGGTAAGAGGTGAGCAAGAGGTGTGATACCACTGGCCAAAATTTTTAAAATCTTGATATTTTTGAATAGTATCATCATGTGTTATATCACTCAAAGCGTATTCCCATGCAGAAAGCAATGAATCAAACAGCATTGAAATATCTCTATTCCATCAAAAGTTATAGCCAAAAAACCAGCAGCGGTGGGGCAATGGTATACCACAATGCTCACTGGTCACTGCGTGGGAGAAGGTCTATCTTAGGGGTGACGTGCTGGCCTCCAGCACTGGATGATGCAAGCCCTAGCGACCCCACAGCAGTTGCTGCAGCTGTACTTAATGTGTTCTGAGATTTGTTATGGCAAATATCGCCAGAACTGAACAATTCTAAGAAGACATGGAAACACAACACACACAAGGCAAGGAAATAAATGTAAATGATTAAAATCTGAGGCTGGGGGGGTTGTCTATTTGGGTGTGTCTTAAGTGAATCCCTTCTGGGCATGCTTTTAATCTCAGTGATAATTAGATGTAGTAATGTCGAGCTTTGCAAAAATGAAGCCTGGCCCGAACTGTTCCGTGCCACCTGACGCTGAGATTGAACGCTGCTTTCTGATGAGGAGAAAAGATGAACTGTTAAGGGACCTTTTTTCATTTAGGAAATTGAGGTTTAACATTCAGCCAGATGACTGAGTTGGGGGATCTGGCTGAGTAATTGACAAGAGAAGCAATAGATGCATACAACTAAGCTTTCAGTGATAGAGAGGGAGGGAGAGAGACAACAAGAAAATGACTTACTGGAAAAAGACTACAAAATATACTTAAGGAATAGAATGCTTCATATCACCCAGAAGTTTCTCTAAAGGAAGTTTTCCAGCTCATGTGTTGGGATTGTGAGATGGTATTCACTTTGTCCTTTTTTTCCCATGGGGAATCCATTCCAAGACCTCCTGCAGATACACAAATTCATGCATATGCAAATCCACGGCCACTTCTAGTTTGACAAGCAACTGGAAATGGCTTTCCCCTGGTATCCACAGCATCCATGGTGAGTCTAATCTGTAGATGCCGGATCTGCAGATAGTGGGAGTACACTGTAATGTACCAGGGCAACACTGTCTGGTTAAGTCATTTCTGCCCAACGTTGCATATACGCAACAGGGACCAAATGTGTACATCTGTGGGTCCGGCAGAAATGGGTTAATGGCTGACCGGAAGTGGCTTTCCCCCACTATCCACGACTTCCACAGTGAGTCAAATCCATGGATGTTGGATCTGCAGATATTGGGGGTACACTTTAATGTATCAGGACAACACTGTCTAGTTAATGACTAACTGGAAATGGCTTTATCAATCCTCACCTAGTAATGGCTAATAAATACTGTACTATTGTTCTCCCACTGGATCATAATCTTTGTGCATATTCTTCCTTACACTCCCCACTGCTGCTTTTGGGGGAAAAAAAAAAAAAAAAAAAAAAGGATGTTCAGGTCCAGCCTATTTATACACTGATTTTTTTATACACGGATTTGACTCAACACGAATGGTCCCTGCAATGAGAAGGAGTGTGCTGATCCCTGGAGAAGGGGAAAAATGCATCCCTTTAAAATCAGTTTAAAAAACTAAACAGTCCTTTAACAACAGCCTCCTTAATGGGGAGAGAGAGAGAGAGAGAGAGAGAGAGAGAGAGAGAGAGAGAGAGAGAGAGAGAGAGAGAGAGCAGCTGGCTAACAATCCATCAATCCTTCTCTCTCCAGAGGCCCCTCCCTTCCCCCTGAGCAGGTGAAAGAAAGGTGATCACTTTGCATTGGTGAAGGGAGGGGCTGAGTGAAGCGCCTTTCTAAGCTCTTGGAGGAGGACTGATTAATGGATTGTCGTCTTAATGACTCTTAGCTTACATCACAAAGGTCAGCAAGGTGTATTGGAATCGAGGAAGATCTGGCGAGCAGGTAAGATGCGGCGTCAGCAGTGGCCCCTTTAAGGGTGAAGGCCTGGGCATTCAGCAGGAAGTGTGCTGCACAGCTGCAGCCACTTGAAGGCAATAGGGCCCTCAGGCATAAAAGCACCTGATGAAGGGAGAGTTTGGTGTGGGTAGCAGAAGGCGGGAAGTTTGAGGAAGGGGAGACTGGATTAATGGACTGAGAAACTAATGGAACTGCTGATGGACTGATGTGTGAATGGACTTTGGAGACTGCTGGAGCAGAAACTGCTGGAGACACTAAGATTGGTGTTTGGCTGCCATGCCTAAGACCTGTGGAGTACCAAGGGGCTGCTGTACTGGTGGAAGGCTGCTGGCAGGAGAGAGGACCTCTGCAGATTGAACTGGTGAGCTACCCCGGTAGTGGGGTCCAGCAGGACTGCAAGGCAGAACTAGAGTCATTGTTGGGTAAAAAAGGGGAGCTAATTAGCTAAAAGTGGGCATTAATTCTCCAGGCAGAGCTTGGACTGGGAATCTGGCAAAACACAAGACTGTTTCTAAATCGCTGGAGCAAAGAAACCTTGTTTTTCAAATTGATTTGCTATAGTGTATTTTTTGCCATCCACATGAGTGCTTGGAACGGAACCCACGTGAATAACGAGGCTCAACCTGTATGGGCAAAATACGAGCCCATTCATACATGTAGCTGCCGTGATATGTCTACTTTGCCCTTGGCAACAAGCCTAGTACACAGCTCTGTTACAACAGGCCAGCATTATTATTCCCATGTGATAGATGAAAGGAAGGTGAGCCAGAACATTGCCCCCAGGCAGTCTGCAGCCTGGTGCAATTGCTACCCCTGTACCCCCTCTAGCTATGCCACTGATCAGCATTGTCAACATAAGGCCTATGGGCCAAATGCAGCCCCTGGAAGCTATCCAGCCCTCAGGCTCTTCCAGCACCACACCGTCAGCTGCTCTCAGCACCTCGACTGCTGAGCTGTGCTGAGGTGTCACAGCTAAAAGAGCAGCCCGCAGGATAATTGGGCTCTCCCATATCTTGGAAATATGATCAAAATTTGCATATTTTCTTTTCTGTCATTTGCAGCTAATGAGTCCCTAAGTGAGAGAAATGTGCTTATTTCTGGTCGTGACCTGCTTAATGACATCATTTCCTGCTTAATGACATCACTTCTGGCCCTCAGCAGGAACCATGACTACTATTCGTCCCTCTGTGTTAAATGAGTTTGACACCCGAGGCTTAGATCTAGCTAGGTTCTTGAAGTCGTGATTGCTTTTTCGCAACGAAAAAGTGCAAACTCTGTACAGGAGGTTAACTTGTCAGTCTTTGAACACTCGCAATTATTCAAAGCAAGGGCAAGCCTTTGAATTTGCAGGGATGGAAACCAACATTCGATCTCACTTGCCCGATATTTCATAGATTTCCACCATCCTGCAATGCCTAAAGTTTTTCAACCTTGAAATTAAGCAAGGTATTGATCTTGCTCATTTATTTTGAACGATAATGAATCTGCATTTTATCAAATGGAGGCACAAGTATAAAAGAAGATGGGGGGAAAAATCAATGTTAATATTCCAGTGATCTGCCTGCTTTACAGATCAGGGCTTGTTTCCAGAGTTGCATGGTTGGTTTCACATTATGTTGATCCTGAACAGAGTTGTAGCAAGGGGTGGGCCAGTCAGGCAGCTCTTTTTCCTTTTTGTCTTGCCCTCCACATTTATTATCTTATTAACCCCATGACAAAGAAAAGTTAATGGCCGAATATGATTCGCTTCCAGGGCTCTCATTTCTACATCAAATTCCCCCAAACTTTGAATGTCATTCTGTAATAACTTATTAATCACATTCGGTCTAATGATTCAACTCTGCAGCTACTAGTAAACTGCATTTTGTTTTATCTTCTTTCCTGATTGAGAAAAAAAGTGTGTGCATTTGTAGCATTGACGTGAAAATGAACATAAGAACTCTGCTGGATCAGGCCAAAGGCCCATCTAGTCCAGCTTCCTGTATTTCACAGTGGCCCACCAGATGTCTCAAGGAACTCACAAGACAACAAGCAACCTGCATCCTGGTGCCCTCTCTAGCCTCTGGCATTCTGAGGCAGCTTACTTCTAAAATCAGGAGTTTGCATGGCTTGTAACCTATGTTGGATTTTTCCTCCAGAAATTTTTCCAATCCCCTTTTAAAGGCGTCTAGGCCAGATGCCATCACCTGATCCTGTAACAAGGAGTTCCACAGACGTATTACATGCTGGGGAAAGGATTTTTTTGTCTGTCCTAACTCTCCCAACACACAATTTAAAAAGTGCTCAGAAAGTGCTATTTTTTGTGAAAATTTTTGACAAACTTGAAAAGCATCCTGTCCTTTCAGTGCTTGCTTTGAAAGCATTTGCATTTGTAGAAAGCATTTGCCTGGTCCTTTTGTTGCAAGGTGTTGCAAGGTTCAAAAGCAAGACTCAGTAGTCAAGGTGATCGTCTGCAAGCTTTTATTTCGTTGCCAGCAATGGGCATCTCAAGGGACTCCTGTTCAAAGCATTGAGAGCATGTGTCAGTCTTAATCAGACCCTTTATGACATTTTGGGTCCTTTGTTTGAAGATTTTGAACTTCCCATTGGCTGAAGTTTGACATCATAGATGGGGCTAACTCTTAATAGGCTGTAGATAGCCTTAGAGACATTTGATTGGTGAGCTTCAAGTTACAGGTTCCAAATAAGGCAAAATTATACATTTTAAACATATGGAATACAGAGTTTTCAAGAACCAGTAGAGTGCACTGTAACCTTATTTTATTCAGAACTGGCCTTTTTGGTAAGTCTTTAGACCTATTTCTTGGCATACATCTCCTTTAGGATGGCCTTGTCTGAGCCACCTGCCTTATCTCTTCTCCTGTTCTCAGCAAAACACTGTGGAGCTTTCTGCCAACCTTTGTTGAGCAAGGTCCTTTGAACTTGCTTTTGCTCTATGCCTTAATTCTATTTGTGACCTGTTACTTTGAGTACATTTAAGGGATCTCTAGTGATATACCTTTCATATAAAACAAGCCAAACTCTCACTGTATATAGGATTTCTTTCAAATGAGAAATTCATTTCTCTTTTACCTTTAAACAAATAACTTGTTCTCTATGTCAGTTACAACTCAAACAGAGGCTCTCTCAAGAATGTTTTTGCTTATCTCATTAAATGTATTCTTTTCTAAACTGTCTCCGCAGGTGTTTGTATCTCGCTCACTAAAAACCCTATTTCAACCTGCCAACTGATAAACTTTCCCTTACTACAATGTTGCAAATCTGTGTGTTTTCCCCACTTGTAACATCTTGGCTTGGCCGCATACTGCTGCCAAAAATGAGCTTTATCTTTGAGATGCAACTCTCTTTGCCAAATTCCAAAAATGTATCAACGCAAGACTTTGAGGCCCCCAAGATCTCAGCTAGCAAAACAGCTTACTAAACTGCTTCTCTGTGAGACTAGCTATGATTTTAGCTGGACATAGTTTTCACCATTCTATGTGTTTCTTTGTTTAATCAAACCTTTAATAAAATCAAGCAGTTAAAACTTACTTTAATAGCTACTATATGTTGGTTACACTTTAAGGACAATAACTATTTAAAGCTTTGAAGATTAACTGACAGACATGCAAACATGGTGATATTTTTTGGCACTTCTGTGAGACTTCTGTGTTCTGAAATAATTCTTCCAGTGTTTTAATGTAATACATGTAACACTGTCCTTTGCTCTAAAAAGCATGAAAGTTTTCAATTTCCAAGCTTTTTCCCTAAAAGAAAATGGGGTGGCTTTTTAAGCATTTGCCCTAATGGCATATTACCCTTCATTCTGTATTGCCCTCTATCACTTTGTTTGCCCTCAGTGACATACAGCACAATCCTGCCTAAATCCCAGCAAGGCCATGCAGTGGTGCCTGTACAGGCTACACTGCGTCCCGCAGGGGTTTTTTTGTTGCTGGAGGTCTCCTTGGGGTAAGCCTTGGAAACCACAACTCAGACCTGCACCATTGATATCACTGGCACAACTGTTACCCTGCACATGCCTGATCTCGTCTGATCTTGGAAGCTAAGCAGGGTCAGGCCTGGTTAGTACTTGGATGGGAGACCGCCTGGGAATACCGGGTGCTGTAGGCTTATACCATAGTCTTTCGAGACTGAAGGTTACCAACCATCTCCGTATACTGAACACTATCTCCCGATCTTGTCTGATCTTGGAAGCTAAGCAGGGTCAGGCCTGGTTAGTACTTGGATGGGAGACCACCTGGGAATACCAGGTGCTGTAGGCTTATACCATGATCTCAGAAGCTAAGCAGGGTCAGGCCTGGTTAGTACTTGGATGGGAGACCACCTGGGAATACCGGGTGCTGTAGGCTTATACCATAGTCTTTCGAGACTGAAGGTTGCCAACCAAGTCCATGTTCCATCCATGCAGGTGGTTCAGGCCCATTGAGGAGGTTGGGATTAAGTACGCACTTCCACCACCAAACCCGCCCCCTGCCAGGCCCGACTGGCCCAACCCTGCCCCATCTGTTTCCCGCTCTGTTCATCCCACTCCCTGCCCTCCGCCTGCCCCATCCAACTTTCCAGCACTGATCCAGCCACAATGCAGTGCTGAAGTAAGGGAGCAAACAGTCCCTTGCCTTGAGGAGGCCTCTTTGACAGCTTCCCTGCAGGATGCAGCCCATGCCCCATTGACATGGCTGCATCAGCTCTGGAAAGTGGATTGGATTTAGCCCTAAATCATAATAATCCATGGCCCTCAGACTACACTAAGGAGTTATAGGTGTCCACAGTGGGAGCTAGTTGGCACCAGAAAATGAGGCCTTCGTTCTGTGCTCTACTTCTTCAGTGCCCACCATTATCAGCCGGCAAAACTGAAAAAGAAGAAACAGTAGATGTTCCCACCTTTCTCTCCCGACTTTGGCTAATAGCAGCTGGGGAACTAACCCTTTCCAGTTCCACTGCAGCCCTTCCTTGTCCCCGCTGTGCTCCTGTGGTTCAGTGTTGGTCTGAACGTGCCTCATTTACCTCCCGCTGCTTTATCTGGGAGCCCCACTGGACTCCCTGACCCTCTGACCCTGCCTTCATCTCTGCTTCAGACACCCCCTGGCCTCCACATCTCTGGATTGCAAAAGGGTGCTCTGGCGTGCCTTCAGTGACCAAGATGATCTGTCGTGGTCTGTGTCTTCTACAGTGATGAAATTACTTTAGATTTTGCTGACTAAAGAATAGTTCTCAAGATGAGTCCGGGATAGTGCTTATCTCCACCAGTAAGGTACTCAGGCTTGGCAAACGTTGGTGACGTGTGCGTGAGGTGGATTGTGGTTAAGAACCTCTTCTGTCTTTCTTTGTCTTCAGCACTTCATAGCCTGAGGACCGTTTCACACACAGAAATAAGAAAAACAACACTGTATACACAAATATTGTTTATGTTGAATTTTTTTATGCTTCTTATGCAATTCAGAAGTGCTAATTCCAATGGTAATCTTAGTTTTTTTTAATATCATCAAAACTTTTTTTTAAGTTATGTTACATTTTGTGCTTGTATTAATCCTATTGCTTAATGCATTGTATGGGGGGGGGGACACTTGTATCCGCAGATCCAGTTATCTGTGGATCAGGTTCATGGGGTCCCCCTCCACACCCCCACCGTGCATGCCCCCTCCAGAGGCAAAGGGAGTTCTGCTCCCCTAGCCTCCCTCCAGGACTTCCCAGGGCCTGCACATGCTTTATAAGGCATTAAAAATGTCACTTCCAGTTTCACAGAGAAAACAGAAGCAGTGGGTTGGCTGGAGGGGGGGTGGAGTACCCAGCCTGGTGGAGAACCTCAGCATGGCGGGCAAGTGGCCCCTCCCTTTGGAGCCATTCCTAGTGGGAGGGGAGGCAAAACGGAGCCCCCCTCTGGCTACGCCACCGAACAGAAGTGATTTTTTTTTTTAATACCTCTAGGGCGCAGTCTGAACCCAGCAGAGGCCTTGGACGATGTGTGGAATGGATCTGTTCTGGAATAGAACCCCTGCAGATCGGGGGCACGTTTGTAATACACATCACTGCATAGATTTTAGAGTTGGCATCCTTCAGTCTCGGAAGACTATGGTGTCACGCTCTGAATGGTGGTTCTGGAACAGAGTGTCCTCTCCAGTGCGCGAAGCCTGGGTAAAGTAGGTATGGAGGATAGGCTGTTACCCATGCAGCCAATCCCCCCTCTCCACGTCGCTGAAATGGTCCAATGGAAAGGCAGAAGCCAATACGGTTGGTTCCAACGGCGTCGCAGGAGTTGCCTGAAGGTGACTGTGTTCAGCCATGAACTGCCTCAGGGACTCCGGCTCCTGATCTTGCCTCGAGGTTGACTCCTGAAGCCTTTTCCATAACTGGATGTAGCCACAAGGCAGTGGAGGTTTGGGATCAGAGTTTTCCTTCTCTCAGATGAGCTGCCTTCCCAGGCTAACAAGTCCCATCTACCCAGTGGCTTTTTAGTTGCCTCTTACGACAAGTACAGCCAAACTGAGGGCCTATTCTTATCCCCAGCCCCCAGGGGAAATAGATTTTAGAATGGCATAACTATTGATGCTGTGCGCAAGATGGCGGCATTTTTGAAATCCTTGCACCAAAATTGATAAAGCAACCTCAAAGTATTCAGGCGAACACAAAATGGTTCAGATTTTGTTACACAATATAATGCACGTGCTAGCAAGAGTGGAAATCACTGGAGGGTTTCCTTGACTGCGATACCAGGTGTCTTGGAAGCCGCTTCATGTTGCAGCTGGCAAACATGGCGCTGTGGAGCAGACCCTGCAACAGTCTTGGCAGCTATCTACAAGTAATATGTTTGGGTCCCCTGTGGAAACCAGCGGCTCAGTCCTAACTAACTGTCCAGCCCCGATGTAGCTGTGCCAATAGGGCATGCACTGCGTCCTGCAGTGGGCGGACAGCTCCAGAGACCTTCTCAAGGCAAGAGAACACTTGTTCCCTCATGTAGGGGCTGCACCAGCTGGCCCAACTGCCTTTAAAAAGAAATTGGACAGCTTTGTGGAGGAAACAGCCATCACAAGTTTCAAGCCATGATGCGTATGTGGAACCTCCTGGTTTGAGAAGCAGAATGCCAAATGTAAGGGAGGGTACCAGGATGCAGGTCTCTTGTATACTTCCTAAGGCACCTGGTGGACCACTGTGAGATACAGAAAGCTGGACTAGATGGCCCTTTGGCCTGATCCGGGGGGGTCCTTCTTATTGTGCCTGCATCAGCACTGAAAAGTTGGTTAGGACTGGGCTGTACACACTGAAGCCCCGTTGAACAGTGGGACTTGCCTCTGATCAAACATGCATAGGATTGTTTTGTATGGAAATTCTTGTCTTCCCATGTGCTTGGCTTGGCTTGATGCCTTATTTGTAGGCGTGATTGAAAACTGTGTTGTTTTATTCCCAGAAGTAAGCCCATTGTATTCAGTGAGATTTGGGCTACAATTCTATCTTACTCACTGGAAACAAATGCCTCTTTTATGCATTATTAACTAAGGATGTCTCATTCCTTTTGAAGATCTATGCTATATGTGATTGATATTATTCACTGTTGTAATGACTAGTGTCTTTTTGTAGTTTGTTGAGAGAATCGGGTGAAAAAGGGACAGTCCCTTTCCCTCTTCAATGCCTGTCAAGCGCCTGCTTTGCCCCAGTGAGATCTGGGCAGTGGGAGTTGCACTGGCCCAACAGACGTACAATGTCTCTGGGGCCACGTTACATTTTCTGTTCTTGACCCATGACCTTGAGCACAGCAGGGAAACTTGCAATCAGCAGGAGTCGTTCTCAGCTTGTAGATATGCTAAAGCAGAAGGCACAGCAAATGCATTTTCTATCTGCCCCCCCAGGGAAGAAGGAGCAGCTGATTGCTTATGTATATGGAACAGAGTCAGGAAGGCCTGGAAGAGCACACCAAAACAGAGTGCTTTTCCAAATAGGATTTTTTTTTAATTATTATGAAACAGAGCCCTTATCTGATTACTGATGTTTTCAACGTTTTTGTGGTTCTGTTTTTATAATCACAAAGCGTCCGTGATGGTACGAAAAGATTTGGCCCCAGTGCCATGTGCACAAACTCATTTAGCACAAAATTGCGCAGTGACAAGGCAATGATGATTTGTGTTAAACAGCAGATGCTTCATTACGGGGTGATTTATTTAGATGACCTGTTCAGAGGGAGACCAGGTGTCCCCTCCTCCAGGTCTGCATCCTGCCCCCCTCCCAAACCGAACTGTGAAACACTCCTGAGGATGCCAAAATAAACATTGCTTGTTGGAAGTTCAATCATCAGGTCACATCTTCCTGCTTCAAAGTGATGTAGCATCGAGATATACAAGGCACTGGAGAACATGTTGGACAAGGTTTGGGGGCAAAAGGTTGCCAAAGGCCAGCACTACCCTCCATTAAGTGTACAAGCCCTTGGATCGCTGTGGTGCCGCGATTATTGCAGCAGTCATTCTTTGGCCACTCCCCTTAAGGGTGAATGACTTCCATTTGATTTCCCTGGTGGGTCATGACCCACCAGTTTGGGAACCACTGTCCTAGAGCCTTTCCAGCAGGTGGATGTCAAACTTCTGCTTGAGAATCCCCAGTGAGAAAGACTGTACCACCTGCTGTAGCAGTTTGACACTGCGTGGGAAGCCCACAAGACTTGTTATGGCCTTGTGGCTTGATGAGTGCAGAGCACTGAAGGGTTAAGAAAGGAAACTGGGGCTAAAGGAGCATGGAATCAGAGCCAATGAATGAGAGCCGGCAGACAGGTTTGAATGTAGAGATGCATCAGCTAGGCTTGAAGCTGGAACAGATCTGACTTCCTCACCAGCTTTCTGCAAGCTTTATTCATTCTTAAACATGTGTCGCAATACAACGAGGGTTACTGAAGGTTGCAAAGATTACACTGCTAGGGAACTGGCTATAACTAGCCGGCTTTCTAGCTAACCACATTGATAAGAGGCACTTCTCCAAAATACCATCGCACTGGGCTTTAGACACTCTGCATGATTCAAGGCTGATGACAGAGTGGGCTCTGTGCAGACGCAGAGTGTGCTCTGCTGTGTTGTTGTCAAATATGCCAAGGCATCTCAAAGCCCAGCGCCTGTGCACATAAATACTGCACCTACCTCAGCAATCTGTTCAACTGCCAAACTGCCTTTATCATCAGAAATTTCTTCCTGATGTCCAACTGGAATCTCCTCTCTTGAAGTTTGTACCTACTTCACTTCTGTTCTTAGAGAACAAATTTGTTTCTTCTTCTGTATGACAGTCCTTCAGGTATTTGAAGAGCACTATCATACCCCTTTCCGCCTTTTCCAGGCTAAACATACCAAGATTCCTCTCCTCGCAGAGCTTGTTCCCCAGCCCTCTGATCATCATTGTTGCTCTTCTCTGAACCTGCTCCAGTTTGGCTGCATCTTTCCTAATGTGTGGTGGCCAGAATTGGACACAGTACTGACCAAGTGAGGTCTGACCAATGTCGAGTAAAGTGGAATATATCACGAACCATCTATGTACCATCTCAAAATTCCTGCAGCCACATTTTGGACCAGCTGATGTTCTGAACATTCTTCAGAGTGGAGCCCCACATGATATAACATACTACAAAAGTGCAATCTGGATATTTTGAAGGCATGAATGAGCGAGGTCTGATCTATCCCAGTGCTTCCCAAACTGTGGGTCAGGACCCACTGGTGGGTCGTGACTTGATTTTTGGCAGGTCGCCAAAGCGTGATGGAAAGATCAGATGATAACTGATTTCTTCAAGCCCTGATGCTATTGACAAATAAGATAGTGTAGCTGCTAATTACTCTGCAAAGAGCTCAGTTCCTACAATTTGCAAGGATGTGTAAATATAGAGAAAGTTATAGGGTCTTTTTTTCTGGTTATTACTTAAAAATAAATAAATCATTTTTTTTCTAGGTCTCCTTTTTAAAAAGTCTGGTGAAACTAGGTGGGTCCTGACAGAGTGTTGTTTTAAAAAGTGGGCCCTGGTGCTACAAAGTTTGGGAACCACTGTTCTATCCTATAGAGGACGCCAGCATGTGCTTTTGTGAGTCAGAGGTCCTATAGGGCAGTTTCAGTCAACAATTACCAGGTTGTATACTCCTGACATTTGTTTATAAAGACATTTAATTGCCATACTTGTACGAAACATGACGGAGAGAAAATAATGAGGTGTCAAAGGCTGCCCATCACAGAATTTCAAAGCAATCTAATAGTTCTCTCTTAATTAAAATCTTTCCCTGGAGGGATTCCTTTCTTCTGGCACGTTGCTCCTAAGTTTAGACTGAAATTACCTATCCTGGCAATGGTTAAACAGAATGCCATCAATACAGTAGCCTTACTGGTGAATATGTTTATCTCTGCGTGGGACCAAGTCCCTCGCGATCACAAGTCTCTTGATTCAATTCTGCAAAGGCAGTCATTAGGGCTGGGGTTACTGCTTGACTCTTCTAATGTGAACAGTTTATTGTTGCTTTTTTTTCTCCCCATGGAACAAATCATGCTGTGGAGTTATTATTATGTTGCTTAATTTACACTGGGATACCCAAGTCAGCATTGGCCTTCATGTGATATTCCTGCCCGAGTTACAGCTGTGAACATGCGTAAAAACATCAGATGTTTGAATGGAAGGAACAAGAAACAAGATCATACTTGGCTGGCTACACAGACACATGATCGTCTAGTTATTATTTGTTTGCTGTCTCGAGCAGCTAACAGATTCACTTAAAACACAACTATGAACCTAACAATGAAACTAAAAATTAAACAGCTAAAAAGCTACAGAACGACAAATCACAAGGCAGCAGATTAAGCAGAGCAGCCAAACCCCCCCCACCCCACCCCCGGGGAAAAAAGCAACAGAGCAAACTGAACAAAATAAGCAGGTTCTACTGGGATCAGAATACCGACAATGGTGGTCTGATCACATGGCAGGGAGTTCCACATGCCAGGTGTCATCACAAAGATGGTGTCATCTCACTTGCCACCACCAGTTGAATACTGCTGTATTCAGAATACTGACAATGGGGGGGGGGGCAGTCTCATCACCAGTAGCAGGGAGTTCCGCATGCCAGATGCCATTATGAGAAGGCCCTGTCACTTGCCAACACCAGTGGAACCTTTGTGGCACAATCAATCAGATCTAGAACAATTTTTGACTTATTTCTTCAGTGTAATTTATATAGGAACATGGGAAGCTGCCATAGGAAGGGAGGCCAGATCGCTGGTCCATCCAGATCAGCATGATCAATCCTGGCTGGCATCAACTGTCCAGCAGTATCTAGGCTGCCCTTCGATACAGAAATCTTAGGGTGGCCTACATCTGGTAAGCTAGTGACAATGAAATGAAACAGCATGAAAACAAAGATAAAAGCCTACAAGCATCCAGTATAAAAGCAATAAAATGCCACTGAGGTATAACAGAGGATTAAAAGGGGTTTGCAAACATGCCTGGGCAAAGAAACAAAAACTTTGCCTGCTTTTGGAAGAGCAACAAATGTGGTGCCCGCAGGCAAGTTTTCCTGGGAAGGGCATTCTAAACACAGAGAACCACAATGTTATTGTTGATGTTTTTATGGCCCAATCCTATTGTTTGCTCCACTGGTGGACTGAGCCCATTACTACCGATGCTTTTAACCTGGTTTAAATTTTCTGTTGTTCTGAGTGTTAGCCATCCTAGTATCTGTTGTATGGAAAGTTGGGATATAAATGCCTACAGTATAACAATAATTTTTTTTAAAAAAAAATTGGACAAAGTCTTGCTGTTTCCAGCCCTCTTTTGTCACTTCACAAGACCTTTAATTCTTTTCTGTGTGACTGGCACAGTTTCTTGAGCTGGGCACTGGGATGAGCATTTATTTATCTTTGGACTCATTCTGTTTATTTATGATCTGTTAGTTGGATGTGTGATTTGCTGCATTTTGGAATTAATTAGCCCAGCCTGGAGCAGAAGCCACCCTGGTGACATTCCAACATTTCATATTGTGAGGAAAAAAAAAAAAAAAAGATCTTTACAGGCAGACAGTGCAAATTTCCTGTACTCCATAAGTATACTGTTGACAAGCTTGGAATACAACCCCCAAAGGTTGACTGCAAGTGTACAGTGATGCTCCCAAGGGTTGTTCAGTGTTCAGAGTTTTGATTATAGGTAACCAAATGGTGCCTGTGAATGGGGGACCTTTTAATTTGCATAATCTTCTCAGGAGACTACAACCGCTAATTTGGTGATTAATTATCCATATTACACACTGTTTATTTGACCATGCCTAGATTAATTTCTCTTTCCAAGCAAATCACATTTAGGGATGTATTTGCATATCTTGATTACAGTTTAATGCCCTGGCTATCCTTATGTTTTCCCTGGGTACTTCAATCAGATTAGAGATGAGTGCTCACGCAAAGGAAAGAGAACCGTTTTCACAGCATTTGGTAAGTATAATACTGGACGGACCCTAATCCTGCCTTCATTTGAATAAAGAATAAGCTTGTCAAAGTCTTTTTGTGTGTGTTGCTGTAGCCACCACATCAGATTTAGAAGTTTTACTTGATTAAATATTCTGATAAATGAAATTTAGTGACTATTTAGGGGGGAAAAAAGGAATTAAGAAAAATCATCCGTATTTTGTTGTTGGCATCCTTCAGTCTCGGAAGACTCTGGTATCGCGCTCTGAATAGTGTTCTGGAACAGAGTGTCCTCTCCAGTGTGCGAAGCCTGGTTAAAGTAGATATGGAGGATAGACTGTTTCCCATGCAGCAAATCCCCCCTTTCCACGTCACTGAAATGGTCCAATGGAAAGGCAGAAGCCAATATGGTTGGTTCCAACGGCATCGCAGGAGTTGCCAGAACATGACTGTGTTCAGCCATGAACTGCCTCAGGGACTCCGGCTCTGGATTTTGCCTCGAGGTTGACTCCTGAAGCCTTTTCCTTAACTGGATGTAGCCACAAGGCAGTGGAGGTTTGGGATCAGAGTTTTCCTTCTCTCAGATGAGCTGCCTTCCCAGGCTAATGAGTCCCATCTAACCAGTGGCTGTTTAGTCGCCTCTTATGACAAGTACAGCCAAACTGAGGGCCTATTCTTATCCCCAGCCCCCAGGGGAACATCCGTATTTATTGTACCAGAAAATCTCACACCTCATGCCTTGTTTAGAGCAATCACACATTTAAATGGCATCTGGCTGTACCTGTGGACAGTGGGAGCTCGGTATCTGCGGGGCTTCCATTCCGGAACTACAATGGACGACAAAATCCGCAGATACCGGGGTATGTAAATGTGTTTTAAAACATTGTGTTCAGCCAAGAAGACCCATTGCTGGCCAGGTGGCCTACGGAGAGGTATGTAAAAGTGTTGTTTACTCATGTCTCCCAGGCCATCCGGTTGTCCCTCCTTACCGTAGCATGCAGTATGCACTCCATTGGCAGCGTATTGTGTATGTGTGTGTGTATTATGGTCTGGCATGGGATATGTCTGGGCCCAAAATGTGAGACCGGTAGTTTCATATGTTTTAAACATCTCAAATACATCAAATCTTAGATCTGCCTACTGATATGACCTTATAATATACAATAATAATAATATACAGTATTTATATACCGCCTTTCTTGGTCTTTATTCAAGACTTTATTCAAGGCGGTTTACACAGGCAGGCTTATTAAATCCACGCAGGGATTTTTTACAAATTGAAAGAAGGTTCTCTCTTTCAAGAACCACCACATTCAAGATGTTACGCTCCGATCTGGTTTAACATTCTGGCCTCCATCCTCCCACGCTCCGAGCAGATGGAACAGCTCAGCTGCAGCTTGCCAGCTGCTTCAAGGTCGCACGGTGCCGGTGGCCTCGAACTGCCGACCTTGTGGATGTTAATCTTCAGGCAAATGGAGGCTCTACCCTCTAGACCAGACCTCCTGCCCATTTAATCTTATCAGTGATAAGATTAAATTCTTATCACTTTTATCAGTGATTTTATCAGCCCATTTTATCAGTGATTTGTTTCTCTGAAAGGCAGTCGAAAGACAGAACGATTAATGCAGCTGGGCTTCTTTTGGCTAAATTCTGTATTACCAATGGCCTCACTTGGTTAAATGGCCTAGATTATCTGGGGGATAAAGGAGAGTATACCCATATTTCAACTAGAGGTATGAGTGTTATTGATTACATTCTGGTTCCCTTTTATTTTCTCCCACAGATAGTGAATTTTAGAGTTGGATACCCACAGTCTAGTGACCATTTACCCTTAATATGTGATTTGGCCTACTTCTCAGATTGCCACCACAATTCCCACTCTCAGGTGGAGGACGGTCACCCTGACATAATTAAAAGAATTAAATGGGATGCAGCCACTAAAGAGTCCTTTTGCGCACTACTACAAACTGAGGACATGTTCCAGTTGTCTACTCTGGATCCAGATAACCAACTAGGGATTGTGACCTTATTCGAGGTTTTAATATCAACTCTCCAGAACAAACTGGGCTGATACCTCCACCTCAAAGAACAGAAGGTGGGAGAAAGAACTCTGCCAAGCTTGAGCAGACTTGCTTGACACTGAAGTTTGCTGTACGTAGTGCTTACAATAAATTTCGAGTAACTAATAGTAGATTAAACTTACTACAATATTTTAAGCTGTCTGCCCATCTCAAGGAAGCTATTAAAACTTCGTTACACCACAATGCAACAGCGAGATGGTCACGTTTAATTAAATCTGTGAGATCTAAAAACACCAAGATTTTTTGGCAAATTGTATCAGGCTGTTTCTATAAAAACTCATTTGGTTTCACAGCAATTCCAGCTAAAATGTGGGAAGCACATTTTAAATCAATCTTCTTTGATGAATCTAAACCTGTCTCCATTGTTAATATGCCACTCCCGTTAGATCTCCCTGATTGGCCTGCAGTCTCAGTGGATGAAGTTCTTTCACTCATTAAGCAGTTAAAGCTGGGTAAAGCAGCAGGACCAGATTCAATTCCTCCTGATATTTATAAAGAAGCACCAGAGTGGTGGGCCCCAATAATTGCAGAACTTTTCACTAGAATTGATAAATTTGGGGTACTTCCGGACACTTGGACTAGATCTATCTTGGTTCCCATCTTCAAAAAAGGGGATAAAAAAGTTCCCCCCAGCTACAGGCCAATCAGCCTTTTAGACCTGGCAGGGAAAATGTATGCTTCCCATCTACTTAAGAAACTTTCTGCCTGGATCTCGGACCATAACATCATAGGCCCAGAGCAAGCGGGTTTTAGGCCAAATAAGTCTGCAATTGATCATTGTGTGGTATTATCACACCTAATCTTCAAACAAAGGACTCAAAATAAAGCCCGACTATATATGTGGCCTTTTTAGATTTAAAGTCGGCCTTTGATTCCATAGATAGAGAGAGACTCTGGGATAAACTAGAGAAGATGGGAGTGGACAAAAGGCTATTAATATTAATTCGTGCGCTTCATTTAAACACCTCATGCCAAGTGAAATTATCTCCGAGGGGCGGCCTCTCGGCCCCAATTCCAATCAACAAGGGGGTCAAGCACGGGTGCGTTCTTGCTCCCACCCTGTTCAATCTCTTCATTAATGATCTGGCTCCCTATCTAGCAAACTTTGATATGCATTCCCCCAAATTAGGTTCAGTGGATATCCCTCTCCTTTTGTATGCTGATGACATGGCCCTGATATCTCGAACTAAAATAGGATTAGGGAGACTGGTTAATGCCTGCATAGAATATTTTACCAACAATGCCCTTCAGCTAAACTATGAAAAGTCCAAGATTGTGGTGTTTGGGCACTCTTGGAAACCACAGTCTTGGCTTTTCAATGGTAAATCAATACAACAAGTAAAGGAATTTCAGTATCTTGGTCTCTGGTTTCACTACCGGCATTTCTGGTCTTCCCATCGTCTTACAGTAATTAATTCATCCAAACTAGCTGTTCAGGCTATTACTCACTTTTTCTTCTCTTGGGGTAACTCATTCATTCCAGCTGCTCTCCAGGCTTTTAATGCCAAAGTTACACCTCAAATTTTGTATGGCATTCCTGTTTGGATGCCAGCATTAAATGATTCAATTGAAAAGATACATTCTAATTTTCTATACAAGATCTTAGGTGTACCGCATTGCGTTCCCTTCGCGGCACTTTTCCTGGAGACAGGCCAATATAGGCTGGAGTTTCTAGCTTGGTCCAGTTTCTTAAAATACTGGGCCAAAGTGTGCTTCAGGGCTGACCAAAATCCATTGTTAAAGGGGTTATTGACTGACTCGCTGTTGTCTCCTTGCTTAGCTCTATTCAATAAGAAAATTAGACAAATGTGTCTCGAGGAAGATCTACAAGGAGCTGCTACACTTGAGACTTCTATCAGGCTCTTGATAACAAGACTAATAGACATAGAAAGGCAAGAGATTTTGGCTGCAGCACAAAAAAAATATTCACCCCTAAATTTCCATCTTAACAATACCAATTATCCCGCCTTTCTCCCCAAAGGGACTCAAGGTGGCTTACAACATATAAAAACATAATTTAAAAACAATTAAAAACATATTAACACATCATAAAAAACAGCAGTCAGAGTAAAAAATAGGTAAAAAGAGCATAGAGCAGCAGCAAGTCATAAAAGAATCAGGCCTGTAAAAATATTAAAAGATGTTAAAAAGATGTTAAAAGGCCGAGAACTCAGAAGGCCTGTTTAAACAGAAGGGTCTTCAGGCCTCGCTGAAAGGTCTCAAGAGAGGGAGCCATTCTTAAGTCAGGGGGAAGGGAGTTCCATAGCGTTGGTGCCACTACTGAGAAGGCCCTATTTCTTGCAGCTGCCCCACATACCTCCCTAGGCGGCGGCACTTGTAAAAAGGCCTTCTCTGATGACCTAAGAGGACGAGCTGGATTGTACGGGAGCAGGTGATCTCTAAGATACCCTGGTCCAGAGCAGTATAGGGCTTTAAAGGTCAATACCAGCACCTTGAATTGGGCCCGGAAATGAATGGGCAGCCAATGTAGCCCCCGGAGAAGCGGGCTGACAGAGTCAAACCGCCTGGCTCCGGTGACCACACGGGCCACCGCATTCTGTACTAATTGCAGTTTCCGAACCGTCTTCAGGGGCAGCCCCACATAGAGCGCGTTACAGTAATCTAACCTTGATGTCACCGTGGCATGGATCACCGTGGCCAGGTCTGCACGATCCAAGTACGGTTGCAGCTGGCGCACCAGCCGAAGCTGAGCAAAGGCCCCCCTAGCCACAGCCGCCACCTGGGAATCCAGGAGCAGCTGAGAGACCAGGAGGACCCCCAAGCTGCGAACCTGCTCCTTCAGACGGAGTGCAACCCCATTCAGCGCAAGCCGATAGTCCAGCACCTGCATCGAGGATTTCCGAACCAGGAGAGCCTCTGTCTTATCCGGATTTAATTTCAGCTTGTTAGCCCCCATCCAGATCCTCACTGCCTCCAGACAGCGCTCCAGGCCCTCAACCACCACCCTGGAGTCTGGAGGAAAGGAGAGATAGAGCTGGGTGTCATCGGCATATTGATGGCACCCCACTCCAAACCCCCGGATGACCTCTCCCAGAGGTTTCATGTAGATGTTAAATAGCATGGGGGACAGAATTGAGCCCTGTGGCACCCCGCATCTCAAGGGCCAGGGTGTCGAACAGGCACCCCCCAGCACCACCATCTGGGATGGTGTCCTTCTTAGAGTGCCCCTTTGAAAGGAGGGCTTTTACATTAGCCCATGCAATGTGTTGCCTTCTAATGACCTACTTGGTAGGTTTAGCAATTCCCTGAAGGAAGAACGATTTTGCAATTGTGGCCTCAGAGAGGTAGACTCTCTTCCACACATTGTTCTGCATTGTGCTTTTAATCAGGTGCTCAGAGACCAGTATCTCCCCTCATTGTCAGGAAACAATGATCTCTCTGAGATCACCTGTTTACAACTTTTGGTGGCAGGTGAACTTGAATCTGTGATCCTTCCAGTTGCTAAATTTCTACATTTGAGCAACTTGAAGCGGGCTAAGTTGCTGGTTCTAAGCAACTTGGAGTAACTGTGTAAGCAAACTGGCGTGTTTTAACTCTTATTTCTTATCTCTCTTTTAATATATACCTTCATACAGGACTGTTTGGAGATATTAGTTGTAAAACTATATGCCTAATAAAGGTTTGTTGTATGTTGTACATCAAAAGATGCTTTTGGGGGGGGGGTGTAACTGAAAGACCAAAAATGGCATGTGGGTGAGGATTGTAGAACTCTCCCCTTCCCCTCAGCCTTGCCTCTCCAGGCACTTTTCTCTCAACTGGAGCTCAGATACTATAAATTGCTCTGGCAGAGACAGAAGAAAAAAAGATTTGGGGAGTGAGGCTGCAGGGAAATGGGGTGTAGGGGGAAGGCTCAACTCTCCTCGCACATGTGCCCCTTCTGACTGGATCCCCACACTCCTTCATTTTCTACAACTGGGACAGTTCCATATTGAAACATGGGGCATTAGTACAGAATACAACCCCCGTTATGATCCAACCGCACATGAGAAGGGTCCAATTCCATAGCTCTTTCCAAAGTAATCTACTCTGCCCTGGAAATGGGGGGGGGGGGCTGACTCTGTGATGCAGTCCTTGCTCATGTGGTAGGGTGATCTGAATGTTCCCCCAACCAGCATGGGAACTCTTCACAGATAATCTCCCCATGTGGCTGGGAGAATGACTGTAAGGCACTTTCGTTACTCAGTCATTTGCTCCTGGTAATGAATCCACCTTTCCAGATGGATCCTTGTTTTCCAACTGGAAGCCTCCATTTCATGGGAACTCCCTGTAGTAGTCTTTTTGATAACACGATACTGTATTTTCCTTTTATGATTGGAATCGTCTCCAGGCCCTGCACAGCACTATGGAACACCACATACCACAATTAAAAAATATGTGCAGACACATTTCCTTCCATGATGCTGTGCCATGAGATAAAAACAGAATAGCACGTTTGGTTCTAGAAAAGTTTTGCTGTTAAGTCAAAACAGGATGAAGGTCACCAGAACAAAAGTTGCATGTGCACTTACACCCCCTCCACACACACACACACACACACACACACACACACACACTCAGTTTCCAATACAATGCTTATCTTACTGGCCGATGTCTGATGTAATCATTCCCATAAAAGAGGGAAAGCTAACCAGCTATGAACTAATAGTGAAATAAGAACATAAGAACATAAGAACAGCCCCACTGGATAAGGCCATAGGCCCATCTAGTCCAGCTTCCTGTATCTCACAGCGACCCACCAAATGCCCCAGGGAGCACACCTGATAACAAGAGACCTCATCCTGGTGCCCTCCCTTGCATCTGGTATTCTGACATAGCCCATTTCTAAAATCAGGAGGCTGCGCATACACATCATGGCTTGTACCCCGTAATGGATTTTTCCTCCAGAAACTTGTCCAATCCCCTTTTAAAGGCATCTAGGCTAGACACCAGCACCACATCCTGCGGCAAGGAGTTCCACAGACCGACCACACGCTGAGTAAAGAAATATTTTCTTTTGTCTGTCCTAACCTGCCCAACACTCAATTTTAGTGGATGTCCCCTGGTTCTGGTATTATGTGAGAGTGTAAAAAGCATCTCCCTATCCACTCTGTCCATCCCCTGCATAATTTTGTATGTCTCAATCATGTCCCCCCTCAGGCGTCTCTTTTCTAGACTGAAGAGGCCCAGACGCCGTAGCCTTTCCTCATAAGGAAGGTGCCCCAGCCCCGTAATCATCTTAGTCGCTCTCTTTTGCACCTTTTCCATTTCCACTATGTCTTTTTTGAGATGTGGTGACCAGAACTGGACACAATACTCCAGGTGTGGCCTCACCATCGATTTGTACAACGGCATTATAATACTAGCCGTTTTGTTCTCAATACCCTTCCTAAATATCCCAAGCATAGAATTGGCCTTCTTCACTGCCGCCGCACATTGGGTCGACACTTTCATCAACCTGTCCACCACCACCCCAAGATCTCTCTCCTGATCTGTCACAGACAGCTCAGAACCCATCAGCCTAATATCTAAAGTTTTGATTTTTTGCCCCAATGTGCATGACTTTACACTTACTGACATTGAAGCACATCTGCCATTTTGCTGCCCATTCTGCCAGTCTGGAGAGATCCTTCTGGAGCTCCTCACAATCACTTCTGGTCTTCACCACTCGGAAAAGTTTGGAGTCGTCCGCAAACTTTGCAACCTCACTGCTCAACCCTGTCTCCAGGTCATTTATGAAGAGGTTGAAAAGCACCGGTCCCAGGACAGATCCTTGGGGCACACCACTTTTCACCTCTCTCCATTGTGAAAATTGCCCATTGACACCCACTCTCTGTTTCCTGGCCTTCAACCAGTTCTCAATCCATGAGAGGACCTGTCCTCTAATTCCCTGACTATGGAGTTTTTTCAGTAGCCTTTGGTGAGGGACCGTGTCGAACGCCTTTTGAAAGTCCAGATATACAATGTCTACAGGTTCTCCCGCATCCACATGCCTGTTGACCTTTTCAAAGAATTCTATAAGGTTCATGAGGCAAGACTTACCCTTACAGAAGCCATGCTGATTCTCCCTCAGCAAGGCCTGTTCGTCTATGTGTTTTGAGATCCTATCGTTGATGAGGCATTCCACCATCTTACCCAGTATGGATGTTAGGCTGACCGGCCTATAGTTTCCCAGGTCCCCCCTCTTTCCCTTTTTAAAAATAGGCGTGACATTTGCTATCCTCCAATCTTCTGGCACCGTGGCCGTTTTGAGGGACAAGTTGCATACCTTAGTCAAGAGATCTGCAACTTCATTCTTCAGTTCCTTAATAACTCTTGATACGTGAGACTGGTTTCTTCTGATATTCTCCCCCCCCCACAAATATGTGTTCTCGTATAGATACATATATGTGTGTACTAATATTATATAAACCTAAAGAGTATGATTTGTGGGTAAACTATTAACTATGGGAGTTTGAGATTACATTTCACTGTCTTTATAGGAAAAAAATAGAACCAGTCACTATGATTTTAAAGTCTGTTATATAAACAAGAAGCACTCGAGGACCTGATGTAAGCACATCTAAGTATTCCTGTTACAAATTACAGGGTGGGTGAAAGTTTGTGAGACCTGCCAAGCAGCAAATCGGTTATCTAAAAATGATCAGCCTTTCTATCTGTTCATCACTAGCAATATGTATGTATTTATTCTGCAGTGAACTTCTTCAACACGGCAAAATGAATCATCGTGTGGGAATCATCTTGTGGCCTGAGAAAACTAAACCAGGCTTTCAGGACTTGTGACTCACCAAACAAAATGTACCCTAGCGGCCTAGCGGCCCACAAGTCTGCCTCCCGATGGAAAATAAAAACAGGCTAGTAGGCCAACACTTTGCTCAGCTTCCGTGAGCAAAATTGGGTAGGTAGCACAGCCCACTTAAAGCAGACTGCCTGCCCTGATTCTGCTCACGAAGCCTGCACTATACAGGTGTCGCCAAAGTTGTTTAGGTTCAGCTTTGGGGTCAAATTTGGAGAAATTCCACTCCCTCTACAGGCAAAGGAGAGACAAACTCTGCATCTAAATCTGAGCCTAGAGAATTTAACCTCACCAGCCCTTGCTATCAGTCTTCTACCCATCAAACAGTGGTGGACCTGGGGGGGGCAGAGGGGGAAGCCCTAGGCTCCGTATCAGCTGTGTCCCCGCCACTGTCACCTCCACCCATTGTGTCACCTCCACTTGCCTGTCAGAGGGGTTCTGTCGCCACGCAAAGTCCTATGCGGCGGTCCAACACACTCAAAAAGCCTTCTGAGGCTTCTGGCGCAATCTTAAAGAATCCTTTGATTTCATCGGGAAACCAGAAGTACTGTTTAAGATCACACCAGAAACCTCAGAAGGCTTTTCAAGTGTGTTGGGGTGTCGCACGAGGTTATGTGAGCCTAGGTAAGTGTCTGGGGGGGGGGCTGTGATGTGGGGAGGGGGTGGCATGTCATGCATCTGCAGCCCATGGCGGCATGGGGGTCAGGTTCGTTACTGCCACCAAACATACCCCAGTGGCAGGGGGGAGCTCCTTTCTTCCCTCTGCAGAAAGATTAAACTGTACTGCACAAGGCTTTTTAAAAATCAAACAGGAAGAAAGGTGAAGGGTTTATGGGACTTTGTGAGGGCTATGTCCATTGCAGTCGATGACAATCCCATAGACCTTTTCACTTTTCTTTCTGTTCGGGGGTAAGAAAAAGTCTCTTGTAGCCCACTTGAATCTTGAAACAAACATGATGGCTGGAGCATGCTGGGAGCAGAGCATGGGTTATTTTATTTATTTACAAATTTATACCCCACTGTATGCCTCTAATGGACATTATTTACAAAGGCTGGGTTTGTTCCATCAGTACCGGAACTGGAGCAAGAAAAAGGAGGCAGCACCAGAGGGGAAGGAAGGGGGCTCCACCTCCTCCTTTTTCTTGCCTGCCTGGACTTCCTGCTGGATGGGTAAGAAGAAGGAGGAGGAGGAGGTAGACCCAAGCAACCCTGTTCTGATCACTCATGAAAGCAAAAAGAACAGACAAAAGAAAACTGGGTATTTCTTTACCCAGTGTGTGATTAATCTTTGGAACTGCTTGCCACAGGATGTGGTGATGGCATCTGGCTTAGGTGTCTTTAAAAGGGGATTGGACAGATTTCTGGAGGAAATGTCCATCACAGGTTATAAGCCATGATAGGTATGTGCAACCTCCTGGTTTTAGAAGTAGACTACCTCAGAATGTCAGGTGCAAGGGAGTGGCGCCAGCATGCAGGTCTCTTGTTATCTTGTGTGCTCCTTGAGGCACCAGGTGGGCCACTGTGAGATACAGGAAACTGGACTAGATGGGCCTTTGGCCTGATTCAGCTGGGTTCTTCTTATGTTCAAATGACTTGAACAAGTTCACCCTGCTACTTCTTGCATCTCCGCCACTGTGGAATTCACTGTTTTCCCCAACTCATCATTAGAAGCAGCTGCTTCAGTCAGCCTTATGGCTGGACCGGTTCTGGAATGGGGCTTGGAGAGTGACCCTTGCGATTAGAATCAGAGTGTTGTACAAGCATGCTGCTATTTTCATCTGGGAAGTACGGGAAGGTATGTTGGCATATTGGCATACCACATCCTTGGATGCTGGACTGTGTTTTGCCTCGGTCATGACAAGTTTGGCGAGTCTGAAATAAACACACAACCCCATCTTCCAAAATTAGAGGCCAGAAGTCAAAGATCGGGCAGGTTATTTTAAATCAGGACATGCAATTCAGCCTTTTTTTTTTTTTTTTTTACAATTTTTTATAAATTGTGTATGTTTGCTGTTTGTTAAACATAATGTGTATTGAATTGCTACCTTGTCAAGCAAGGAAAATGTACCAGTAACAAGATCTACAAGCAAAAAGGGCAGTGCAAAGGTATAGAGTTGGAAGTAGGGTAAGTAAGTTCAACCAAGCATATTCCTCTGATTCCCTTGGATTCATTTCTCTCTTGGCTACCTGGCCCAGAGTTGTCTTGCAAAGCAAGTGGGGCACAATCCACTGAGTGGTTCTCCTGCACATGCCCCTAACGAAATGAACAGGAGAAGAGCAAGAAGACGTGCCTATTTTTAGGGCAGTCAATTATTCACACATTTTAATTGCTTAGGAACCAGATTTTAATTGGGTAGATAAAATTTAATACATTTGTAGGATACAGAAGCGTTTCTATATAGATGTGTTTTTTTAAAAATAAAACTAAGACTGAAGGCACATGAAATAACTTACAACTAATTTACATAAAAGAATTGGAAACTCCTTTCTAACATAAAGGCCAATTCAAAATTAAATATCCATTAATTAAAAAAGGCAATTAAACATTGCAGCAAAGCTGCATCTCTTGAATTACATCTTCTGCAGCCATACTCTGATTCCAGCAGTAAACAAAGCTTCCCATTTTTTTGAAATATCTCCATTGATTGAATTTTTTGAAATACCAGCATTGTCTGAACAGGTGGAGTCCAGCTTCATTCAAATCAATGGATGTTTTCCATTGACTTCAGTGGGGACTGGATGTTGGCAACCTTCAGTCTTGAAAGACTATGGTATCGCACTCTGGATGGTGGTTCTGGCACAGCGTCTAGTGTGGCTGAAAAGGCCGATTCGGGAGTGACAATCCCTTCCACACTGGGAGCAAGTGTAGTGTGTCCCTGGTCTGTCTCCCTGGCTGTGGGCCTTCCTTCTTTGCCTCTTTGCCTCAGACTGTTGGCCAAGTGTCTCTTCAAACTGGGAAAGGCCATGCTGCACAGCCTGCCTCCAAGCAGGCCGCTCAGAGGCCAGGGTTTCCCACCTGTTGAGGTCCACTCCTAAGGCCTTCAGATCCCTCTTGCAGATGTCCTTGTATCGCAGCTGCGGTCTACCTGTAGGGCGCTTTCCTTGCACGAGTTCTCCATAGAGGAGATCCTTTGGGATCCGGCCATCATCCATTCTCATGACATGACCAAGCCAACGCAGGCGTCTCTGTTTCAGCAGTGCGTACATGCTAGGGATTCCAGCACGTTCCAGGACTGTGTTGTTTGGAACTTTGTCCTGCCAGGTGATGCTGAGGATGCGTCGGAGGCAGCGCATGTGGAAAGCATTCAGTTTCCTCTCCTGTTGTGAGCGAAGAGTCCATGACTCGCTGCAGTACAGAAGTGTACTCAGGATGCAAGCTCTGTAGACCTGAATCTTGGTATGTTCCGTCAGCTTCTTGTTGGACCAGACTCTCTTTGTGAGTCTGGAAAACGTGGTAGCTGCTTTACCAATGCATTTATTTAGCTCGGTATTGAGAGAAAGAGTGTCAGAGATCGTTGAGCCAAGGTACACAAAGTCAAGGACAACCTCCAGTTCATGCGCAGAGATTGTAATGCAGGGAGGTGAATCCACATCCTGAACCATGACCTGTGTTTTCTTTAGGCTGATTGTCAGTCCAAAATCTTGGCAGGCCTTGCTAAAACAATCCATGAGCTGCCGGAGATCTTTGGCAGAGTGGGTAGTGACAGCTGCATCTTCAGCAAAGAGGAAGTCACGCAGACATTTCAGCTGGACTTTGGACTTTGCTCTCAGTCTGGAGAGGTTGAAGAGCTTTCCATCAGATCTTGTCCAGAGATAGATGCCTTCTGTTGCAGTTCCAAAGGCCTGCTTCAGCAGGACAGCGAAGAAAATCCCAAACAAGGTTGGTGCAAGAACACAGCCCTGCTTCACTCCGCTTCGGATGTCAAAGGGGTCTGATGCGGAGCCATCGAAAACAACAGTGCCTTTCATGTCCTTGTGGAAAGATCTGATGATGCTGAGGAGCCTGGGTGGACATCCAGTCTTGGGGAGAATCTTGAAGAGGCCGTCCCTGCTGACCAGGTCAAAAGCCTTCGTGAGATCTATGAAGGCTATAAAGAGTGGCTGTCATTGTTCCCTGCATTTCTCCTGCAGTTGTCTAAGGGAGAATACCATATCAGTGGTAGACCTGTTGGCTCGGAATCCGCACTGCGATTCTGGATAGACGCTCTCTGCAAGTACCTGGAGCCTCTTTAGTGCAACTCGGGCAAACAGCTTTTGCTGTTTAGGGACTGGATAGGCACTCTGTATTCTATAGCAAATGAGTTTATTAATCATACAATTTATAAAAGTCATCACTAGCAAAGGCACCAAAATTCAGAAGCGGTTTAGCAGGAAAAGTAAACTGAAGGATGTACTTCAGAGGTCTTTCAGAGGCCTCCTTGCTGCTAGTCCTTATTCCCATCTTGTGAGAGGGACTATACAAAATGGGAAAGGCTGGGAGCAATAGAAGCATCAGGTTTAAGGCTTGGAAGTTCCCACTGGTAGCATGTGCAGGAATGTCCATTGCTTCTAGGAAAGTGGTCTTCAACCTTTTTCATGCCACAACACCAATAAATAAATAAAGTATAAGACTGGAGACCCACCGCTGTTCCTGCCACCTCCCAGGATCTGATTCACCCATCCTGCCTGCCCTGTTTCCCCCAATTTTTTTGTCGTCACATCAACCCTCTGCGGTAGTAGCCTCAGCACCACAGGAGCTGCAGGGCAAGACAGCAAGAAGATGCACAGGATTATTACCCTGCACATGCCCGATCTCGTCTGATCTTGGAAGCTAAGCAGGGTCAGGCCTGGTTAGTACTTGGATGGGAGACCACTTGGGAATACTGGGTGCTGTAGGCTTATACCATAGTCTTTCGAGACTGAAGGTTGCCAACCATAAATAAAGGAACTCAGTTTTGATGAGGAACTACCATGATTGGATTGGATCCAAGCCCTCTCTTGCAAAGGCTTTGAAAGTTTGCTGTGACTCCCCAGATGAGGCTTTGTGACCCCACTGGGGTTGAAGAACATGGTGAGTCTCTAGGAGATATGAGAAATTCCTTAGCACTGGTATGCGGGAAGGGAAGGAAGCAAAGGGGTGGTGTGAGGAGGGGGCTCACATGGAAAGGTCAGTGGGATCATTAGGTCATCAGGACATGATGAGATCTGAATTTCAGAATTGGATTCTGGCAAGGTGAGGTCTCTCTTGCAAGGAAAAGAATGAATGGAATGGGTGAAGATTTGAATTGGGGGAGTGATTTTATAGGAAAGGAGAGAGAAGGGGGCAATTTGGTGCTCTGCTTCAGACAGCAAATGTTATGGTTCCCCTTTACCTACCAGGAACTGAATGAAGATGGGTCCTAATATATTTCTCTTTGTCCTGAGCTTGACACAGAGTTGGTGAGTATTGCTAATGTATTATTGAGTTCTATTTCAAAACATGAATATTTATTACTAATAAAACTGCTCTTGTATGTAGTGATTTCCTCACCCCCCCGCCCTTTCCTGACTTCACCATTTTCCCTAAAAAGCAAGGGAATTAAAAAGATTAAGGGCAAAGTGGGTTTTGTTGTTGTGCTCGTTTAATTTTGGCAGCTTTAGTTTTTCCGTTTAATGCTTGCAGAGAAAGGCTGAATAGATGTAATTAATGTGTCTACAATTATGTACTGTATTTCAATAGCTATAAACAAACAGAGTTGCATTTATTAATATAAAAAGCTATGCAAATGGCTGCTCTTTTGATTGTAGCACTATCAGAAAAATTAAAGCAACGATACACTGTGATTAATTGATTCAGGATGGGTTTTGTGGAGTAATTCTGTGTTTAATGAGTTTCCATCAATTTAATCTTGCTATCCATTTTCACTTGCACATGTGAAAAATGCACATTTTTGACCAAGTGATGTACAGCTTTGTAAAATATAAAATATAAACATTTTACAATGTAAAATGTAAAACGGGGGCTTGTTCTCATCAAGTACCTTTTCAGTAGTTTTTAAGTATGTTCAATGAACTCATTAATAGATTGGCGTGACCTTTCTTAGACCCTTAAGAACATGAGATAGTAAATTAACAGCGTGCATACTATTCACATTTAAAGAAGCTGGATTACATTGTCAAAGGACGGTGGGATTAATTTTATTTAATGTCGTCAAGAAATATTAACTGACCATTGAAATCATGTTTGCGTTATCAGAGATGGCTATAAATTTGTAATCTATTGGTGCTGGTGTTTAATTAATGCTTGCAGTTTCATAATGATTGAGAGAAAAGGCTGTTGGTTGGTAATTCACATAGTACATAATCCATGAATGAGAGTTGATCCAGTGCACAATCTTTTGGCATCTAAGGAGGCATGCTAAGAGGTATTCTCTCTTACTTAGTGATGTGCCAGCCTCTGCTCCTTCTGCTTCCTGCATTGGAAAAGGGGAATAAAGTGCATCTATGACCCTCAATCGCCATCATTTTGTCCCACATATCTCTATGGATGCTCTGCAGTTTCCTTGGTTGTCCTGCACTTCTCCTGCATGTCACACATGTGCCTAGGGAGGTCAAGATTTTTTCGACCTGCTTTTTGTATGACCCTGGGGTCTTTCTTTTTCTGGCGGGAGCCCCATTTTTCCTTGATCGCCATCATCTTGTCCCATGTATCACTGTGGATGTTCTACAGTTTCCTTGGCTGTCCTGCACTTCAGGCCTGACCTCCATTTTTCCTCGCTCGCCAGACTATTTTGTAATAGTGCAGACTATTCTGATGTGGCTGCATGCTATGGGAGGTGGGGAAGGATAGGATTGAGCTCTAGGTTTATTCAACAGTAGTACCTGTTTGAACCTACAATTTGCCCTAAGATCATAGTGTGGAGGTAGAGGATATTTCACTCTTCATGCTGTGTACCTGCTGAAGACTGCCTATCCAAAGAGCGTTTTGGAAATAAGTCAAATAATAATCCCTTGCTAACTAGGCGAGAGACACTATTCAAGTGGTGTCCCTCTTATATTTAGCAGAGGAGAGTAATTGTCCCTCTCCACCCCTGCACAGTATCTTTTCTAGTGGCTGTTTGCTGGTGTTCTTCTGAATCTTTTTAGATCCTGAGCCCTTTTGGGACAGGGATCCATTTAGTTGTTTGACTTTGGGCACAATCTTGACCCTCACTTGGGCCGATGCAAGTCCCTTGTGCCAGCCCAGGAGTGTCACAAAAGAGGCGTAAAACACATTTGCAGCACTCTGAGGGGAGAAAGGCAGCACACAGACTTGGGCTGACCTTCCTGTGCCGATGCAAGCCCCAAGGAGGTGATACCTCCCCAAGGGTCTGAGGAGACGTGGGGAGGGCAGGGAGGAGGTGGAAAGGAGGCGTTTCGGCCCAGGGGGAGAGTGGGTGGCGGCCATTCCCAGGGGAGGGTGGGGAGCGGGAGGCGGGGCCAGGATCCGGCAGTTATGTCAGATCCTGACCCTGTTCCCAGGCAACCCAGGACAGTGCCAGCTGCTCGGATCTGCGTCATCTCGTCAGGTGGTGCAGATCTGAGTAGACCCATTGGGGCCATTGCAGTGCAACATGAGGTAAGGGGAAAGGTTTACCCTTGCCGCAGGCTGCACTGCTTTTGCCCCAACTTGTGCTGGATGCAGCGCAGACCCGCTGGCCTGCCAGTTTCCAGCAGAAGTTAGGATTACGCCCTAACTTTGTAAACTGCTTTGTGAACTTTTTGTTGAAAAGCGGTATATAAATACTGTTGGCAACAACAACAAGGATGGAAGGTCTTCACACGTAAACACAACAACAGAAAGATAGTTTAAAACATGGCTCAGATCCAAAGGCAATGGCCTGGTCTGGCTTGCAGGCCCCTGTAGGAGAATTTTTTCACGTCTTTGTTTAATAGGAAAGAAGCAGTAGCAGTAGGCACAATCCCAGAACGAGTATATCTGTGTGATCTTCAAAGTCCATTCAGTCTAATTAAATCTTCTCAGTGGGTCCACTTAGTCATGTGAAATAAGACTACCTCTGTTGGCCTTTTTCAGATTATGTGCAATCAAAGGGGAAAGTCACCTTGGCTTCCTAATGGCAGGGATAAATTTGTCCTCTCTTTTTACCCTGACAGAAAATCACTGCCGTCTGCATTGCTTCAGCTATCACATGCACTGTGGCTTCACAGCCGTCCAGCGGGAGATTGATTTCTACAAATGGAATCGTCCTGATGGCAGATGGAAGTCATATCTCCCCAAACCGAATCGCACTCCTCTGTGTAAGTGATCTTTCTCACATGTGGAAACCCATTAGCTGGGTGAAGACAGTGGGGAATTGAATCATGACATAATCCAGGGATATCTTCTGGACAGAGAGGAAGTGGCCGGGGCTAATGGATTGATTGATGAAGGCAAAGAAACCACAAATGAATATAAGAGACGTCAAATTAAAAGCAAATTTAATTCACAAACTGAAGCCACGTTTAGCTCACATTCATGATCTCACACAAACAGGCAGAAGTCAGGAAGTCCTTCAGGCAAGGAAATGTCTTGTTTTGACTTTTTCTGCCTTGGCTTGGTTTATGCCTGAAATATTAATATGATTTTAAAAAGCTGTGTTCCATTTTTAATTTTGTAATGTAGTATTCTAGGACGCAATGTAGTATTTTGTATTTTGTAATGTATTTTGTATTTTGTATTTTGTAATGGTATTTTGTAATTTTGTAATGTAGTATTCTAGTATTCTAGGATTATATATATAATTTAAAAATATTGGGTGCTGCAGCTTTCCCATGGCAATGGAACATGAACCAGAAAGTATATTTAAGAGCCCAATCCTATTCTCTCTCTCCCCCCCCCCCCACTGATGCAGTGGCACCAAAATGTCTCCCACTACAATCTGGGGGGGGGGGGTTTGCTGAGGTCTCCTCTGGTTAAGGCAACAATTGTTCCCTTACCTGTGGGTAAGCTTCCATAGTGCAGGAGGGAGGGTCTACTTAGACCAGCACTAGCTAAACAGCTAGCATAAGTCTGCGTGGACCCACACCGCAGGACTGGATTTAGAAAGGGGGTTAGGATTTGGTGGCTGCCACTGCAGCCAACCCCACCCTATTCCTGTACCTGATCTGTCCATCCCCTGCCCCTATTGCTGCCCCATTACACCCTCCCCCACTCACATTGCTGCATTGCTTTGCCCTCCCCCACCCTATTCCATCCCTCCGCTCTCCCCCCACCACCATACCTTCAGTGGCAAGTGACTCTGGATCCTCTGGCCCTGGTGGGAAGATTCCAGCCTTCCCACCAGTGTGCAACAGAGCATGATGATGGAACACCTGTTATGACTTTACGGCAGTCAGCACAGATGAAGGTAGTGCGCTGACATTGCCCAGCCTGGATAGGACTGAGCTGTAAGTATAGCAGAATACACTTCATTATATGTGGATGGGGAACTGCATGCCTCAAGTCTCTCCTTGTGTAAAAACAGAAATACAAACAATATACTCTCCTTGTACAAAGAGAAATAGCTTGTACGCATAGAAAGTGATATCAAAGATAAAACTGGCTACGACCCCTTGTTGTCACATGTTGGTTTTACATGGACATTGTCGAGCAGCCATTCTCATTTGCTTTCTGAAGCCGTTCCGTTCAAGAGTGCTGCCCCATGTAATTTTTTCTTAACATGATATTCCAAATTAATTCGATTTCCAGTCTGGAGTAATTAACTTTTCAAAATGTATAGTGGCGCGTGCAGGAATTTCAGGGTTATCCTCTCAAACAAGGCAGTGACAATGGGACCTGTTCCGTCTCGGAGCTGGTGACTTGACACCTTGGCATTCAGAGCTGAAGGATACAAACACAATGATGCCTTACGATTGTAGCTCACAGGAGAGTTGCCACTAATCACTTTTGTCCTTTTCCATTTAAGGATGTCTCCGTTCATTGGCAGGGTAACCATTTCTCAGTGTTTGACACAGGCGGGTGAATTTCCTGTCACTGTGGCTTCTGAACTCGTTTGTCAATGATGTTAATAACCTCGGTGACTGCTAATGAAATCAGGCAGGGAGAGGAGTTGCATTTTATTTTACAGTAATGCACCTAGCAAACAAAGTTCAGTTATAGGAATGAAAGTTTGGGTCCACTAAGTGGTGTGATCAATCAAGTAACAATGTAATCTCAGGCAAACATTTGTCCACTTGATTAAGCTGTACGGGGCCCATAGCCAAATGAAACCCTGGGATTAAGAGTTTTGAAGAGTCTTGCCTTCTGATCTGCACCCAAAAGTTGGCTGATAGGATGCAAGTTGCACAGGGATGACCCTGTGTGTTCATAGTAACCATGTGGGATATGGTCATATCTTCCATTCACAGATTCCATTCCCATCTTGCTCTCAACTGGGCAGCTGTCCTTTCTAACCCCAGAAATTTTAGACTGTATCAATGATCTAGTACTCCTTCATGCTTCTAACATCCCATGTGGACCAGAGGTGGTCCATCAAGACCAGAGATAGACATGAGGTGTACCTGAAGAAGCAGGTGAGGGACGCAGAGAACTAACAGGGTACTTCTCATATCCTACATCAGTGGTTCCCAAACTTATCTTCATTGCACCACCCTCTGTGATGCAGGCATGAAGCTTGACACCTGGAAGTAGCTGGTGATTACACCACTACCAATTACTTCTGGGTTGCGAGCACACAATGCAACCCATAAACTGGTGGTAAGAAGCTCAGAGTGGGCAGGTGGGCTCTTCATGCAGCAAAAAATCTTGCACATGGAGCTCTGCCCACCGAACAGAACCTCTTACTGCCATTTTCTGGGTCATGTCATATGCTTGCTGCCAGGTAGTGGGTGTCCTGCAATGTGTGGTCACTGCGCCACCCCAGGGAATCACAGCACCCCCTTTGGGAACCTCTGCCCTACAACCATCCACCGCCTGCTCCACCCAGTTACTGCCTCATCCTTAGGTGATGCTACAGCAGACATAGAAGAGGAGGTGGGATGGAAATTACAATCTTGTTGCCAATCACTCTCCAGCAAACAGGAAGTGGACTGCTGCCTCTCCTTGCCGCCGCCTCCTCCACTGCACCATCACAGTTTTGAAGACAAGGTAGTTGATGGAGGAGGTGATGACAAAGCAGCAGCGGGAGGAATGGTATTGCTTATCCAAAAATCAAAAGTGGGGTGAAATTGGGCACTGCTGCAAGTACCTCCTTGGCATGGGCCAGACCTGCTACCCCATCAAATCTAAGTCTGTAGAGGACTTATGTCCACTGCAGACCAGTGGCATCACTAGGATTCGTGTCACCCAGTGCGGGAAGCCTGCGCATTACCCCATGCAGTGGGCGGGGCAACGCCTCAGGTGGTGGGCGTGGTGATGTACTATCACCCCGCCCCCACTGTTTTTTTTGGCTCTACCTTTTGATAGAACACAGATATTTCAATGTGGTTTGTTTCATTGCATTCTGCGTGAAATTAGGCATTGATTGATATATAAAACGATGGTCTTATTCCTCCAAATTCTGATTTTAGTGATTTTGAAAACTTGTAGAGTCTCTTTCTCACACACACACCTATGTCAACTTACTAATACCTTATTGCAGCAGTTCTCCAACTTTTAGCACTGGGACCCACTTTTTAGAATGACAATCTGTCCAGGACCCATTGGAAGTGATGTCATGGCCAGAAGTGACATCATCAAGCAAATTAAAATAAATAATTATAAATAATTAAATTAAAATTAAATAATTAAATAAGGGGAGCCAGTCCTGTTCCATCAAGTGAATCTACTCTGAAGTAAGTCCTATTGTGGTCAATGGGGCTTACTCTCAGGAAAGTGTGGGTGGAATTACAGCCTGTGAGCCCAATCCTAGGCATGTCTACTCTGAAGTAAGTCCCATAGTGGTCAATGGAGCTTACTCTGTAGCTTGCCTGCAATAACGCTCCCCCCACCCCCCCAAAAAAAAGAATCAGTGAGATTTCCAGCCCTCCCAGTGCCCAGTTTAAAGTTCTTCTGTTTCAGGCATATCAATACAAAGACCCACCTGGCTTTGCAAGTGCAAAATAGAAAATATTCCCCTTACCAGTTCAAGCCTCTTTTTGGTCCTTCTTAGTGGGCAGGGGGGGGGCTGCCTTCTGGAGCATTTGTTGTGCTCCAGTTCCATCAGATCGGGACCCTTCTGGTGTCCTCACATTCCCCTTTGCCTGCCCTGACCAAAAGGCAAGGCACGCCTGCCTACTCGTGAGTAAATGCGGCCATGTGGCTGAGTTTTCTTTCCATAGAGCTCAATAGACTGCAGGAGGGAGGGAGGGACTTCCTTCTCGGTGTTTTGGGGGCTGCAGTCATTTAATCAGGACCATTCTGACGTCCTTGGAGTCCTCTCTGCTTGCCCTTTCCGAGGGACTAAGGCAAGTTCACCTACTCATGAGTAAACACGGCCATGTGGCTTCGTTTCTGGCTCAATAGATGTAGTTGGGAGGGAGGCAGGGACTTCCTTCTTCCTTTTGTTTTTTTTGGGGCTGCATTCATTGGATCGGAGTGGATTCAGGTGTCATTGGATTCCTCCCAGCCTGCCTTTTCCGATGGACTATGGCAAGTATGCCTACTTGCGAGTAAACACGCGATACGGCTCACTTTCACTTTCCATAGGGATCCATGCATTTTTTTCCTTCTGTTTTTTTTGGCCATAGCTTTTGAAGGAAAGGAGCTATTTCAATTCTGTTTCTTGCACAGCACTCCGCTGGTAATTCCGCATCCAATGGGGTATGGCATGATGGGGTAGTGCCTAAAGCTGCAATGTGGGCGCGTCACCCCCCTGGCACGTCAACCGGTGCACCCCACACCCCCTGCACCCCCCTAGTGATGCCAGTGCTGTAGACTAATTAACCTGCCTTTTTCCCCAACAATGTCCCTAGCTCTGCAGAAAGTACCACTGGACCCCATCACCAGGGTGGCTTGCCTGATTGAACTGCAGAGGTCCTCATTACTCCCTGCTACAGTCAGCAGCTTTTCCAGCCACAGTATCAGCTCTGAGCAGCTCCTGGGCAGGACAGCCTCATACCCATCTCCAGCAGTTTCCATTCAGTTAGTTCATCCAGTCACTCCTCTTTCCCAGCCACAGCCTCTGCTAGTGATCCTCTCACCTTTATCCTTAAGGCTCTGATTATCCCTACTAGGTTGCAGTCGTGGGCCACACTCATTGCAGGCCACGGTTTTAACCCTATACCATCTGCACAAGTGGCCACGGCTGACACCATACCCTATCTCCTGGGGAGGGGGGGAGGAAATCTTCCACAATTCAAATACACTTGCTCAAGACGACCAATTTATCAGTGAAGGCATCTAAAGGTCTTATTCAACGAACCAGCCAGCAAACACAAGACTGGCAGAAACAGCTTGCACATTGGCCTGGGGAGATAAGAGCAATTGAAGCTGCGGGGAACGAGAGGAGATTAGGTATTAATAAATCTGAAGCCTGACACCCAAGGAGAAGAAACAAATACATGGGCAGGAAATGGGCACATGTAACCAAGCAACCACAACCACAGGCAAACTCCCCCACATCATTTCCTCAAATACCCTTCATAATGTTTTGCATGGTGACAACGGTGCTCTAGTTAGCTCAAGGAAGTTAATCCGTTCAGGTGGAGGAAGGAACCATTTCACGACTGGCACAGAGCTTTGTCTAAATGCCACGTAATGAAGTTCAACTCTCCATTTTAACCTTGCCAAAGACGGTGTGCCAACTTTTTTCTCGGAGAGTGGAGAGTCACTTTCTTTATTTTGATTGTGCTCGTCCAAAATGCCACAACTGTGGCTCTTTGCTTTGACGCCTCTGAGAAGAAATGTGCCTTTCTAAAGGCACAGGGACAGGTTTGCATAAAACAGAGTGGCCCAATGGGGGTCAACTGACACGTTTAACTGTAGTGTGATCAATGCCATTCAATTTCTGACCTTTCTCTTTCATCCACCTGCAGTCCTAAATAACCACCTTGCAATAGCAGTGTGTTATTGATGATTGGTTAAAAAGCACTAGTAAGTTCTGGAATGAGGTGTTCTATTGACATTTACCCAGTTTGTTTTTTTTTAAATAAAAAGACAGAGAATGATTCACAGGTCCTGAAAGCACACAAGCACAGCATCCTGATTGCAACACAAATCCTTAGCGCATACACCCACTCGACAGCCCTTGCTGATGAAGTTGGGTTCCTTTCTACCATCTTCAGATATGTTGCCATTTCACAAATCCCATCGTTTGGGATTTGCGGTGCTTGGTCATCAATGAGTGAATGACCTCATAACTTCATAAAACATTATTAAATCTGAACCCTAAAGCCTGTTTGATATGAGCGTTGAATTATATCAAAAAGACGATGATTAACCTGGATCGTTTGTTGTTAGTCTAGAGCAGGGGTGTCCAAAGTTTTTGGCAGGAGGGCCACATCATCTCTCTGACACTGTGTCGGGGGCCGAGAGAAAAAAGAATTAATTTACATTTAAAATTTGGATAAATTTACAGAAGTTTACATAAATGAATATATTAAAGATGAACTTATATAAATGAATGAAGGCCTTGCAATATCTCAAGGCCTTGCACAAAGCAAGCTGGCCTTTCCTTTGCTGGCCTTTCCTATAAAAGGCCTTGCACAAAGCAAGCTGGCCTTTCCTTTGCTGCCGCTACTGCATTACAGAACTGAAACAGCAAGCAGTGGAGGCAGCCCTCATTCCACAACTCATGCAAGAGGTCAAACAGTTGCCCTCATGCTGAGAGCAGTTGCATCGGGCCAGTGTGGGCTACAACAAATTTCTGGAGGGCCAGAGGCTCATTGGAGACTGGGGGCTCCCTGAGGGTCGCATTGAGAGGCTTTGAGGACCGCAAGTGGCCCCGGGGCCGGGGTTTGGGCACCCCTGGTCTAGAGAAACTGCTCCGCAGTAGGTTCCTATTCAATAATTTTAGTGAATGAACAAACATGTTAAGAACGGCTTACTAAGGCTGCAGTCCTATGTGCAGTTTTTAAGGAATAATCATCACTGGACACAGTGGGATGTGTAATTTTAAGAAATCTTGCCTAGCATTTGTTTGGAAGATTCCAAATGGAATTTGGAGACCAGGTTGCTGAATTTGTATGCTAATACAAATTAGCATACAAATTATATATATATAATTTGCTATATATTAGCAGCTTTTTGCTCTGTGATTGCATGTAAATCACTTCCTGTGTAAAAGAGATTAACATGGCATATGGCGCATTCAGTATGCGCAGCAGAACATATGTGAATTTTAATCCTGGTCAGACCCACTTGTCTGTTTGAATGGATGGGACAATTCCATGTCCTGCAGTATCCTAAACCATTGTAGTTGTCTTGGTGACACATTATTTCCTTGTTTTTTTAATGGCTTAGTTTTGGATTTAATCTGTTTTGATTTTCCTAGTACATTTTTTTTTTCTTCAAATAAGCCAGAGTAATCGTTAGATGCAGAGTGCATTGACTACTGTCACATATGTTTTTTTTTAAATAATATGCAAGTGGGCAGGTGTCCTTGAATTAAAGTAAGATAACCTGCCCCAAGAAAGAGCAGCTTCCTTTTCATAGAAAACTATTAATCTACACTTCCTTTTTTGTATATGATTACTATAACTTGATTAGAGAAGAATATGAATGGAAAGAAAGAAATGTGTTATTTTTGTCATGATGACCCTCTGCAAACTCTAATCCTTAACCAGTCTCTTGTATTTTATTAGAATTAGTCTGTGGAGCTCATTGCCACAGTATGTGGTGATTATGTCTGGCCTAGATGCCTTTCAAAGGAGATTGGACAGATTCATGGAGGAAAAGACCATCACAGGTTACAAGCTATGAAAGGTATGTGCAACCTCCTGGTTTTAGAAATAGGTTACCTCAGAAGGCCAGGTGCAAGGAGTGGAACCAGAATGCAGGTCTCTTGTTGTTTTGTGTGCTCCTGATGGCCACTGAGATGTAGGAAGCTGGACTAGATGGGCCTTGGCTTGTTACAGTGAGGCTCTTCTTATGTTCCTATAAGAGGTAGACCTGGGCTCTCATTCCAACTCTGTCCTCTGGAACCCTCTTCCAGGCAGGTAGACCTGGGCTCCCCTGGTACCCAACTTCACTCTCCATCCCGGAGGGCGCCCTTCCTCACTGGCTTGGCAGTTGGGGGGGGCACATGCCCATAGCCCTCCCTTTGGATCTGCCCCTGAGATGCACTGTTGATGCATACCAGTTCACTCTCATTCTCTGTTTTAGGGCACTTTGCTGTCTGGATTATCTAAGTCCATCTTCAGAAGACTGATGTCTGGCTGGTCCTACCATAGGTCAAGCCCAAGCGTAAGGGAGTGGCACCAGGATGTAGGTCTCTTGTTTTGAATGCTCCCTGAGGCAACTTGCGGGCCACTGTGAGATTCAGGAAGCTGGACTGGATGGGCCTTTGGCCTGATCCGATGGGGCTCTTTTAACTCTACGAACTTTTCCATGCAAGGTTACATAAATACATTGGTGCATTAATGCAGTAGCTTTGTATCCTCAAGCATCTCCTGATTTTCACAGGAGATTAGACAATTTATACAGTGAATAATTTGGGATTGTAGAATGGCATGCATAGAAACACATGGGGACAGACGTATAGACAAGAACCTGCAAGCCAGTAACTGTTCTTCTGTGGAATTAGTTAATTCATAGAATTCCCTTTCAAAGTGCACTGAATGTTTCCAGACCAAGCAGTTAATTGATTTCAAAGGCTGTTTCCTGTCCTATGCTTTTCTTAGGAACATATCATAGCCAGATTTCACATATGTGCAGCAATGAGGATGGAACACAGGAATACATTTTAAGAACAGAAGATGGATATCTTTTAATCATATCCTTCTTGGGAGGGCCTTTTTACTGTTTCCTGATGGACAGTTGAGTTCTGCAGCAGACAACTAAACAAACATGGTACAAGATTTGGTCAAAAGCTCAGCCACTATGGATTTCACATGTAAGGCCCTATTAGAATGCTGGTCGTGAATTGCATCGTGTACTGAGCAGATGAAACCCACGGGCAGCTGAGGAGATGAGACAGAACTGCTGTGGATAAACGAAAGCCCAGATCAAGCCCTAGTAAAAACTGCCAAATGGCACACAAAGCCTTCATTGAATAAAAGGTGACCAGAAAATCAGGATTGTCAAGCTATGCCTACCAATGCTGGGTGATAGGTTGGGGTGAGTGAACTGGTAGGAGCTTCACAAGTAAAATACATATAAACACCCTGGGAAGAGTAGCATGAAATGCCAGCACATGAAGATGTCTTCATGGCTTATTCTGAAGGAGAATGATGAATTAGCAGTTGATTATTTTATTTGTTGTAAATTCATGTCCTGCTGTCCAATGTTAGAAACTTATTGTGGCTACAATTCTTTAGTAGGCAAATGTAGCTGCTTTGGGTGCCCTCTGGGGAGAAAAGTGGGACAAAAAATTCACCAAATAAGTAAATAATGTTTGCCACCTCCTATGCATGCTTGCTTAGCCCAGCAGGCACTTGATGTCCACTGGCATGCAGAGCCGGCCTTTTGCCACTTACAGGCCACTTGCTCCAGCCTGTTGTCTTTTGTGATAGCTGGAAAGCACCCAGAGCCACTGGAATGCTTGTTCCAGCAGTACTAAGCGGTAATAGGATTGGGGCCTTAATAAAGGTGTTGCCCTTTTGAAATCCAACTGCCTTCTTGGGATATGGGAGCAGTATGGAAGTCTGATACATGTGATTGCTTCATTTTTATTGGAAGCATTGCGATGTGACAAGGCATGAAAAAGGGGGACATCATTTTGGTCTCAACAGAACTCTACTTCCCATACAAGGACAAATGTGGGTTACTGTCTTATTTCCACTGGTGCAGCTAATAGTTTTATTTCTGGTGGCGGGGGGTGGGGGTGGATATTAAAGTTGCTGAAAAGGTGGAAGAGGGAATGCTCTCCCAAAAACCATGCCTATGGTGAACTGTCCAATGGCTGGTTTCTCCTCCTCTTCATCATATTCATCATCAAAATAGTATTAATAATAAACACATCACACCTAGTTTGGCCTTGAGACTCTCTAGTTTCAATTAAAATACAATATAATGAATATACTAATGGAACACATTTTGCTTTGGAAGGAAGGAGAAGAAAGATTCTATAGATAGAAAGCACCAACATTTTTTACCCCAGAACTACATGAAAATAGTTGCTTTCTTCTGGGAAGTTTGATAGATTGGTTGAAATATCCTTTTATCAGTTTCTCTGAAATGTATTTTATCCAGGGTTTTTCTTCTGTCTCATGCAAAACATATGCTGGAATATTACTCATTACGGGGCCAGCAGGGTCTTCCAAGAATATTAACAATATTCATATCATAGGGGAAAAAAAAGAGGGTTCTATTGTTCCCAGCGACTTGAGAGAGAGATTGAGAGAGATCTCTCTGCCTTCCTTCTCTGTCTCATCAAAACGATTCGCTTGCTCTTCCCAAAACCTCCCATCTTGCCACCCAGGGTTCATAAAGCCCTATTTGGAGATAATAAAGAAATGCAGGACACAACATGTTTCAGGCTGATAATATTGATTCCAGGCTGCCTCCCGGCACATTCATGCACCCATATGTTCCAGCTGCAACATGACTTCCCGCTTCTGTGGCTGCTTGTTGAAACAGTTCCTCAGATCTCACATCACAGATCAAAGCTAATTGCCAATCCCACACTAATTGCTTCAGAGTTGAGAGCAGAGGGCACAGCGGAGGCAAAAGCAGGTTCATTCTGGCACCTGATTGTCACAATTCACTTAATGGAGAAGTAACTGGAGAAAATATGCAAATAAAGCAGGGATTGAGGCCTGGTCGACACATGCTGAATAATGAGAGGGGGAAATGCTGACGTGGTAGAACCACTTCAGACTCCCGATGGGCGTGCAATAGTTTAATAGGATCTTGCATTTCAAAACGCCTTGCAAATAGAAAACAAATGCAATAGGCCCAGAGCCAGGCCAGGACCTTTCTCTGGTATGCTTTTCTGAATTTCAAGAAGGTTTTGGCTTGTCCTATTCTGTATGGTTCAAATGTAGAAACATGTGTTCATTTCGGAGTGAATCATGCTCCGAAAGGAATCATCCTGTTTCAGACCTGCTTCACAGACCCCGAAATGAAGTGCTGTCACTCAGAAAAATTCAGAAGAAAAGCCATCTGAAGGGGCTGGGAGCTAATTCAGAGGGCTGGTTTCTTTAGTTGGGGGGCCACTTGTGTTCTTTCTCGGTCTATGCTGTTTTGGATAATGCTTGTTGAACCAGCTCTGCCCACATGCAAAGTGAGACAGGAACAAGGATGTCCCCCCACTCCTAGTCTGTCTTGCATGTTAGTGATTGCATGTGAGGAGATGGTTCATCCAAACCACTCTTCCCCTCCCTGCAATTATTAACAATGCAAGGCATGCAGAGAAGGGGAGACAGATGCACTCATTTCTGTCCCACATCATAGGTAAGAACCTAAGAAGAGCCCTGCTGGATCAGGCCAAGGATCTCTTTAGCTCAGCTTCCTGTATCTCACAGCAGCCCACCAGATTGCTCAGGGAACACACAAGACAACAAGATACTTGTACCCTGTTCTGCCTTGCATCTGGCATTCAGAGCTAGCCTACTTCCCAGCTGCAGACCTACCATTGTAGTCTGGGGGGCAAATGCCCCGGGCGTGAGGCTCTAGGACCCCACGGTTTTCCGAAAGCACAGTTTTTTAGTGTCAGGGAACCTCAGAGAGACATAGTAACTGTCTCTTCATTTCAATATTAAGTCCTCTTTGAATCTGTTCCCATCAATTTCAGTAGGTATGCTCCAACACCGCCTTGTAACTGCTTAATTTTTTTGCAGAAGCTGATGAAATCTACAGAAAAGGAAGCTCTCCACAATTCCATCCAAAGAGGTGCTGAAATGTTCACCCAGGAGCAACTGAACACTGTTAATGAGCACTGTGCCCCTTTGCTGGGCTACCCATTCTCACAAACAGCTCCAAAAGCACATTCCATATATGGAAAGCCTCAAGTAAGTTAGAGATAGAGGGCTGGTTTGCATTATTCTTGTCTGTCTTATCCCACTGACTGGAAGGAGGAAAATGAACGAAAGGTGCATCAAGGGTTGTGGAGGAAAGGTCCAGCACTGATTACAATGGGGAATGTTTACTTCTTTTTTTTATCATGAGCAGGTAATGGCTCAAATATAACTGTTCTGGAATGCAGGACAAAACAGGACAAATGTTAATATGCAATACAGAGGCAATAGCCGGACTGTGAATTTGACATCTCTTTTCACATTTCTGTGAATCTCATGTCTCTGCTCTTCATATCTGAGTTGTGGTAATTGTCACATGCTGGTTTCACACTCTCTTGTTTCATGCAGTTTTTGTCCTTGCTGGCTTTTTTTTGTGTTTTTCCTCTCTCAGCACTAGCTCTCAAAAGGGCTACTTACTTGAAATGGGTTCTTGTAAATAAATGAAAATAATAGCTGCATATTTGCAAAGTGCTTGCTCTGCCAAAGGAAGGCAGGCTGCCTTGAAATGAACTTCCTTTTTTTGCATTGTAATGATGTTTTTCTCTGAACCTGCTTGCAAAGGACCATCTGATTTCTGTCTTCTTCATATGTTTATGGTAACTGCTGTAGGACCTTTTTTAACAAGACATCAGCTGTTAGCAGGTGGAAAACAACGGAGAGCTTTGTAGTGCATAATCCTTATTTCTGCAGTTCTCACTAGAACACTAAACCCGTTCACAGTGCAATCCTAAGTTTCGCCTCCACCAGCGTGGCAGTCCCTGCACTGGGCAAAGGGGCCACAAAGTGTCACGTGTGCCTCCATTTTGCTCTAGCGGACTGGAATAGCTCCAAAAGAGGGGAAGGGGTCGCTTGCATGATGCGGCGAGGCTCCCTGCAAAACTTATTGCTTTACACCCCCTCTAGCTACACTACTGATGTCGCCTACTCTGAACTGTTGCATTATATTGGATTTGTTTATTGGTCTGATACACTAATAATGGCAGTTCAATGTTTGGTTGGAGGGAAAGAGTGAAATGGGGGCACCCTGGGGCACTCAAACCAGCCTCTCATGACTTGTTGGCTCAGGATAAAGATTCCCCCCCCCCTTGGTCCTAATTACTTCATTGATCCCAAGGCTTCATGATGCTGGCACACCTTCCTTGGCATATCTTTCAGGGGCATGGACAGTGAAGAGTAGAGGTGAGACATCTGTACAAAGTCACCAGCAGAAGGCATGGTTTCAGCCTTCTCACCTTGGCAGCAGCTATACCTGCCCTGAGTTGGGGCAATTCGCATTAACTAGCTAAGATGGTTAAAGAACAGCCATGCGCACTGCCAGCAAAATGGGGGGCACATTTTCCAACCTAGCTAGAGGCAGGTGAAATGGTAAGCACTGCAGGCGCTGCAGTGCGCCATGTGAGCAGCCCACTTGCCGTCGTAGCCATTCAGGGCAGCGACAGCAACGTTGAACCAAATGGTGTCTCCTGTGCATTGCTGTCACTGCCCAGAATGGCTTCGATGGTGAGTAGGAGGGACAGCTTAAATGGCACACTGCAGCAGTACTTTCCGTTTTACCCCCCCCCGCTACACTACTGAGTTCAACTCAGTTACTATGTCTTCATTCGGAATGGAGGGGTAGTGACAATTTTACTATTTAGAAAACCTGAGCTGTTAGAACAAAGCAGTGTGTGTGTGTGTGTGTGTGTGTGTGTGTGTGTGTGTGTATTAAGCAGGCAGTTCCCTGTATTGATGAATGGAGGAGACCGTGCTATTATTGACTCCGAAGCTCAAAGTCTATTAAAAACATGCTGCTCGGGACCCAGCGGCTGGTTCATTGACATCTCTGATTGACTTTGCTTAATGTTTTGGTCCTGATAATATATTTAGTTACTTTGACCGACGTGACGAGCTATAATGAAAAGGCAGTTTAAAAAGTTTGATGGTGTGTTGTAATGCACTACCAATGGAGGGAGAATTAACTCCCAGCAGGCGCGCACACACACACACACACACACACACACACACACACACACACACACACACACTCCCATCTAGCAGGCCAATGAGAAAAGATCATCCATACCTGACAGTGAACAAAGCCTTCTGTATGAATATCTAATCTTCCTAACAGGCAACAAATCCGGAGACAATAGAAATCACTAATAACTGAAGAATGAACTATGAGCCAGGAAAAAGCCATTGTGTCACACTGGACCCAAAGGATGTGCATATATAATAATGAAACATCTCACAGCCCGGTCCTATCCCTTGCCACTCCATAGCATGCACCCATGCCAACAGAGCACATGCTGGATGCTATGGAAGTATGGACTGGAAATAAAACACTTTTCTACTTACCCCTAGTATGCCTACCCCTACTACTTACCTTCTAGTATGCCACCTAATCACCTGTGGGTCTCCTTGGACCCATAGCTGTACCAGCAATGTAGCTGACATAAGTCCAAAAAGAGGAAGGGATGGGTTAGGAAACTGGAATAGGATCCAGCGTGCACCTTTACCACTGCCATCCATCCCCTCTAGCCTGTTCCCAACCCCTGCCTGCATCCCTCCTCACCCTAAATCTCCCCTCTCACAAGCTGCTGCCAGCTCCCTTGCACTTAGCAGTCGCATTACTATTTACAGTGCCACCACTTGTTGTGTTGGCAACCTTCAGTCTCGAAAGACTATGGTATCGCGCTCTGAATGGTGGTTCTGGAACAGCGTCTAGTGTGGCTGAAAAGGCTGATTCGGGAGTGACAATCCCTTCCACACTGGGAGCAAGTGCAGTCTGTCCCTGGTCTGTCTTCCTGGCTATGGGCCTTCCTTCTTTGCCTCTTTGCCTCAGTCTGTTGGCCAAGTGTCTCTTCAAACTGGGAAAGGCCATGCTGCACAGCCTGCCTCCAAGCGGGCCGCTCAGAGGCCAGGGTTTCCCACTTGTTGAGGTCCACTCCTAAGGCCGTCAGATCCCCCTTGCAGATGTCCTTGTATCACACCACCACTGCATATGTGACAACAGAACACGAGTTCCACTGTTAAAAATAGATGAAATAGATCAGAGGTGTCAAAAATACCGCAGGCCAAATGCATCCCCCAGAAGCAATTTATACAGTCTCCATTGTAATTGAGCTCTCCAAGCTTGATAATTGGGCTCTCTCTTATCTCGAAAATATGATGTGCACATTTTGTCTTTTTGTCATTTGCAGCTGAGTTTCTGTGTGAGAATAAAGTGCTCATTTCTGGTCATCATCTGCTTAAAGATGCCACTTCCAGCCCTCAGCAGGCACAACGAACGCTAACTTTGGCCCTTTGTATGAAATAAGTTTGACATCCCTGAAACAGCTGATAAGACAGGGGCCATCGGTTTTTGACTACCAAACTCGAAGGTACCTGAGGGCCAAACTACATGTGATGTTAATAACAACTGGGTTTTTACAAAAGAACATGTGCTTTTTTACAAAAGCGTGTTTGTAATGATGATTTGAACATCACATGCCTGGGCTTGGTCCTGGGTGTTGACAACGGACTTCTAATTCTGAAAATACTTTCATATGAAACACTGGTACTCAGCTCCCTTCAGTTGATTCTGAACCCGACACTCCACTCCTCCCAAAACAATGACTAGTGTTGTTATACTAGTATCTCAAGGGATCGACAGTTAATATTGAGCCATGGTACTCCGTTACTAGACCACATTGACCAAAGAGTCTCCACATCAGTGCAGAAGGGCTAAATACTGTGGTCCATATGGATGATGGCCGGATCCCAAAGGATCTCCTCTATGGAGAACTCGTGCAAGGAAAGCGCCCTACAGGTAGACCACAACTGCGATACAAGGACATCTGCAAGAGGGATCTGAAGGCCTTAGGAGTGGACCTCAACAAGTGGGAAACCCTGGCCTCTGAGTGGCCCGCTTGGAGGCAGGCTGTGCAGCATGGCCTTTCCCAGTTTGAAGAGACAAGTGGCCAACAGTCTGAGGCTAAGAGGCAAAGAAGGAAGGCCCATAGCCAGGGAGACAGACCAGGGACAGACTGCACTTGCTCCCGGTGTGGAAGGGATTGTCACTCCCGGATTGGCCTTTTCAGCCACACTAGACGCTGTGCCAGAACCACCTTTCAGAGCGCGATACCATAGTCTTTCGAGACTGAAGGTTGCCAATACAATACTAAATACCCAGAGATGACTCATCAGCAGCCATCATCACAATGTTGTCGTACTGATTCTTGACCTTTGCAAAGTTGTGGGTGGCAAGCCAGGTGGGTGGTCGATGAGGATTGATCATTTAGTCCCACTGAAGCATCGTCGGGCTTCTTGCTGATTTTGTAGCCTGTTCCGTTTTACATTTCATGCTTCCAGTTGTCATCATCCTTAAGTTCATTGATTACCCCCCTTTTATATTTTCCCTCTTTCATTACCAGGATTTGCTATACACAATGCCCTCTTCAGATGAAGTGCAATCCTGTAAGTAGCATTATACTAATCCCCTTTTTGAGTGGCAAACGAAGAATCTCTTCTTAGTTTCCAATCTTCATTTTTTTTCCTTTTAAAGATAAATCACATCGGCATCAAGACAGTTCATTTTGGTAAAAAATCGTTTTTCACAATACGACTGCGACTTGTATCCGTTGGTCAAGCTGATCTCAGAGCTTTTGAAATGAGGAAAGAAATCCAATTTCATGCACAACCAGTCCGATATATGGCAATCTCAGGTTGTTTAGCGCTCATAAGAGGAAGCTTCAGCAAACTAATGTAGAGTCGCTGGTCACTGCGGTACTAGTTGTAGCAGGATCATGCCGATATGAACATATCACTGGTGCTTCTGCAGCACAGAAAGGACATCACTGTGTACACCTCTACCTACGCAGCGCAGTGACATCATTGCAGTATGAACTTTTTTGGTGAGTTTGGGTTTACAGAAGCCTCAGGCTTCCGTAGCATGGAAGGTCTGAACATATGAAATTGCCTTCTAGTGAGTCAGGTCATTCGTTCGTCTAGCCCAGAGCTTTCTACTCAGAGTGCCATCAGATCTTTAGGCCTCAAAGGTCTTTACCAGCCTTACTCCTTACCGGCCTTGCTCCTTTAACTAGAAATGCAAGAAATGGATCCTGGGACCTTTCCTTTGCAAATATGTCCCTTCTGAAGATTAAATCACCATTTTTTTCTGTTAAAAGTCAACTCACCATTCTGAATGCTCTCTAGTAGAGATGAGATTTGCCAATAGTAGCTGTTCAAAAATTAGGGGAATTGATCCTCTCTTGAATTTTGCCAGTGCTTCTTTTCACTTCTCTCTACAATTAACCTTTCCAAAGTAACTAATTTTATGAATTATTTTGGCCCTCTGAATTATCCATAGCAGAAGTGGAATTCCTAACTGGCATAAAAATACTTAGGCCTGTGGTGCTTTGTGTAGAGCAGCGGTTCTCAAACTTTTCGGTCTCTGGAGCCCTTTATACTCCTAAACAGACTCTCAGGGAACCCCACCAATGGATATATAGAGTCTTGGAGAGCCCCAGAGCAGCAGTGCACGCACACAATGACACAGCACTGAGCACATGGTAGTCACATATGGTATGCTTGTAGAGCCCTGAAGTGGTCTCATAAGAACATAAGAAGAGCTCTGCTGGATCAGACAAAAGGTCCATCTAGCCCAGCTTCCTGTATTACACAGTGGAGCTCCATGACTCCTAGGAGCACACACAGGGAGCTCCATGGCTCCTAGGTGCATACTTTGAGAAATGTTGGCCTAGAGCTTCACAGGGTTATCACAGTGGGGGGGGGATGCTTTGACTAGTTAGAGATTTCCAAACACTGTTGCTGTTTCCTGGTTAAAATGCACCATGAGTAGAGCCAATATTGTGACAGAGATGCTTCCTCCTTTGCTTTCTGGATTTACAAGGGATTAATTCACCAGGGACCTTCTAATTTGGGACCTGTAGACCCAGTTGCTTGTACTGCATTTTCTACGCTGCCAAAATAAACATGAAAAACAGTTTTGTGGGAGCACTTACATCAGTAGTGATCATTATTTACCTCACAGCTTCCAAAATGTCTTCACGGGGACAACTTCATCTTACATGTAAATAATTATTGTATTACTTTGTAGATCATATTGTCGAGGCCATATCCAAATGGCTGCTGCCATGGTTTTCTGTTTTGCACCAGCATAATATTTTCTCTCCTTCCCCAAGTCTCTTTTGGGCTTCGTTTTATGTAATCCTTACAAAATATCAATAACATGCCCTGTACGTTCAGGCCTTGCTTTTGTTTTCAGGGACTGTCATGGTGTCCTTTCATCTCTTGTCATTATCTAAAGGCTCAGAGACACAGAACTATCTACTATTCATTGTCATTGACTCTTGGGTGCATATTTTCCCCCATTTACTAACAAATGTTGGTAAAACAAATTCTCCTCAGACACATTTTTTTTTTAATGTTAATGGCAGCTTTGACCAAGTTAGGATCACACAGCTCTCTACACATCCAATTTTTTTTTTAAATTTAAGAAGGAGACTTTTTACATGTCCCTCATTGCAAACCCTAAGAGGTGCTTCTGATGATGTCAGCCCATTAAACGTTATCCTCAACTCAGTTTCCCAATTAGAGTGCCTCAGCCCAAACCTTATGATGCTAAATAGCATCGTTCATTTGTTGCAAATGAATGTTTTTTGTTTTTGTTTTTTCAAAATGGAGTAATATTGGCAAGAGAAGTATCAAGAAGACCTTGCTTTACACTTGGGTGCAACATGATGTGACTGAGACAATTTGAAGAAGCACTGAAGTGCGGACATTGAGGCCTGACACACAGTGAACGAAGTGCGATCTCAGTGACGTCTGCTCTCTGGGACAGGCACATCTCACATATTAATTACGTGACTTTTCATCTGAGGACGAGACAGCTTTGTGCCTCATAGAGCCATTGGGCCAGCATGGGCCTTCCCCAGGTCAGGGGAACAAATGTTCCCTTAGCCCGAGGAGGCCAAAGCTTCCCCATGGGATACAGTTCATATCAAGTTGGTGCCTCTGCATTGCTGCACAGGTGGGTTGACCATGTCTACGGATGTTCAAAAACCCCTTAATAAATTCCATTTGTCTTAAAGAAACTCATTTCCTTGAGAATTTTCAGATATGCTTCCATGGGAAGAAGCCCGAAGACTCCATTTTCACTTTTTCCAAACGTCCCACCCTAGTTAGCTAAAGAGTTCAATTTACATATAGCCAGGAAGCCTTGCTGAATAAAAGAAACTGATGCTTCATTTCCTGCTATGTTACAAGTAGCTTTTATGCTGCATACAACAAAGAAAGCACAGCTCTCTCTCTTATTCTTCAACACAGAGATCGCTCAGTTAACACAGGCAACATCTGGAGCAATTCTCTGGGCAAATGTGACCTCCTGAACTAGGGGAGTGGATTTCCATTTAGGCTGGTCAAATTCTATTCAAAACAGGGCAGGAAAGAACCAGAAGAATGTACTGAGGTTTCCAGCACTTAGAAAGCCAGTACTTTCCATAACCAATGCTCCATGCAGAAGACACTCAGGGCAGCTGTCCAAATATGGTGTGCATTTTGGGATGCCAACTCTGACGAAAGCTATTGCTGGGTATTTTTTTTGTGTCAACAACATGACATGTTGAGAATTCTTAGAGACCCTGTTGACAGCTCCAGGACTGCTGTCAATAGTCACCTGGAGACTTAGGCCAATTCCTGGAGACTCCAAGTCAGTCCTAGGGGGTTGGCAACCCTACTTGCATAGCATGAATCTGACCCTTCCTGACACCATCTAAATGGCTCTATACATATAGAATTATCTCCGTCCACACCACATAGGCTGCAACCTATTCAGAAGATATTATAGACCCTGTGATGACACTGTGAGCATGCACCTCCTTCTAGAGGCCATTGAAAATGTCTGTTTGAGGGTAGGAAAAATACTAGATGGATTCTGCAGCAGGATTCTTGTGGTCTTTTCTGGAAACATACTGTAGCTCCTGCCTGGTTAGGACCCTCAACATCCAGGCTGAGTTATGATTTGAGTAAAATTTGACATTTGATTAACATCATCTATAAAATTAGGAGGAATGCCTAAAATATTGGATTCATGGCAGTGATTTATCCTGCACTTTTTAACATGAATGCCCCACACTGGTTAATGCCCACTACCCTTTCCATACCCATTACACCTCTTTACAAGTTGTGCATTTCCTGGTTTAAATAGCACTACATTCACCCCTTCACTTGCATGCCCCAAGTGTTGGCCCACAGCACTCTTTCACGACACTCAGATGCAACTGGGCAATGCCATGTGGAACCCCACCTTTCCACATGACTTGCCTGCCTGAAACCTCTGCCTGTAGCTACTCAAAAGAAAGGTCCAGGACATCTTTTCTTCTCCCTAGCTTCCATCTCTGGTTTGCTCTAGTTCAGCAGTCGCCAAACTGTGAACTGCTGCATTGGGGGAAAGCCCACTCCGTTGTGAGCAGCGCTTACCAGTCTTATCTTCCAATCCAAAAAAAATGGTTGGCAACCTTCAGTCTCGAAAGACTATGGTATAAGCCTACAGCACCCGGTATTCCCAGGCGGTCTCCCATCCAAGTACTAACCAGGCCTGACCCTGCTTAGCTTCCAAATTTAGACAAGATCAGGCATGTGCAGGGTCCAGTTTTTTCACAAAGCTGCTCTGGGTGGCTGCTTCCACCCTGAAATTGGGGTGCACAGCCTGCTAGGCTGACAGGCTGCGAACATGGCTACTGGGCACACCTTTGTGAAAAGATTGGATCAGAAGATGGAGCAGAGTGGAATGGTAAGCGTGCCTCACAATGGGGAAGGCTTTTTACAGGCACTGGGTCTGACCCATGAGCTGGGGTTTGGCACCAGCTGTTTCTAGTTTACTGGAACTCTTTGCCTGGTACCAGTGAGAGTCTCTTTTCCTTTTTCTGTGGGGGGGGGGGTTGGATCTGACGGTGATGGTGTGCGTTGGATCCATCTTCTCTTTTGCGAAACTCCCTATTCCCTTTCTCTCCTTGGACTTGCTCCAGCTGCAGAGCTGGCCCAGGTCCAAGTAGAACAATTGCAGAGCAGGATGCTTACAGAGGAGTAAGGGAAAATAAGTCCCCTGTCGCTTCCAAAACCTCCCATTTCTCCTGCCCCCTGCTGGATACAATGAGTTCCTTTTTGGCACATCTGCATCCGCAGGGGAGGGAAAGGATAGGATTGGGCTCTCAAAGTGTCCTACATTTCAGATTTGTTATTTGTTGCCTTAATATTTTTGAGACCAGCATCTATGACGTCTAACGTGTCTGCAGCAGGAAAGAAGTAACGATGGCAGGGAACGCTACTAAAAGTGACAAGATGAGAAGCCCAGAGTGACAAAGATGGCCTCGGAATCTACACTGAACGGAATTCATTTTAATGAGGCAAAGACCTTGTCCTGCTCTTCTAAGGAGGCTTGCAAATCCCATCCTCTCTTTTCCCTTTTCAACATGGGGCTCCAAATGCCTTCCAGCTTCACGGCTTTCTAACACCTTGGCGATAAAGTTTTAAAAGTTGTGTTAATAAGATGTCTGGCAGTCACTGAAGTGTGAGAAAGTATTCTGGGGAAGGAATGTATGATCACCTTGAGACTCTCACCGAGGTCTCCAGCCACCTGGAAAGGAAGAAATGACTACATCAGTCCCCAGAATAATCAGCTGGGGGGTGACAGCAAAGCAGACTGCAAAGGCCAGGTCAAAGAAGGGGTTTATTGTGCTCCAACTCAGATCCTGGGACATGCTAGAGAAACTCATGGAATGTTATGGATGTATTAATTTAAATGTTGCCTTTAGATGGTGATTCAACCTGGTATTTTTGTGGGATGCAAAGTCACTGGCTTTGCCAGTATCTGCTGTCAGAAAATGTTCCCTTGCTGATTTTGCCTGACTGGAGAATGATTGGTGCTAGTTCTGGTAGCAGGCTAATGGGGGACAAGGAAAAGGACCAGGGGGGCAGCTTTTCATAATAGCAGGTTGCAGTCTATTTCACTGGCGGAAACTTTTTTTTTTTTTAGGAAAGTGGCAGCCCAATCCTATCCTACCCTCCGGGTAGAGGCTCCAAGACAGCCTGGGCTACATCCTATGCACAGATTGTCCATGCTAGAGGTCTCCTTGGGGTAAGGGGACATTTGTCCCCATGCCCCAGTGTAAGCCCCAGCATGGGCAATAGGGCAACTGGGACCTGCACAAACTCTGTAGCTGGTCCATGTTGCTCCATGTTGGTGGATTGGGCCCAGGGAGGGAGACAGAATCTGTCACAGGTAGCTGTCCACCCCCATCCAATTAATTTTCAGCTTTGAATTTCAAAGAGGTTCCCAATTCAAAGCTTTTCTTAATACGAGAGCCCTAGGGAAACTCAGAGGCTAGTTGTATAACTAAACTTTGGGGCCTGGTGTGAAAAAAATCATGGCTTCCATGTCCACAGCATATACAGTACATGCAATGGTTTAAACCAGTGGTCTTCAAACTGGAGACAGCTGCGCAATGGGAAAGGCATCCTTGGCACAACCGGTGCATAATGTTCTGCGGGGCAGCCATCCTTCCCCACCACCAATTTCCCCCAAACTCCAGCCTGCCAAGCTCTGCCCAGAAATCCGGGCATAATGTCAGCTGCAATGGAACTCCAAAGTGGTAGGCTGGAACTCAGTTTGAGGGAGATGGGTGGCAAGGAAGGATGGCTCCCCTGCAGAACAGTCTTTCTTAGTTGGCAACCTTCAGTCTCGAAAGACTCTGGTATCGCGCTCTGAAAGGTGGTTCTGGAACAGCGTCTAGTGTGGCTGAAAAGGCCGATTCGGGAGTGACAATCCCTTCCACACTGGGAGCAAGTGCAGTCTGTCCCTGGTCTGTCTCCCTGGCTATGGGCCTTCCTTCTTTGCCTCTTAGCCTCAGACTGTTGGCAAAGTGTCTCTTCAAACTGGGAAAGGCCATGTTGCACAGCCTGCCTCCAAGCGGGCCGCTCAGAGGCCAGGGTTTCCCACTTGTGTGCCATTCATATGGGAGAGGGCAAAGGCATAAGAACATAAGAACAGCCCCACTGGATCAGGCCATAGGCCCATCTAGTCCAGCTTCCTGTATCTCACAGCAGCCCACCAAATGCCCCAGGGAGCACACCAGATAACAAAGGACCTGCATCCTGGTGCCCTCCCTTGCATTGGCATTCTGACATAGCCCATTTCTAAAATCAGGAGGTTGCACATACACATCATGGCTTGTAACCCGTAATGGATTTTTCCTCCAGAAATTGGTTCAATCCCCTTTTAAAGGCATCTAGGCCAGATGCCATCACCACATGCTGTGGCAAGGAGTTCCACAGAACAACCACATGCTGAGTTAAGAAATATTTTCTTATAAGATCTGGGCAGGTCACCAGATCAGGCCTGTGGGCCTGGAGAGCCCTGGTTTAAACCAATAGTTTTAAGAAAACCCATTCACAGTGAGATAACTGCTCTAAAATACAAAAATGAAAGTGACAATCGGTAAATAACACTTCCATAATTTTAAGAATAATGGATCTTCAGGATTTCGGTGTTGTGTGAGCAAGGCAGACAGACAAGCCACAGTTAATCTATTAAAGTAAAATTGTCATATCCAAATGCAAGAATAACACCATATGGAGCATTATGCTAATGTGTTATCACACTAATTAATTTTTATATTATTCATCCTCAGAGGTAACAAATAGAGCCTGCTGGAAAAGTTTTTTTTTTTTCTAATGTTTACATTGTTTTCCTATTCATGCCAGTATAAACCATCTTCATATCTAAAGAACCATAGGGAAAAAACATCACACCGAAGAAGGCGTTTACAGAATCTTTTTTACACAGGTCACAATATATGAATGTTTTATTTGCTAATGCCAAGAGTGTGAAAGCCAGGATGGTTGAATTATTATTATAATGCCTGATGTTAAAAATGATTATAAATATAGTGCGCATTCCGGAAACCTGGTGGAACATTGAAAATCAATGGGCTATAGCAGTGGTTCTCACACCTTTTAGACCGGGACCCACTTTGCAGAATGACAATCTGTCCAGGACCCACCGGAAGTGATGTCATCAACCTGGAAGTGATGTCATGGCTGGAAGTGACATCATCAAGCAGGAAGTGACATCACTGTTCTCATGTAGTAGTTCATAAACTGCAAATGACAAGAGAAAATATTCCAGCTCAGAAGCTTGTTTCAATTCTCACCGCACCCCCCCATTGCTACCAAGCACCCCACCTGTTCACTGTATTCAAGGGAGAGTATCCCTTGGTGTTTTATTAGCTTTTATTGGGTTATTTCTCAGTCATTTTCCAATAGCAAAGTATAAGGAGAAAAAACCTATTTAAACTTTGACACATTTTTAAACCTATTTAAACCTCCCCCACTTCAGGGATCTGCTGAGGATTAAGTTCCTGGAGGAGGAAGGGCAGATCTTGGGCTGGATGGAAGTGTGGGGAAAAGAGGGGGAAATAAAAATGCCCCCACTACAGGGATCTGCTGAGGTTGAAGTGCCTGGAAGGGGTGGGAAGGGCAGGTCTTAGGCTGGATGCAAGTGCAGGGAGAGGGGGGATCACAGGGCAGAGCTTGAGATGGAAGGAGGTGGTGAAAGAGAAAGCAAAACAAACATTCCCCCCATTTGCAGGGAGAGCCTGCAGCCCACCTCAAGATAATCCAGCAAGGCTCCCTGAAGGCTCACTCACTCCTGCGCAAGCCGCTGTTTTGCTCCTGAGAGGAGCTTTGAGTACACACAGGCAAGCTGGGGCAAAAGCAGTTCTAGCTTCCAAGATGGCTTCCTGCCCTGTTTGCCAGCCTCCAGGATGGCATCGCACATCAACAGAAAGCTCAGGGCTTAAGGCAATGGCGGTTCCAGCTTCCAAGATGGCGCCACCTGCCTAATTTGCCAGTTTCCAAGGTGGTGGCGCCCATTTTTCTGCGACCCACCTGACCTCAGGTTGCGACCCACCAAGTGGGTTGCGACCCACAGTTTGAGAAACCCTGGGCTATAGTTATCCTTGGATAGCAAAATGACCCTACAGGATCTATTGCAGTGGTGTCACTAGGGGGGGTATACCACAGTGGGGTGACAACACCACTGGCCAAAATTGTGAAAATCTTTGTATTTTTGAATACTACCGTCATGTTATATATCATTCACTGTGTAATTTAATGGAAAAGGCAATGAAACAAACTGTGTTTAAATACCTGTATTCTATAAAATTTATAGCCACGTAACCAGAAAAGGAAATCACAACTGCCTTTATATAACAAAAAGTAGACTTAAAACTGACAAATGAAACTGAGTGTTCTGAGAGGCGGTGAGGTGTGACTATGACATAGCAGAGAACCAATAAGGTGGTCCGCTCTCACTTCCGTGTATCAGAGCTAATATTGTATTCAGTTGTGTGTCATCAAGTTGGCCACTGGTTTTTGGTTGGTTACTGATTTGTTGGGTGACCTTTACTGTTAGATAGATAGATAGATAGATAGATAGATAGATAGATAGATAGATAGATAGATAGATAGATAGATAGATAGATAGATAGATAGATAGATAGATAGATAGATAGAAGGGGGTTACACCAAACCTAGTGATGTCACTGCATCTAGGTGCTGCATAAGATATTATCATTCATTCTGTATGGTCTGGTACAGAATAAGGTCCATCATACAATGAGCTGTCACACTAAGTGATGCAAATCCTAGTGATGTCTCTGCCCTATTGGTAGATACAACTCCAAAGGGCCATACTATATCCCTCTGTTCCGTTATCCTGGCCTAAAATTCGGCAGCAATTCTGAAATACTGAAATAAATCAGGGAGTCAGCCAAAGCAGAAAAGCTAATAACAGGGGACTTCAATATCCTTCAGATGGAATTGGTTGAATGAGTTTTTGTTGCTGCTGTTTTATGTTGCGACTTCATCACAGTCTATGCTGGACTGGTTATAGCCTGCAGTTCAAGATCTAGCCAAGATCCTGGGAATCGCAGAGATCTTCATGGGATTTTTGCTCTTCCAAACAACATTTGGAGCTGAGCTGGTGTAATTTGTCAAGGCCAAGAATGTGGAGGTGCGTCTTCAGACTTCTAGCCACTGCTCCAAGGGCTGGCACAATATTGACCTTCTTTTCCCAGAGACGCCCAAGTTCGGTTCTTGATATTAGCTCTTAATATCAGCTACTATCAGATCTTGGTATCTTTATCTTTATTTCTACTGTCACCTCAAATTGAAACATCAATGATTCAAACTTGATTTTTTCCTTTTGTCAACTATTGTCAACTACTGGTGTATTGTGTATTTAGATGTTTATCTGCCTGTAATCTCAAGTTCCAAAGGATCTTTGCTTAGTTGTTCTCAGTGATTTTATCAGGTTTATGATCCCAGGAATTTTAGTGTGAAGGTAAATTGTAATGATTGCAAAGTTTCCAGTGAACCGTGACTATGACTGTCACAATGTTCTTTGTAGGGCGCAATCCAAACCTGTGCTGGAGCAGGCAAGCCTGGAGGCTTGCACTGCATCCAACACTGGTTTGTTGGGTGCAGCGGTTCAGCCACGGGCAAAGGGAAGCTTTTCCCCTTACCCCTGGGTAAGGGCTAAATGCCCCAACGGGTCTCTGGAGGTGGCGCAAGTCAGAGGACAGCAGGGCAGCTGGAAGCCGCTGCATTCTCCTTGGGGATGGGGGTTGAGGTCCGGCTTAACCACCGGGTCCCAGCCCCACCCCTGGCTCCCTGCGCGCCCACCCCTGGGGCTGCCCATCGCCCACCCTCCCCCCGCCAATGAATGCCCTCTCCCTGTCCCCCAGCCTACCTTTGCTGCTTGTGTCGGCACGAGGATTCTGCCTGCCTCCACGCGTTGCCGCATCTAAATGTGCCGACACAGCTTCCACCCACGGAGGCGCAAATGTGCTTTACGGCACATTTGCGACCCTCCTATGCTGGCCCAAGGGACTTGGGTTGGCATAAGGCGCCTTTTGGATTGCGCCCGTAGTCAATTTGGGTGATGTTACTACTGGCACTGATCAGATAGTCGACTTTGACTTGTTGTCATTATCATTATTGTTAAGAATATTTATATACCTCTTTTCAAAAAGCATAGTTCACAGCGTGGTTTACGTAGAAAAAATAAGAGCCAAATCCTATGCTTCCCAGCACCCATTGGAGCAGCAGCTGATTTAACAAACAAACAGACAAACACAACAATGGGCAATTTCAAAATACAGGCATGAAAGTGGAGACAGACCAAAGTATACTCTTTGCACAAATTCCTGACACTGAAAGCAGCTTGACCTGAGCACGTGAAATTTCAGAGAGCAGCATTAAAAAAATTATCTGTTCAGGGGGCTAGAAAATATGCTATGTTATTATACTGCCTTTTATAGTATTACAAAATCTAATCCTATATATTTTGAAAATGAATATTTATCCACTCAAGTCGGCCAATATCAGGTGCAGCCAAATTACTACTTCTCTTCATGCTTCCGTCACCACTGTGACAATTCTTTTCTGGTGCCACTGGCATGAATAAAGATACATTTGCACCAGAAATACACATATTTAAAGCATCAGTCATTTGCGGAGAAAGAAGATGACGCACATGAGAAGTCTTGGAAAGAGATGAAGAGTTCAAATCCTAGCCTCCCCCCTCAATTCCTTCATTTCCAAGCAGAGATTTGAAGCACGTAATTTCTGCACGCCTTAAGGATGCTCACCGTTCTTAAGATACACATGCATGCTAAAATCTAATTATGGCCAAGAGCCAATGCATTAGTTCATGCATTTAGCTGGGGCTGATGCAACAATAGCAAGATGGAGGAACCAAAGAAGCCTCCCCCATCCTCACACAGATAAGCATGTAGTGTAAATCTCACTGTTCGTATGATGATGTGTTGCCTTGTTTATGGAATGGATTATTTACAACAGTGTTCTTCAACCTTAAAGTCAGGTCCCCAGTGGGGTTGCGAAGCCTCCCTTCAGGGGCTGTGGCAACTTATGGGAAAGAAAAAGTTTAAAGACCACTGGACTAGAGCACCACCGGGTAAAGGGGGAGGGACATCTGGTGTACCCCTACGGATACCAGGAGATTGTGTCCCAGTCCTGCTCAGGTTCTTCGCAATTATGCTAAAACAGCTTTCATTAGTTCCAGGCTTCGTCATAACTTTTCCTGCTTTCTGTAATAAGAATATTTGGTTACAGTGAACAGTGCTGGGAGGGTGTAACAATGTGGGGGTGGGCAGTGGGCAGCGATAGGGGAGGAGAGCATAGGATCCCAGGAGGGGACTCTGATGTGGGTCCCCAGAGTCTGATGTGGGTCCCCAGCCTCACACTTTATTTATTTATTGGGATTGTGGCACAAAAATGGTTGAAGACCACTGACGTACAAAATTAATAGCTCAATCCTATCCATTACCCCCTTGGCCCTTTTTCATGTGATCCCTTGGTGACCTCTGCATCCTATGTTGGGAGAGCAGCCCAGGAGGTCTCCTCTGGGTAAGAGAATATTTGTTCCCTTATTTGAGAGTCAGCCTCTGTGGCCCAGAGGAGTCTACTCGGACCTGAGCTGGCTCAGGTCTACATGGACCAGTGCCGCGGGGTAGGGTTCGCGAAGGGGGATAGGGTATTGACAATGCACAGTTAATCCCACCCCTCCCGGACCCAATCTACCCATCCCCTATCCCTGTCGCCACACTGGCCCACCTCATTTCCCCTCTCTGCACACCCTATCTTTCCCCCACCCCCTTTTGCTTCTCCCATTGACTTACCTTTATCGGTGAGTAGCAGGGAAAGCATTGCAAGCATTGTGGTGGGTGGAGGTCACAGGCCTTCCCGCTTTTGTGACTGGCACTGGTTGCTTTACGGCATGGAAAGTGAGAGGGGGGACTGGCATGGGGAGGGGGTGGGACATAAGCCCTAGTTTGAGGCAGGGCTGATTGAGGCTACTGTGCTTATCACAAATTGGGATTGCTGTAACTCAAGCAGGGGTTCCCATAGATTCAAGCACCCCAGCTTCATGTCCGTCACCCTACATGACAATGAGCACCTCTTCACCTCTTGTATATGATTGTTTTCCTCGAGAGAGGCAATATATGGAACCTTCTTACATTCCTTAATTCCCCCCTTGCTTTCTGACTTTTTTTTTTTGGTCATTTATCTATATGTATGTGAAATTGCATTAAGAAATGCATTCAATTTGGCATTCCATTTGAACAGGGGCTGCTTTCATAAATCAGAGCTCTGATATATACACTCCCAGCGAAAGGAAGAATGATAACCAATTTCCACAAAGACCCATACAGTTCAAGTAAATTATCAGGGTGACCCAAAAACATTCTAGGCATGAATGGCTTTTCTTTGAGGATGTACATTGATATGTGTGGTGTTGTATACACACGTACAGACTGATGAGATGGGATCCCTTATAAAGGACAGCAAAGGTTTTAAACAGGAGTGATTTAATATTTGTTTACATGGGGCAAAATGGAATTGAGAGGGGAGGGTACCTAGGAAAAAAAACACAACAAACCTTTAAAATGGGACAGTTGATCGAAGATCCCCAGAGAATCGTGTTGACTGGAAAATCCCATTCTGTTTGTGTGATTGATTTGAACTGATTTTTTTTCTCCCTCTTCCACTAATGGAGCAAGCAGGCTGGGCGTGGGTCCCCCCTGTCATTATTATATTTCAGTAATCCTTTCAACGTGGCATCTCCTGAACTATTTGCTAAGGGAGATGATGAGACAATTGGTTCATTGTGGAGTTCTGGACAAGGAGAGCTTTCTACAGTGCCTGCAAAACTGGGGTCAGTTTTGTGAGAGTCAGTTTTCTGGTGTAAGAACTAATAGCCCAGTCCTTATCAACACTGGTGCAGCAACACCCTGCAGCCCACACAATATCCAGTGCTGGCAAGCCCCATTTGTCCCCTTACCCTGTCCCCAGCCTGCTTAATGGTGCAACTTGGATCATGAGTTACAAGTCATGGTAGGTATGTGCAAGCTCCTGGTTTTAGAGGTAGGCTGCCTCAGATTGCCAGATGCAGCGGAGGGCACCAGGAGGCAGGTTGTGTCTTGTTGTCTTGTGTGCTCCTTGAAGCATTTGGTGGGCCACTGTGAAATACAGGAAGCTGGACTAGATGGGCCTTTGGCCTGATCCAGCGGGACTCCTCAAGCTGCCCTGTGGTGGGCTTTCAGACCCAGAAAGAGGGATAGGATTTGGTATGTACCAATGCCAATGATCCAGCCCTTTCTTGGGCCCAATTCGCCCCATCTCTGCCTCTCTCCCACCCTGTTACACTCCTCTCTGCCCTCCCCCTTCCTCCCCCAACCCCTGAGCTGCCTGGCAGGACCTTACCTGCTCTGTTGGGTGCTCCTTCGGGATATAGCACCTAGTGCACCATCTAGGCTGGTTGGCAGTTCTGTGCGGAGGCTGTAAAGGAAGAGGGACCATTTGTTACTACAGACAGTTGCCCTAGAAACAGAGTCACAGAACCCAGAAGAGTCTCCCGGAAGCCAGAAGTGACATCTCAAGAGGCGAAGACCATAGAGATGACCATATTGGTCAGTGTACCATGAGAAGGAAAATGGAGTGGAACCTCAGGAACTGCACCCAGCATTATTTTTGAAAAAAGGCTCGTAGGAACCACAGTGTAATAAAGCCTGCTTGGCAGTTCAACCCTTTCCTAGAAGCAAGTCCTGTTGAACACAGTGGGACTTAGTTCTGAGTAACCAGGTACAAGAATGTGCTATTCAAATTCAACACTTCTGGAGCTGAGAAAAAAAACAAGTGCTCATAGTGGGATAGCTTTTACGCTCTCAAAGGAAGTAGAAAGTGCTTCATTAAAATTGTCAGGAAACTATGATGAAGCCTGAAAAAACCTCCCTCTGCCCTGTTATTTGCTGAAACTGGTTTTCATGGAATATTCAGAGGTGAAAGCTTTTGTTGATTGTACCCACAGAGACTTCCTTTGCCCCAGAACAAAAGAAAAGACTGTGTGTAAGTGTGTGTGTGTGTGTTATAAAAGCAGTTTCATACGCAAGTCCAAACCCAAGTTCATTGAAATAAATTGAAAGACTGCTATTTATATCACTTGCCTTTTGACGGAGTCAATAGGCATGGCTCCACTAAATCTTAATTCATCAAGGTTGGGTGACGCATTCTTTTCAAATAAGACAAATTACCTGGCTGAATCATGGCTTATATCTTTCAGATTACCCTTAAAACATCCTGCCACTTACATAAATGTCTGCAGCGTGCTTGTATTTGTTACGCTGTGTGCACAGTGGTGAACACCTGAACAGGGTTGAACAAGGATTGCTGGCAAATTCCTCTCTTTCCCAATGTTGTCCTGGATTGAGCAGTTTCCAGTACTTGTCATCATGGACACCAGTGTAGCTAGGGCATCTGCCACCCAGGGCCATGACATTGGCTCCCAGGGCAATGATGTCACTTCCTTTGGGGGGGGGGCAGGAAAAAAAGCAAAAAAACCAAGTCAGCTACTCAGGATTGTGTAGGTGCAGGAGATGGTACTGCAGTGGTGAGGAAGAATGCTTACCATCATAGTACCTTCTCCTGCATCCCCCCCATGCCACAGGCAGGGAAACATGGTGGGTGAACTGGCCCACTGACTCTGCCTTGGGATCTGCCATTGGGGTGCAGGCTGACACCCTGTTGAGGTGTGGTAACCGATGTATGTGCTCCTCTGCCTCCCTGTAGCTGTGTCATTGGTCCAGGAGACCTAACAATGTCTAATGAATGCTGAGGAACAGCCCTTGCCTTTCATGATTTATCCTCATTACCAAGTTTTGGAGAATGGATGAGGGATGGCAGGCTCACGGTGTGGGTGTAGAGGGGAGAAAGAAGGAAACCAGTTGTAGGGTGGAGACAGTGAAAGGCTGGCAGGGAACCATTTGGAATGGGCCAGATTCTTCCAGATTTCAGAGAACTCTTGGAACTAGCCCAACCTCTTTAAAAGAATGTGGCAACCAAAGCTTGGAACGAACATGCTTGGACAGAATCAAACTGGGGGAGTTTGCCCAGCTCTAATTACAACTGGTTCCAACCTGTATTAAAATGTGTTTTTTTTCCTCGCCTTTCTAAGGCGAGACTTTTGTTTAGCAGTCCAAAGGGACCCTCTTTTGCTAAATATCCAAATGGAAATATCTGTGATTGACAAAACAATTTGCAAGTTGCATAGGACCCTTTATTATCTGCTAGAATTGACTATATAATTAAGGCCTGGTGAGGAGGCATGCAGTTATGTATTATACCAATAAACAATGTCAAGATCTTCAGTGACATGCATACCAATTGGCCTTGTTCCATTTCTGGGTGTGATTTTTTTTTTTTTCAACAAACTGATATTTTAAGAGATCTCTACAAACCTGCGCTGCAACTGAAATTAACCAATGTTTATTTTCCTGGTAAAAATAATGAAGGGGGGGGGAGATGGCTCTTTCCTGCTAATTTATAAAAATCTGGCAATTAATGAAAATGGAAGGGCTAGCGGATTAAAGAAAAACACCTTGTCTTTGTGGGATCCGGATCATGTAAGCTTGGGGCAAGGATGGGAAAGGAACCCTCTCTTATTGTCACACATTGTGACTCAAGATAATTCCTACCAAGAGATGGGCAGCTTATTCCTGAACTTCTCAGCCCCCAGAGGAGTAGCTACGCCAGAATGGCAAGTGCTGCATACTGAGCATGACGGATGGTTGCCAGTGACTCCTTGGGTAAGGGAGCAGGCTCCACAATGGAGGAGACCTGAAGAGACCTGGAGCGGCTTCCCAGCCCTTTAGGCAGGGATAGGAAAACCCAGCCTGGCTTGACTCAAGTTGAGTTGCCGAGTCACCACCACCCCCGACTCGAAAAGGAATCATAATGTTACATAAGCACTTAAGAACAGCCCCACTGGATCAGGCCATATGCCCATCTAGTCCAGCTTCCTGTATCTCACAGTGGCCCACCAAATGCCCCAGGGAGCACACAAGGCAACAAGAGACCTGCATCATGGTGCCCTCCCCTGCATCTGGCATTCTGATGTAGCCCATTTCTAAAATCAGGTGGCTGTACATACCCATTTTGGCTTGTAACCCGTAATGAATTTTTCCTCCAGAAACTTGTCCAATCCCCTTTTAAAGGCATCTAGGCCAGATGCCATCACCACATGCTATGGCAAGGAGTTCCACAGACCAACTACTCGCTGAGTAAAGAAATATTTTCTTTTGTCTGTTCTAACTCTCCCAACACTCAATTTTAGTGGCTGTCCCCTGGTTCTGGTGTTGTGTGAGAATGTAAAGAGCATCTCTCTATCCACTCTGTCTATCCCCTGCATAATTTTGTATGTCTCAATCATGTCCCCCCTCAGGCGCCCCTTTTCTAGGCTGAAGAGGCCCAAACGCCGTAGCCTTTCCTCATAAGGAAGGTGCCCCAGCCCCGTAATCATCTTAGTCGCTCTCTTTTGCACCTTTTCCATTTCCACTATGTCTTTTTTGAGATGTGGCGACCAGAACTGGACACAATACTCCAGGTGTGGCCTTACCATCGATTTGTACAAAGGCATTATAATATTAGCTGTTTTGTTCTCAGTACCTTTTCTAATGATCCCAAGCATAGAATTGGCCTTCTTCACTGCCGCCGCACATTGGGTCGACACTTTCATCGACCTATCCACCACCACCCCAAGATCTCTCTCCTGATCTGTCACAGACAGCTCAGAATCCATCAGCCTATATGTGAAGTTTTTTTGTTAATGTGTTTTGAAGTTAATGTGAACCCATTAGCCTATATGTGAACTTTCTGAGTCGCTGAGTCACCCTTTAGTGACTCTAAAAGACACTCGTAACCAGTGGTGAGAAAGACTCTCTCTTTTCCTTCTTCTTGATAAAACTAACATTGATTTTGTTCTGTGAAATGTTCCGTGCTCTGATTTCAGGCAGGATGGCATTTAGTCCTTCTCCTTTAACCCTGTTTGCCTATTACTTAAAGAAGCTCCAGGCGTTAATCATGTGCGCAAAGCTCCTGGTAATGAACTTATTAACACCCAAAGTGTGGATCTGTACATATATATGACTCTCTTGTACCTTGGGGATTGGAGGGAGTAGAAAAGGACTGGTTAGACAAGCACTATAGGGATTTCCTTTTTCCTGCATCAATACCCCCCCCCTTTCAACCTAGATGGGTAGTTGGTGCATACTGCTGTACCTGGTCTCTTCATGTTCCTTCCAGCCCCGGGGATTATCTATCTATCTATCTATCTATCTATCTATCTATCTATCTATCTATCTATCTATCTATCTATCTATCTAATCACCGTGTTTTTGTATCATCTGTCCTCCATGGAGCTCAGGGTGATGTTAGTGATTCCTCCCCAACTCTTTTCCCAACAACCCTGTGAGGTAGGTGGGGCTAAGAAATAGTAACTGGTCCAAGGTCACTCAGGATGCTTTGTGACTGAGCAGGGATTTGAACCTGGATCTTCCAGACTTAAGGCCAACACTGAACCACTACACCAGCAGGCACCTGTATTCTTTTGATTACCACCCTCCCCCTAAGACCTGTACTGTTCACCATAAATATATGTGCAAAAATGTGAGCCTTTCATGCTGAACATAAACATGGGAACCTGACTTATACTGCGTCCAAGCATTGGTCCATTTTATCCAGGATTGCCATCTCTTGCACTGCCTGGCAGTGACTCCCCAGGGCTTTGGACAGGGATCTTTCTCAACCCTAGCCAGAGACTAAACCAGGGACCTTCTGCATATGCAGCATGAACACTACCACCGAGCTATGGGCCCTTCCCCCTTTACAGCTTTTCAAATCATAGTGACAGAGGGAGGGGAGGTACACCTGCAATGCTTTCACTCTCTTGTGCAGAGTTTGCTTGCCATCCTGCCAGGCTCAGTTCCTCCCTCTGTGCACCATCAAGATTAATGCTCTGAGTTCCAAAAAGCACAGTCTTTGGCGTTTGTGCAGATGGCGACCACAGATGAGATTTCCCAGTATTGATTTTGCTTCTTCTCTTTCCAACATCTGAATCGTATCTCTGAATTATGAGCCAAAGCGCGCACTTTTCCTTCCCAGAGATTCTATTAGACCTGTTCTGTTTCCGGCTTCATGTTATTGATTAGGAGCAGACTGGCGCTGGCACGACCAAGCACCTGTCTCTCTCCGGTGAGAGCCATTTCCATTCACAAATAGCTACAACTGCTGCTGGAATTATGAAAGTGCTTTTCTTGGGGGTTGTGTGGCCTATTTGCTCGGTTATTTAAATGACCTTAAGAAGACATCACTCTCCCCACGAAAAACGGCTTCCTTCCCTTTCTTTTTATTACTTGTAAGAAGTAAAGGGAACCCAAGAGAAAAGGGCTGCCATAACTGTGAAAAAGCACAGCTCCACCATTTGCTCTCCTAGAGGTGAGAAATGAAATTCGTTGCTGTCCTCATGTCTGCCACGGCAATTTCTCAGTTTAACAAAGCAAGAAAACTGGATGAATGAAATGAGATTAGATGCAAATACTGATCTTGAATGATCAAAGCTGTACTTTGGCCTGATCTTCATGGAATTGCATCTAGCATGACATTTGGAGGGTTAAAAGAGTCTGACCCCCCACAATGAAGTAACACTTCTGTAACACCTCCATTATCAGGAAAGATAACACCCCTCTTATGTAGAAATGCTGTAGCGTTTGGGGCTCTTCGGTCTCGAAAAAGGAACCAGGCGGGGGACATGATTAACACGTACAAAATTATGCAGGGGATGGAGAGTTATAGAGGGATGTTCTGTTCCCTCTCACAGAACACCAGAACCAGGGGACGTCCACTGAAATTGAGCGTCAAGAGGGTTAGAACGGGCAAAAGAAAATATTTTATTCAGCATGTAATTAGTCTGTGGAACTCCTTGCCACAGGATGTGGTGATGGCATCTGGCCTGGATGCCTTTAAAAGGGGATTGGACAGCTCTCTGGAGGAAAAGTCCATCACAGGTTACTAGTCATTATGGGTATGTGCCACCTCCTGACTTTGGAAGTAGGCTACCTCAGAATGCCAGATGCAGGGGAGGGCACCAGGAGGCAGGTTTTTGTTGTGTGCTCTCTGAGGCTTCTGATGGGCCACTGTGAGATACAGGAAGCTGGACTAGTTGGGCCTTTAGCCTGATCCAGTGGGGCTCTTCTTGTGTTCTTATGTCAACACAGTAAGTACAAACTGTAGAATTGGAGCCATGACATCTTGCAGTGTGTGGGGTCTGCCCTTTGTCGCTTCCGGGTACGTAAAGGGTCCCCTGCTAACGTTTGAGCCTGCCTAATCGTTAAGATCTTCTGCAGAAGCTTTTTTCTGCGTGCTCCCGCCTTAGGAGGTGATGTGGGTGACTATCTGAGATAACACATTCTCAGTGGTGGCACTCTGTGTGTAGAGCTCCTTCCCCAGAACAATTTGCAAGGAACCAATAGTGTTAGTATTTGGGTGCTGGGTTGAAATTTAGGTTCCCCCCCCCCCCCAAGTATTTAGTGGTGATTGAATTGTTAACTGTTAATTGGAAAACAAAAAACAAAAACTCTCTAAATGTCCAAAAGCACCCTGTTTTTGTCCTTACTTATTTCTAGAACTAAGCATTGGGAATTAAAATCATTAGTCTGAGGGCGCAATCATAAAGCACCCTTGGGCCAGGGCAAGTCCCTTGTGCTGGCCCGAGACTGTTGTAAACATGCCGTAAGGGAGTTGAGGAGTCCGGTGTAAGATTGTGTGCCAGCCTCTCCACACTGACTCGGGCCAGTAAGTTTGCGGCAGCATTTCCAAGCTGGCATGGAGGTCTGGGTGGCATGGGCAGGGCAGGGAGGAGGTTCATCTAGTCCAACGTCCTTTGGGCGCAATCCTATCCTACGCTGGAACAGGTAAGCCAAAAGCTTGCACTGTATCCAGCGCAGGATAGGGGCCCAAAGTGGCTCAGCCAGAGGCAAGGTGAAACTTTTCTCCTTACCTCCGGGTAAGGTGCCTTTGCCCCTATGGGTCTCCTTGGACTTGTGCCACCTCCTGAGGCTTGAAGCCACACCGTACTCCCCGGGAACGGGGGATAGGATCCAGCATAAGTGCTGGATCCCAGCCCCGCCTCCCGCTCCCCACCTGCCCACCCCAGGGGCCACCCACTGCCCACCCTCCCCCCATTCAGGATTGCTTCCCTCCCACCACTTCGCCACCCACCCAAGAGCCTTATATTGGCCCTGTTGGGCCAATGCAAGGCTCGCCGAGGAAGCTGGCATGGTGGCTTGTGTCACCCTCCGCAGGCTGGCGCACCTCTGTGCACCGGCCAGGCTTACTCCCGAGTGTCAGGAATATGTACAGTTCAGGCCTAGTAGCATTGCAAGGCCTGAACCAAGCTAAAACAGTAACACAGAAGTGGCTTGCATTTCCTAGCTGCTAGGATTTACAACTCAATGGAAGGTGATTATGTAGCACCTAGGCAGCCAGAAAGACCGCCCATCAAAGATGGAATGCAGCTGCAGATCTCCAGGGGGAGGGAAGAGCTGAGAGGGCGAGCTTCCAGCCCCACTTCCAGAGGACAGAGTCTTTGTTCCTTGTCTCTGGGTGAGAGAGGTGGTGGGTGCACATCCTGCCCTACCAGGACCATGTGGCCATAGGTAACTGGCCTGAGGATCTACAAAAGAAGCTGACCCAGGTGAGGGTTAGGAAATAATAGAGTTAGCCAGTTAGCTTTGTTGTTTTATGCTGATATGTTTCCTAGAAGTTTTTATGCCTCTAGCATTTGCTGCCTTTGTAACCTTTTTGTAACCCTATGTATTTAATAAAGTAGAAAATCTTTTTACCATGTTGGTTCATTGTTTGTTGGGGACAAAGGTTCAGAATCCTGCCTAGCCATTCAGCAAGCTACCAAACATCCTCATTGTGGACTAGTAACTTGAGGACTGAGACTTTAAGTAAAGAAAGTGCTCAGTGCCTACAAGGGATATAGTTAAGCCTAGAGGGTCTCGGGTTCCCTGGACTGAGGCACTGGCTCTTACATGGTGCTGGCAGTACTACCGAACAGGGATCTTTGAGGGCTCTAGGGTTCAGAACCAACAACTCTGAGCACCCCAAAACCCTGGGAGTGAGACCCAAGTCTACGACACCGAGGAGGCACAAATGTGCTTTACACCACGTTTGCAACCCTCCTGGGCCAGCGCAAGGGACTTGCGCGCCGGGCCAAGTGAAGGGCAGGATTGCGCATTGTATCTCATAGTGCTTCACCAGATGCCTCAGGGATCACACAAGACAACAATATACCTGCATCCTGAAGAACCCAAAGTGGGCAAGTCAGCTCAAGTGAAAACTTGACTGTTGATACATGAGGATTTATAGGAACCGAGTCTGTTGATCAGACTCTTAAATGAACTAGGATCTGACCAGGAAAATTAGGGCCTGTAGCATGGTGAACCTAAAGCTTCTCAGAGCCTGAAGCATGTCTGCCATCAGAGACCCTCTGGCCCATCCCTCTCCTCTTCTCCACACTTCCTGTTCTGCTCCACTCACCTCCACTTTGTTCAAATCCAGGAAGCAGGAGGAGGAGAGAGAGTGATAGAAGTGGGTGCCTTTGCAAGTCCACCATCGGTAGGACTCATGGATGGGCCAGCCCTGACAAGGAGTGGCAAGACCAGCAGGTGCCAGACTGATATGCGTGCTGAATAAGTAGGTAGCATCAGATACAGAATTTGTCTCTTAAAACTTCATTGATCAGCACAATGAATTGCTTTAAGTAGCTTTTCTAAGTAATCTTGCCTCAACTCAAATGAACTGGAAAAAGTATATGAGTTGGCTGATGACAATTCGGACTTGATGCAGACAATGGAGGATTCTCACGAGGAACTGGAATGACTTCTGCTATCGTTTTTCATTTTTCATCTGAATAATGACTCCCACCTTTCAGGTTGGAAGTCAGCATTATGGTGCAGGAGGAGCTGCCACTGAAAGTCTCCTTATCTTCTGTTCCCCTCCCAATAATAGGTAGCAGTGCACAATGTGTAAGATGACATCATCACTCTGCAACGAACCCCACCTTGCAAATGGCAACCTCTGAAGTGGCGGGGGCAGAGAAATTAAAGACACAGTGACATCATTTCATGTGTTCTGCATGATTGAATATCGCAGGGGAGATGAGGAGGAGATGACATGGCTTTTGGCAGGGATCGTAACATGTCATTCTGGCCTCTAGCACATCGATCGAGCAGGTAGCTGTCCCGTAGCAGCACCTCTGTCTTCAAGGGGAAAAAAAGCATTACCTACTTTCAAAGCTCACCTGCGCATGGACTCAGATCCAACAGCTCCTTTAAAATGGTCCACACAGCCCAAGTAATGATTCTGTTTTATCAAGATTTTTTTATTTATGCGCGTTATCTATTTCTTTTCAAAGTTTGCGAAGGGCAAGCTAGGTAATGCGATTAAGCAGCTGAGCTCGGTAAAGGTTCCAAGAACTGGGTCATTATTGAGATTAACGGCTGGATTAAAAGGATTTAGGAAAAGTGGTAGGATTTGATTTGCATTTTGCTCTAAAGACCTTTGACTTATGTAAAGCGTCCTGCTTCCGATGATCGCGCCAAAGTATGACATCAAGCAATTTAGGCGCTGCAAATTACTCTTGTCTTTTTTGACCTTGCGCATCATACAGCGCCAATATTTCTAAATACCGTTCCTTTTCTGTCATGCGTACTTTGTCTCGTCGCATCGTGGAACAATGTAAACGAAACAGGAAGATGAGCGTAAAAGACCGACATTGCCTGAAATCATTAACCCGATTGGGCTGCGAGGCGCTTGCTGCGTTCTGATGACTAAAGAAATACTTCAGACATCTGTTCAAGAGAAAATTCCACATATGGCAAAGTCAGTAAAATGCAAGCAGGCTTGAAAAACTTTAAAGATTTCTCTTGTACATTTTGCTGCTGGGGACGCTTTCTGCTGTGACGTCCCTGCACAGAAGATCCCGAACTAGACATTTTTGGTAGCTGCTGCCCAAAAGCAGCAGCCACAAGTTTCTTCTTTCTCTTGTAATGTCTAGTAGTAACCAGTGGTGGATCCAAGGTGGGGACATGGGTGTGTGCCCCGCCTTTTGCACTAGAGGGAAGGGTGCCTACCGGGATGGGGAGCAGCCCAAGCGTGGCTGGGAGCTCAGGTCTACCAAGCATGTAGATCTGGGTTCCAAGTCCAGGCAGGAGCCCAGGGTGACCTGTCCACCATACCTCGGCCATGGAGGCTGGTAGATCTGAGTTTCAAGTCCAGGTGGGAGCTCAGGTCTAACCGCTTAGCAAACCTTGGCCTTAGAGGATGGTAGATCTGGGCTCCAAGTCCAGGCAAAACTTGGAGCAAACCTCAGCCATGAAGGCCAAAGTTCAGTCGGGAGCCCAGGTCTACCTGCCTGGTTGACCTGGGCCCTGGAGTTAAGGTGGTGCTCATGCCCTCCACCCCCCAAACACCAAGTCTGGATCCACCCCGGTAGTAACACGAAACACATGATACAATGGCAGTGCACTGTGAGCTTCCTCGCTCCCACTTTTTTCCTTGACGGCTGCTTGTTGGGGAGAAGAATCTTGCACCACAGTGGTGCACATAAATGAGGCCACTGTTGCACACTACCACTTCGATGCCACAAATGGCAAGAGGTGCAGCACACAAGACAGCAGCTCTGGGAGACTCCACAAGCACCGTTAAATTGCCAGAAGCCGGCCGTGGGTAGGGAGGGGGGAGTAATGGGGGAGTTGGGGGATGAACCAGGTGGTGTGTTGGGGAGGGAGGGGTGGATCTGGCAGCAATTGTGCATGCCAGACCTTATCTCCCATTTTTCAACCCACCCTGCCCCTGGCATATGTCAGAGGCAATTGGGTAACCCACTGGGGTGTAAGTAAAAAATATTTTTGGCAGGTTGTATGATCTACACCACTGTAGCATGCTGCACAGCCTCTGTTGACATGGCTGCATGCTATAAAGTGGGAGGGGATAGGATTGGACAGTACAACAATGATTAAACTTAATTCTGGAATGGACACTGTCGTATACTTGGTCTCAGTCCCAGGGTTTTGGGGTGCTCAGAGTTGTTGGTTCTGAACCCTAGAGCCCTCAAAGTTCCCTGTTCGATAGTACTGCCACCACCCTGTAAGAGCCAGTGTCTCGGTCCAGGGATAATGAGACCCTCTAGGCTTAACTATATCCCTTGTAGGCACTGAGCACTTTCTTTACTTAAAGTCTCAGTCCTCAAGTTACTAGTCCACAATGAGGATTTTTGGTAGCTTGCTGAACGGCTCTGCAGGATTCTGAACCTTTGTCCCCAACAGACAATGAACCAACATGGTAAAAGGATTTTTACTTTATTAAATACATAGGGTTACAAATAGTTACAAAAGGCAGCAAATGCTAGAGGCATAAAAACTTCTAGGAAACATATCAGCATAAAATAATAAAGCTAACTGGCTATCTCTATTATTTCCTAACTCTCACCTCGGTCAGCTTCTTTTGTAGATCCTCAGTTACCTATGAGGCCACATGGTCCTTGTGGGGCAGGTTGTGCACCCACCACCTATCTCACCAAGAGACAAAGACCAAAAAGACGAAGACAAAGGGCAAGACACCCCTTTGGGCTTTTCTTATACCTCTCATGCTACAGTATGATGTGTCTCTGTACTTTTTTGAACTGACCAATCAGAACTCTTGGGGACAGAATCTTCTCGAAGTGGGGCTGGATGCTAGTTCTCTTAGTTCTCCCCCTCCCCACTGGGGATTCCTGGGCTCCTCTCTGGCTACTGAGGTGCTACATTTATCACCTTCCATTGGGTTGTAAATTCCTTGCAGCTAGGATGCAAGCCCCTTCTATGTTACTGGGTTACTTTGGTTCAGGCTTTGCAATGCTACTAGGCCTGAACTGCACATATTCATGACAGACACGTGCACAGTTTGCAACAGTCTTCAATGCCTCCACTTCATCTGGGTCTTCTTTCCCCAACCTTAACATTATAGATGCGCACATGCATATGAATAAAACACTGTAAATAAAGCAATCTTGCTATGATCATAACTATGATTGTATAGCATTATTTTTCTGTGATGTTTTACTGATGTGCACACCTGGGGTCCTGTGCGTCAACAAAACATCAGATAAGACACTTCATACAATTGTAAGTACAAGCACATCAAGATAGCTTTTTTGGTGATGTTTCATCGATGTGCATGTGTGCATCAGTCATAATATACGGAGTGTATAGATGAACTATAAGAACTGAATGCAAAGCTTCACCAAGCTTCTTTTCCCAAGCACTCTGGGAAGATTCTAGTACATAAGAAGTCAGCACACTAGACACATCAATGCAAATATAATGAAGATATCGAGTGGTGAAAAATAAACTTAAAGGCTCATTATGACAAATGTCAGGGTATCAAAAGAGGGTGTGAGCCGAAAAAAGGTGAAGAGTTGTACAGGTGGCCCTCATTATCCATGGGGATTCAATTCTTGAAATCCCCTTGGATAAGGAAATCTGTGGATAAGAAAAGATGTTCTTCCCTCGCCTCTGGAGGCTCGCGTGAGCCCTGGAGAGGCCATGCTTGTCCACCTGCACCTCTGTGGGGCACAGAATGATGGTGAAGGCCAAAAATAAAAACTATTTCTGGGTTCTTTGGGAAACCAAAAGTGACATTTTTATGCCTTTAAAAGGCATTATGAGGGAATGCTGGGGAAGCCTTTGAGGGTCCAGGTCTGCCAGCCCCACAGGTTCAGGGACCTGCGGATAAAGAAATCCATGGGTACTGAATCCACAGATAATAGAGGTGGACCTGTATACCTTTCGTGGAAAGGAGTTTTGTTTGGGAGCCAGAGCCATTGAACTTCAAGCTCTGTAAAGAAAAAAAACAAAATGCAAATATTATCACAAAGTTTGCAAAATCAGGAGGATTTGGGTACCTTTAATCGACATTCCAGTGACTTTCAAATGATTTTGTCGAAAGCCATCTGTGTGCTGGAGCTGGTGAGTGGCAATGCTCATTTTGCATGTTAAGAGAATGCTTTGCACTGGGCTTGAATGGGTTAAAAGAGGTGAACATTGACGAAAGCCAGGAAGAGGGGGTACCTAGGCCAGTACCTCACTATGTCATTGAGAATAATGACCCTTCCCATCTAACTTGGTAGCCGCCACTGTTAGCCTGACAATAATGACGGTGGTGACACTCCTCTTTATTCCTCCACATCACGTTCATATTCACATTGGCCAATCACTCATACCTCAATTGCTGTCTATTTCCTGCCATCGCCATTAACCTGACGCAGCCTCTTGTCGCTCTAGTGCATACCCTCTATTACTTTAAAATACCAGGCTCAGCTGGCTAGCCATTTGGGCTCACTGCTTTATATTACATTCTGACTTTATAATACAGAAGCGAGATTAAGTCATTTCGAATTATTCTCCTGTCACCCTCAGGTTCAAATACACATGCCTCACTCTGGCTGCTAAACCCCCCTGTTCCCGCTGACACATAGCTTTGAACAGTGAATTCAGAAGACCAGCTCATGAAAGTCAATGAGATGGTACATATCGCATTTTCCAGGAGCAGGGTGGAAAAGGTCCAGTCCATCTCTTGCCAGAGTCAGTACCATGGTGTCATAGACAACCCTCAGAATCTGGACCGTGCAGAGAACCACTATGGTTCATGGGGCTTCTGGGAAGATTTATGGGTCTCAGAGCAAGCATAAGGCAAACCCTCCTCCCACATTCTTACAGACGAGCAGTTGTAAGATCCCATGCTTGTTTTACAAAGATTGTACAGAAATCTATTCTCTGCCTCTGTTACCTCAGTGGTCTTGCTCATCAGTACTCCCATCATTATGGAGATGAAAGACAACAGAAAAGTCTAGCTATTGCACTGCTAAACCTTCCACAACACACTGGCAGCATCCCCAATGAGTGGACGAAATAGGTATCTATGCTCCTGATCTGCCGAAGAGAACCAAAGTGATGAGCAAATGGAAGTGATGGGATGATGGGAGTAATGTATTTCTATTAACATCTGGACTACTGTAATGTGGTCTGCCCTTGGACTACTGCATGGGGCTGCCCTTGAAGGCTGTTCAGAAACTGCGTCTAGTTCATCATGCTGCCGTTGATTATTATATGACATCTGTTGGGCATGAATTCCACTGGTCACTAACGTGTTTCTTGGCTACGTGTTTACGGTGCTGGCGCTCACTTTTAAAACCCTTGATTGTCTAATAAAGGACACTTGAAACGGTGCTCCCTATGCCCCAATCTTTAAAGTGTGGGGATCATAGCTCCATTATGGGTTAGGCTATGTGGCAAATGACCCTTTTCAGTAGTAGTCCTAAATTTCCGAATCAGCGGAGAGCCCAAAAAGTGACAGATTTGCCCTACTTTAGTGGGCAATTAAAGACTTTTTCAGATGAGCTTTTTAATATCTGTTGTGTGTTTGTTTTTATGTTAATGCTTGATTTTATTTGGCCTCTCTTCTGTTTTATTATTTATTATCTCCTCTGTATTAGGAATGTGAATTGTATCTCCTCTGTATTAGGAATGTGAATTGTATCTCCTCTGTATTAGGAATGTATCTCCTCTGTATTAGGAATGTGAATTAGGAAATCAATATGATTGAAAAGCAGGTTTAAAAAATAGCCAAAGTAAAGACAATAAAATAATCATTAGAAGGGAACACATGAATATTCTGAGAGGGAGAGTCTTCAAGAGGACCCATGAAAATACTTGCAAGCAAATGTCTAATTAAATAAGTCATGGATCATCTCTGCACTACCCTGCAAGCGAGATTGAGCAGTTCCTGGTTATGCAGAGAATTGAATGATGGTGTTAGAGATATGAGACTGTGAAGGTTAGTAGATGTGGCAATAAGAAGATTGCTACCACTGAAGGTGTGGGGGGGACGGGACTGCTGGACTCTTCTGAACCTAGACTCACCCACAGTGTCTCATCTTGGAGCCGCCAAACCTAATGCCCAGTGAACACTGTGGCTGCCTCATAAACTCATGAATGATTTGGTTAGGAGGAGGCTTCTTGACGATGAGCATAGAATGGAATTGGATCATTAAGAAGATTTTCATTAGCTTCAAAGATCAGAAAACGGCTCCATATTGTTCTAGATCTCATGCCTCCGGTGGTTTCCAAGAAAAACTGATTCAATTAGCGAGGGGCAGAAATGAAATCCTGAAGTAGGCATGCTTGCAGGATGGAAGAAGTAAATATTTGAAGCAATAAAGATAACAACTGTGTACCTTTCCTGCTAATCAGAAATAAAACAAAGCTGCTAAAATGGAATCAATGAATACCAATGTCCACTTTTAAAAATGTAAAATAGTGTCTGGTTAGGGAATGACATGATTGGGTTCCAAAGCAATCAACTGCAGTTGCAGTTTGTCCACTCTCAGTTCGTTAGTAGATGAGAAACATACACACACATAAACATGGGCAGCCCAATAATAATAATAATAATAATAATAATAATAATAATAATAATAATAATAATAATAATAATGATGATGATGATGATGATGATGATGATGATGATGATGATGATGATGATTCTATGGAATTTCTCCCATACTGATGCAGTTGGGTCAGCGGGGCTTATGTTGTATCCTGCAGGGGAATTTTGCAGTCTGAACATCTTCTCGAGGTAACGGACATTTGTCCCCTTGCCCCAGGGAAAGCCCCAGCTGTAGCAATGGGTCTACTCATACTTGCACCTGCCACAAGTACGAGTGGATCTGTGTTGGCGGACCTAGCCTGGGAAGGAGGATAGGATATGGTGTACACTTCTGTCACTGATCCCACCCCCCTCCTGGGATGAATTGCACTAGAATTCCTTATTTGCATAGACAGGGTTGTTTGAGAAAAACCATTCTTGAGACAACCATCCCAAAATCTTGACAGGTTACATAAGCTCCGAGCCAGCCAGTACAACCCAATGTTATATGGAAACTAAAAGGACGCATCAGTGCAGCGCGGCGTAGGAAGTTAAGATTTGTCAGTCTATTTGTCTTTCTTGGTCTTCCATAAATTCAGGACAGTGTTTAAATTCAGATGCTTTTTTTTTTTTTTTAAAACAGACTGCCTGTCTATGAATCCATTCAAAATTAATGAGAAAGTTAACTCAGCATGAATATTCACCAAAAATGCCCGCCCGCGGTTTCATGTTCACACTCAAGATTCAAGTAGTCCCATTATGGCTCATGCAAACAGCACTGTTATTTTTAAACCCACGTGTTAAAGAGTGCTTAACATTGTCTTCCTTCACATTTCCAGCACCAGGCATCAAACAAAGAACCCTGAAATAAGGCCGCTCGAAGATGATGATAGGAACAAAATGATAGGAATAAGAATGTTCAGAATGAACGCTTTGCAAAAGAGGTCAACGTCATTAAGTGGGGGGAAAAAGCACCACTAATAGAAATTTACTAGCCCCTTTGTAACCACCCAACTGAATTGCCATCACTGGTTGTCTTTGATTGTAAGGCTGGAATTGTAGTGTTGCATTAAGGGGGGGGAATGTGTTATTGTGAAGACGGGACCACGTTTAACTCCAAAGTGCAGCGTTTAATCCAGCAACTTGAGCCTCATGTATATAAGAAGCAAAAAGCTCCAAGTATATTCTTGATCAAGAGAAATCGACTTGGAGCACCTGCCAGTGTGCACCTACAACGGCCTTTTTCAATCAAACACTTCAGGATGAATTGTTACCATGCCCACCCTAATCAGTTTTATTAAACTCTGTGCCTACGCACCAGGACAAAATGGAACACTGTGTCTTCGAATCAGGCAGAACATTTCAGGTTGAGAACATGTTACCGCTGTCCGGGAAAGGAGAAGATAGGGTACTAGCGGTGAACTCTGCCAGGTAAGAGAATGGGATTTAGGAAATTGATATCATTCTCAGGTAGTAAAAATGGGAGGGGGGTGATCTAGAATGTGCAGCAACTGGGAAACCAGCATGTCTCCTGGGTTCTCTCAGTAGCCAGGACCACTGAGTACACTGGTGTACTTGAGGAGGGGGTCAGCGGGTGCAAGTGCTCCTGGGCGGCACGGCTGGGGGGTGTTTTGCCAAATTTCCTTTCCAAGCTTGTTCTAGAGAACTTTTGCCCACTTTAAGCTAATTGGTTCCCCAACTCAAACACGGCTAGCTCTAGCAGCATACAAAACTACCACTGTACCCCGGCACTAACAGAAAAGTAACTAGTAGGTAGCTTGCCTGTGGTGCTGCAGGGTCCCTTCCCACAGTTCTCAAGCCAGCAGGTCTTCTAAGTGCAGCAGCACCCCCTCAGCTCTCCACCACTCAGCAGTCTCTGTTCAGCTAGTTTGCCAGGCAGTCAGTCCATTAGCAAGTTCGTTAGTCAGTTAGCTTGTCTGTGAGTCAGTCCACCAGTTCGTTGTTTGTCCGCCAGTCTGTTTGTCATTCTGCCAGGTTATGAGTCCGTCTGCCAGTCAATTGGTTCGGTAGCCAGTCAGTTTAGTCCTTCCTTCCTTCAAGCTCTCCTTCTTCTACTACTGACAATCTCTTCAACCTCCAGATGCTATTTTTGTCCCTGAAGACCTTGTTAATGGCTGCAGCTGTGCAGCACACCCACTGCTAAAGTCTAAGCTTTAGCCCTATGTTTCCTAGGTTCACCAGAGTAAAGGGCCACTGAAGATACCACATCATATCTCCTCACAATATCTTCCTCCATCCACTGCCCCCCCCCAGCCATGTCACCCCAGAAGAGTGCCAGCAGAACCTGCCCTCATGTACCTTCTGGACCCGACCCCGCCGGTCGCATCCAGAGGTGTTCTGAGGGTTGGGGAGGTTGTGTGCAGCCCCCAGAAGGCCTCTAGAAGACCTTAGACTTTTGGTTTTTTTGAAAACAGGAAGTACCTTTCTAATGCCTTCCAGAGGCCTTAGAAGGTCTTCTGAGAACTGAACAGGCTGCACACGGCCCCTCCAGCCCCCAGAAACCTGTGGACACAACCAGAGGAGAACATGAGGGGTGGCATTTACAGGGATGGCCCCAGGGTAGCAGAAGCCCCAGCCTGCCACTACCTGAGTAGAGGCGACTGGGGTGAGAGCTGCACAATTGGACACTGCACACTGCAATGCTGAGCATGGCAAGGTCTACTTGGATTGGAGCTCGTCGCAATGCGGTGTCATTCCTTCTGAGGCAAAGGCAGCGAAACCCTGTAGGTTGAGAAATTTCTCTGAATTTCTCAGCACATCCTTGGGGAAATGATTGACATTGCCCTCCCCATTTCCGCTGCCTGAGAATTTGGTGGAGAAACTGGGAAGAGCAGCATTATTTGCAAGAGTGCAGGTGTCAGGGGAAGAGAAACTCTGCCTCTGCTGCCAGGGCACCAGACCTAATCCTCTCATCTCCTGATCCAGATGCACACACTTGATCTGAAGGAGAAGGTCGTGGATAGGGATCCCATGTCTGGCGGGCTGGCCCAAGACTTTCTGCCACCTGAGGCAGCATGCCAAATGCTGCCTCCCTTTACATGATGATGTGTCAGCTCAGCATGCCCCTCCCCTCTACATTTCCTCTTCCTCTCTGTTCCCCTCTTCTTTTTCCAATCCAGGGAACAAAAGTGGACCCCAGAAGGTGGATCAAGGCCAGGAAGGGGGATAGGATATTGGTGGCACTGCTTCCACCGAAACCACTTCCTTTCAGGCATCAGGAAGTCTTGGGCCAGCCCTGCAGATTTCCTACCTAAAGAGCTGGTGAAACAGCGTTAGTTCAAGTTTTCATTTAAATAACATTTTTACACAATATATGGAATGCACAGAATCCATAGTATGTCCCTTGGGTTCTTCAGCACTACCTCTACCTTCCTGTAGCACGATTCTGTCTTTGGACCCTGCTATTCCTCTAACCACACCCCTTCCCCTCCTTCTGGCTTAATATCCATAGGATTGCATTGTGGCACAACTCAGAGCAGCGTGTGTGCTGCCACAGCACTGGTGCTTGCTGTTGCGAAACTGCTATAAGGCACTTTACGACACTCTCATGGAGGCCTGTGCTGGCCCTCATTGGCCTGCACACTCCATCAGAAGAGGCAGTGAATACTGGAGTAGATGAAGGAGCAGCTTCCACGTTGAGCACCGCAGAGGTGGAATAAGGTAGGGGTGGGCAGCGAGAGAGAGAGAGAGGGATGGGTGGATCAAGTCCAAGAGGGGGAGGGATCAGTGGCACCGGTGTGCACCATATCCTATTTCCCTTCCTGGACCTGATCAGCCAACACAGGACAATGCAGTCTCGCCCCAATGAGCCCATGCAGGTTCAAGGCTGCCCACTATGGCTGCTGAGCGCTTACCCCAGGGCAAGGGGACAAATATCACCTTAGCCCATGAAGACCTCCAGCAGCAGAAATTCCTGCAGAAAATCCAGTATTTGCACTGGATTGGGCTGAATGTCATGTTTGACAGCCACTGTCTACTGTTGCTTCTCCTGCTATGAGACTTTGTGTTGACTCAACCTCCTGATTTTAGAAATGGGCTATGTCAGAATGCCAGATGCAAGGGAGGGCACCAGGATGCAGGTCTCTTGTGTGCTCCCTGGGGCATTTGGTGGGCCGCTGTGAGATACAGGAAGCTGTACTAGATGGGCCTATGGCCTGATTCAGCGGGGCTGCTCTTATGTTCTTAACTACAATTCCCAGGAAGCCTTGCAGGTCTCTTGTTATCTGGTGTGCTCCCTGGGGCATTTGGTGGGCCGCTGTGAGATACAGGAAGCTGTACTAGATGGGCCTATGGCCTGATCCAGCGGGGCTGCTCTTATGTTCTTAACTACAATTCCCAGGAAGCCTTGCAGGTCTCTTGTTATATGGTGTGCTCCCTGGGGCATTTGGTGGGCCGCTGTGACATACAGGAAGCTGGACTAGATGGGCCTATGGCCTGATCCAGTAGGGCTGTTCTTATGTTCTTAACTACAATTCCCAGGAAGCCTTGCAGGTCTCTTGTTATCTGGTGTGCTCCCTGGGGCATTTGGTGGGCCGCTGTGAAATACAGGAAGCTGGACTAGATGGGCCTATGGCCTGATCCAGCGTGGCTGCTCTTATGTTCTTAACTACAATTCCCAGGAAGCCTTGCAGGTCTCTTGTTATATGGTGTGCTCCCTGGGGCATTTGGTGGGCCGCTGTGAGATACAGGAAGCTGGACCAGATGGGCCTATGGCCTGATCCAGTGGGGCTGTTCTTATGTTGTCTTCTAATCCTGTCCGTTACCTGTCTATATGCTGAAGTAGAACTGTTTGTCCTCCCCGATTCCAAGAGCATCGTTGCAAAGAAGTGGCAAACTATAATCCTGAGCTCAATAGCCATGAAGCATCAGATACATTTGGCATCTGATTTCTGGCTTAGTATGAAAATGCCAGTGTTTCTAAAAGCCTCTGGCACTGACTTTAATTTTAATTGGCCCATTAAATTTTTGCCTTTTAAACAATATTCTGTGAGCAATGGTTGCAGGCATTGTAACAAGTGTCATTCAAATTATCACTTTTCCACAGAGTTAATTATTTAAAAAACACAGACAGAATGCCAAAGGGTCATTTAATACTGCATTTTCTTCATTGTCTTATTCTGACAATTGGTTGGCCAAATTGAGTTAAACCTTGACATGTTTTTAGGGAGTTTCACATGCAATTTTGTACGTTCAGCATGAATTCCTCTATTAAAAGGTACCCTGTGGAAGCAATTTTGATCACTCAGCACCTGCAAATGTTACTACAGGATGGATGGGGATAGACTGGAACCCGGGATGCAGAATGTGGAAATTCTGAGCTGCCGTGGAATAACTAGCAAAATACTCATCATTAAGATAAGCAGACTGTGTGCGGAAGGAGGGCATGCATAAGCCTGGCGTTTGGTTTTGGGCAGCCCAATCTTAACATGTGCCAATGTAGCAGGGCCAGCGCAACTGCACAGCATCCTATGCGCAGATCAAGCAGGCTGGAGAACTCCTCAGGATAAGGGGACATTTGTCCCCTTGCACCATGTAAAGAAAGGAAAAGCTCATTAGCTGACGTCTCACATGGTCTTGTCAAACCTGGAAGCACAAGCAATGGCATCGCTAGGAGTGTGTAAGCCTGAGTCGCGCCGTTGGGCACAAGACTCCTTGTTGTATATGGCACAGGGGAAGATGTGCTTTCCTTTGTGCTGTTCCGGTAAATAAACCCAGAAATCCTGCACTTTCAGCTTTATAGACTCTGCAAAAGGAGCAAGGTGGCAAAAGGAGGGTGGTCTGCTTCTCTCGTGAGCCAACAGGAAGCAGATTATTGGCACTCACATCAGTGGAAGGCTGTAGGGAGGTGGCAGCACAAAAGTGCACTCTGAGCCTGCTGTTCCATTGGAACCCTTACAATCCACTACTGCTGCAACCTGCTTCAGCTCACTTCACGGTTAGGCCGGCAGTGCCTGTATGGTTAGCTAAGAGCTGGTGGTTGATCCAAGGTCCCCCAGAGAGCCTCTTGTCTGAGTGGAGATTTAAACCTGGTTCTATCCAATCCTAGTCCAACACTCTGTCTGCTGCACCATGCTGCATCCTGTAGGGGAATTTTGGCTGCTGCTGGTCTCCTCAGGGTCAGGGGCATTGTCCCCTTCAATCCTGGGCATGTCCTAGCAGTCACAATGTGTTAATTCAAACTTGCACTGGCACAAGTTCAGGTGGATCCATGCAGGTGGATCAAGCCTAGGAAGGAAGACATGGTTCATCATATGCTGGCACCATCATTCCCGCTTCCCTCCCAGGCCCAATCTGCTCACACCCAGACCCATCTCCTCTCTATTTTCCATCATCTCCCTGCCCTTCCCCAGCCTCCCCCTGCCCTTGTGCCAGACTTACCTGGTCTGGTGGGTGTTCTTGATTTGTTTTTAAATCACCCCAATATAGTTCTTTTATAATGATTTTTAGTGATACTAATTAATTAGCAATAATACTGACCTCTTCAAACCAGGAATTGGTCTGCTGAAAGCTGTTTGTAACAGAAAAATCTAAGCAATCTCTTAGTGTGCTCCTCAGTATGAAGGCTGACCTAGATTATACATCTAATATTTGTTTAAATCCAGGCTCTGCTTTAAAAAATAATTTTATGCATTGGTTAGTAAGGAATCAGCGAGAGCCTAAGGCTATCAATATGGTAAGTAAGCTGCTTTTCTGGGCACCTTCCGATGTCTATTCCGAGATCACCAGGAGTTTCAAAAAATGAACAGAAGGGAAAGCAAGAGAAAGGGAATGATCTTTATTCCTAAAAAGATGCCAAGGTGTCAAAGAATTTTTTTTTTCAATCTAGCACTCTCAATTACAGCCCCCCCCCCCAAAAAAAATTAAATATTGGGGGAAATGGATAGCTCTGTCTTCTTTCATTTGGAAGGAGAATTCATGCTAATACCCTTTTATCCTCTTGTTATTCTAATCGCCTTTTGGAGTCTGCTCAGTTTAGGAGTGCTGAAGGCAAAACAGAAGGCTTGCTTGAACCTCTGTTTCGTTGATGCTTTCAGCTTGAGATTATTACACACACACACACAGAGTCAACAAGCATGGTTTTTCTGCACGTAGCTATATAGGGTTCTAGCATGTTGCAATCAAAATCTGAAATTCTCTGGCCGGTCATTACCATCACTCATTGGTGAGGACTCCGTTCTCCATTTTGTGCCACCAGAAGATCACTTCTGGATTTTGCTTCCTTTTTTCTTGTGCTATGCTCTCTGGCACAGGGTGGTCCAACTTTTACTGCTAAGAGGGCCACAATACTCTGGCACCACCACTCCCCGAGGACACAAATGCAGAAATAATTGCTTCCAGGTTCTGAGCTGCCAAAGTGACTCGAAGGGGGAGGTGGCAGAAGAATCAGGTGGTGGAGGAAGAGGAGGAGGAGAGGAGGAGGAGAAAGTGGGTGCGGCAGGACTGTTCAGTCTCCCTGCCATGCCATTCGGGCTTCTTCTGCGCCAGAGGAGAAGCCAGAATTACGCTGCAGGGAGATCAAAAATCTGCTGAAGCAGGAGGAAGCAGTGAGTGCAGTGGGACTCTCCAAGGGTTGCCGTATGAGGCCTCACAGGCCACATGCATGTTGAACCACCCTGCTGTAGCACAAGATGTAGCACGAGGTGTACAACTGCCTTTCTGTGGGCAGAAGGCACCTTCCCCATTTGGAAGTACAGGCACAAACACATGTGAGCAGCCCCAGACACAGCCTTTCTGTTGGTACGACTAGTCGCATCAATTCGTTTTGCGATCTCTCTTCCTTCCAAGCTGTTCTCTGTTGCAAAAACAGGTGAAATCTGCTGTCACTTTCTCCTGGCTGGAAGGCTCCCCTGTGCCTCCCTCATGCGCCAGCATGCGCTTTTCCCTTCCAAAGGATCTAAAGCTGAGCTCCCTTGAAATATTACTTCTTGTTGTACTCTGTGCACGGCTGGAAGTTTTTTTTTTATGTTGCTCTTCCAGAAGATCTTTTACAGACCTTCAAAGTGACAGAAACAGTCAATCCTGTTGCATGTCAGAAATTGTAGTCATGTTATCATTATCTCCTAAGCAAATCGGACATTGGCAGGCACAGCCAGTGTGCCAAACTGAGTGCATCCATCAACTGACCGTCTTCCCCTGCTCTCTCTGTCCCTGCTATTAAAACTAGGGGACAGATCCTTGAACAAAAGTCAGGCATTGATTTGCTTCTGATGCTTTGACAGCCCATTGGCTGGGTTGCAATCGCTGGCTTTTTACAGAGATAAAGTGCGTACTGTTTTTGAACAATCATTGCCATAGGCAGAAGCTTTTGCAGGGGAAGGGGATGGCCAATGTGCATCCACTGTGCCACTTAAGACAGGCCAGATTTAGTCTGGGGTGGGAAATAGGGCAATGTTCCGTGGAAAGGTGGCCTGATTAATACAATGTTGCTGTTACTCAGTCTTTTTAATATACCTTTCTTCTTTGCTTTCGGTACAAAGCCAGCAACTTAAAACTGCTGCTTGTTCAACCGCAGATAGGTGGCTTCCTTCTGTGACACAGGTTGTATCCAGGTTCTCTCCAGACGGAATGCACATGAACCGCAGGTGATGTAAGAGAGTCAGAAGGAACCTGTGAGTAGCAGAGTCTGGCTCTGACCTGGGAGACCTGGACTCAGCCAAAGACCTGGGGCATGACTCAGGGCAAGCCAGAGCATCCTTGAAAGGCCATATCTGTGTCTTAATTCATAGGGGAGCTCTGCAGACAAACAAAAATAATGCACTTGGCAGTCTTCTATGGTATTATTATTTATTATTATTATTGAGTATTATTGTTGCCCTTATTTAGAGATGAGGACATGAGATTGAGATAGGATTCAAAGGCATGGAGTTCCACAGGCCTCAAGCAGTGCTTGTATTATGGATAGAAAAAGTAGGATGCCCTCAAGGCTGGTCCAAAACCACCTAGCACTTGAGATGGCATGCCAAATGACAAAGACAGACTACCTTCTGCTGCTCCCACTCCCTGGGTGTTCTAGCATACTACTGTTCCCCATCTCCACACTTCCCCTTGTGGTCTCCCCTCCCCACCTCATGGGTCCAAACCACGCATGAAAATCCCACGTAAGTTGAAATTCATGGATATGATTCATGAATGTTTTTGCCCACAGAAAAGCTGCTCATTTGGTTTGGGCCTTGCTTTCCCATTCTGGGGGTGGAAGGAGGAGGAGGAAGAGGAGGAGAAGCAATGGAGGAGAGGAGACAGGCAGGTGTATGCTCCCTGCCAATCTGATCCCTGAAGTGATTGTTCCAGTAGACCTCTTGGATGAGCCAGGGAACCCTTAAGGAAATCTGCAAGCTCCATCCCTTGGCTCTTCCTAATTCTAGCCCAGGGGTGTCAGACATGAGGCCCATGCACTGAATGTGGTCATCGGAAGCAATTTATCTGCCCCCAGTTATAATTGGGCTCTCCCACCTTGATAATTGGGCTCTCTCCAATCTTGAAAATATGAACAAGATTTGCACATTTTCTCTTCTGTCATTTGCCGCTAATGAGTTCCGATGTGAGAATGAGTGCTTATTTCTGGTCATCATCTGCTTAATGATGTCATCTCCTGCTTAAGCCATTTCTGCCCAACATTGCATATACACAACAGGGACCAAATGTGTACACCTGTGGGCTGGGCAAAAATGGGTTAATGATGTCATTTCTGGCCCTCAGCAGGCACCATGAATGCTGACTTCAGCCCTCTGTATGAAACGATTTTGATATCCCTGTTCTAGCCCAAGCATGGTCCATCTGTAGCCTTCAGAAGACTCAAGGTAAGGAGGACATCAGAACATGAGAGATCAGGTAAAGACACCAGGCTCCTTCTTCCCACCCCACCTCCACACCCCATTAAGTGGAGAACTGGTCTAACTCAGTTCCATCTATAAATTCCATCTATTAAGCCACAGTAAACACTCATTTTGGCTAATACAAATGTGCTTTCTGCACCGAGGAGGTCATGCACAGTTCAGCTCCAGTAAATTGGGTGGGGGGGGGGCAGAACCTGGGTGTGTCTGCATAGACTGAACTTAAATATGATACGAGCTGTACAACCGGAGCATTCAGCGGCTAAACAAAAGGCAACTGATCAGCCGTGCAAACCTGCTCAGTTTACGACTCCAAGAGGCCTTCTCATAGCCCTTCTTTGTATCGCTTCTACTGTCTGTGTGTAAAAAAAGCCGATACTGTATTTAAAAAGTATTGCATTTTTTTTTTTAATCCTCTGAATGCCTTTGCTGAAAACACATGCATAGGCGCAAGGAGTCTTTCTGGGACCAGCATTTCAACAAACGAAAGAAGATGGTTTCGCTTTAACCCATTTCTCATCTTTTGCCACAATCTGAATGAGCGAACCTTCCGCCATCTTCCGGCTTCCCTTGCAGTCGGAGGCCCTGGAATGGGTGCGGATTTATTTGATGCCATTGTCAGTTCTCATTTCTGTCTTTGTCAGGAGAATGAATTATAGCAGTGCCGTAATGCCAGATCCCTCTTGTTACAGACATTCATTTGCAGGGTGGCGATGGTAATCAGAATGGAACATTGTGTTTTTTTAAAAAAAATGGAGCCCGTTCTTGCAGCAGTGTGAAAGGTGTGAGGAAAATGGAAATATCTGTAGCGGGGGGGGGGGAGGAGTCGTCATTTCACGTGGGCAAATTATCCTGACAATTAAAGCACCCACCTTATTGGAGATAGTCGTTGTGGCACCAACATAGCCTTATGCATTTGAAGAAGCCGGCTGGTGTCTCTTGATAACAAATGCATTACATTCGCATAGCCAGAGAGTCTCCCTACATTAGCAATATCAAGAGACTGACTAAAGATGGTGTTGAAATTGGAGCAATTTTTGAAATTGGAGTAATGTTGAAACGGGAGTAATGCAACACACAGGGTACCTTATGAAATCCACTTGTGCCTGTCTGGAATGAGACTGAAATCCTGCTTACAAACCTATGACACGATCCTAACCATCTTTCCAGCACCGACATAAGGGTGATGCAGCTCCGAGATAAGGGAAAGTGCATTCCATTATCCTCAGGAGGCCTTTGTGAGTGCCACCCAACTGCAGGATGCAGCACATGTCCCATTGGCACTGCTGTGTCAGTGCGGGAAAGTTGGTTAGGATTTGGACCTGAAATGTATAGAGGACGCTCATTCATTCCAGTTCTCTGCGATTCCTAAAAAAATAAAACAGTCAGTCAGTGTGCGATCATGCTGTAAGCGTCCTTGATTTGGGGCCATTTCAGAACGGTCGGTTTTAAGCTGTTAATATTCCAGTGCTTTGCTTTAAGGGAAAAGGCAAACAGCACCAATCCATGAATAGGAACTTAATAATTCCAGAGTGGTTTTTTTTTTTTTTTTTGGTCACACTTCAAGTATAATAGCATTATGTAAGTGTCTCATTTACATCCATGTACTGCCTTGATTGCGGAGAAAAAAAATTTGTAATTTAATAAGCTTCAGACACAATGTTGCCTTTCTCCTAAGTTTCTTGAAGTCAGGGTGCTAGCTAACATGCATATTTCTTGCTCCTCCACCAATAGCGACTAGGGTTGCTGTGAATTCAGGTTTTGTCGCCATCTGGCTGAGAAGCCTGTTAAATCCTTAAAAGCGGCACTTGGTGATATTTAGCATTCAGCATGCACCTGAAAAAAAAAAAAAGGCCAGAAAAGAGGTCACTGGGTCAAGAAGAATCATGTGCATAAACAGTCCCTCAGTGGAGACACTCAGACTGGTTCTGTAGCACATCTTTGTATGTTGCAAGTTCTCTGAGTATGTTGTCAGTCCTTGCTGGTATTCAGCCCACAGGGAAATCCTATTTCTCTCAAATGGAGCCAAGGCCTTCCTTATCCTGCACCCTGTTTTCAAGAGCAACCACACAGAAGCTTCTAGAAATTCACAGGCAGGGCATGAAAGTGACACTAGCCACAGAGGCATCCCAATGGTGCGCGTCACCCAGTGTGGCACTTACCTGCTTGAGCTCAGCATTCCGTAAGTCCAGGGGTGACATAATGACATAATATCTCTCCCCCAATCATCTGGGCTACCGCATTGGTTTTAATGCAATAAGCCTACCTCCAGACCACCAAAGATGGGCTATTGTTCTGTGGTCTTCGGCCCATTTGCTTAGTGTTTTCACTTAGTGATCGTAGGCCCAGTTGCTTAGTGTTTTCGCCGGTGAAAGAGCCAAAGTTCGCTGAATGGAGGCTCAGTCAGTGTGGTGTCACCCCCTCTTGAGGGTGACACCTGGTACAACTCACACCATCTGCACCTCTGTTGTGATGCCACTGAACAACCACCTTCTGTTGTTCGTCTTCAGCATTTGGCATTCCAAAGTATACTGTTATTGTACATGGAGGTACCAATTAACTATCACAATACCATGAATTCTGTTAAACCATTTTAAAGCTGTCTACCCTGGTGCTCATTGCCATATCTTGTGGGGAATGATTTCCATGCATTCATATTGTGCGGTCCTGTGAAGGCCAGTTGAGGTGATCATTGCTACAAGCATAATAATTCTTTGAACGCTCATGGTCTGGGATCACAAAGAACCCACAATGGTTTCCTCGTTTCTGACAGGCCTTGGACACTTTAAGTGTCCTTTTGCTTCTGCTCCTCAACTGTCAAAGTGAACATCATGGTGGTCGCCTGACCCAGTGTCTTTGGAGATGAACAAAATCAAGTCTTTTCAGCGGTTTGCACACTGATAAGGACCTCTAAAGCAATGACATCAGCATTTGAGAGACCACTCTCAGACGGCAGCCTCCTTTCGGATCCAAACGGCACCTATCGCGGAGGGGGGTGATTTTTGATGGGGTTAAAAACCCTCCCCCATTGCCATGATTCCAATTGAGGCTGACAACTCCCCCCCCCCCACGTGCAGCTGCTTACAAAGTAAAACATGCCCCCGCAGACACACAGGCAAATGACATGGTTAACGTCATGCCTAGCTTAGCCCTGGGTTTCTGCTTCCCATGAATATTTGTGAAATAGGAGAACAAATGAAGCCTTTATCACTGTGAATAAACCATGTGCATCACTGCAGCCCCTTGGAGCCTGCTTTCCAGATATTTCCAGCTTGCAAGAGTTCATGACATTTGTATTTCTTTTAGCCATTGTTATTACCACTGAGCTGATTAGAGCACAGTCTTTGATACACCTCCCCCACACACATTTTTAAGCCCTGCTTGTTAAATGGGAGGTCTTTTTTATTTTCCTTTGTTCTGTCTCCCAGTTATTTCGACTAGGAGCAGAAAGGTTCCAAAGTGAATCCTGCAATAATAGAGGCTGCAGGCAAAGCTCTAGCTGCTGCTGCTGCTGCTGCTGCTGTAGTTCCCAGTTCCAGTTCCCACAGTATGGCCGAAGGCTCTGCCTCAGTGCTGTTCCAGTGTTTGCTTCACTACCACCAGTACTGAAGGTTCATGGCTTAGCCTACTCAGGTAAACCCTCTGGATTGATATGGACCCTTGGCCAGTGCTTGACCTGGTTCACCACTGACACCACTCCCGCCTACTCTCTACAATCCTTTAGATCAGGGGTGTCAAACATAAGGCCCGGGGGCAGGATGCGGCCCGTGTAAGCTTTTCATCCGGCCCTCGGGTGCTGAGCAGTTCTGAGATGTTACTGTTGAAAGAGTAGCCCACATGAAAATTGGGCTCTCCCATATCTTGAAATATGTCAAGGTTTGAGTATTTTCTCTTTTGTCGTTTGCAGCTAATGAGTTCCTAAGTGAGAAAAAAGTGCTTATTTTTGGTTATGACCTGTTTAATGACATCACTTCTTGCCTAATGACATCACTTCTGGCCCTCAGAAGGCATCATGAGTGCTATTCGGCCCTTTGTATGAAATGAGTGACACTCCTGCTTTAGATTGTACTTTAGAACTGGAATTCTGCAGGAAAATGCATGCGCCCAGGTTTGAGCACCCAATTTCTGTGGAGTTACTGAATTCCTGGATGGATTCTGCTGAGAGTTCAGTGGCAGGTCCATAGATCTTCCCAGTCACCTATAAGTCATTATACATAGCTAGATGAGGGCATCTGACAGTGTATAGGCTGGGACATGTGCAATGCAGCTTTGCCTTCACTTGCTCTATAGAGGACTCAGACCCCTCGTCTGATATCAGACGAGATACCAGACGTAGATATCGTCTGATCTCCACTTTGCATCCTCCACCCTCTGCAAAGCCTGGGCGCATCTATGTATTTGTGCCACACTCAGTGTTATGCGACACTTAGAAGCTACAGACATTAACGTACAGACTACAGATATCAAGTAGATGTCTCTTAGTCTAGCAAATTCAGCAAATCAAGTTTAGTGGCTTGAAAAAAAAAAACACAAACTGCAGCAAAGGGTCACTAAGACTTCACAACACAGTGTTGCCCCAGTGGTTGCATGAGGTTGGGAAGGTGGGGCTTGGTGATGTCATCAGGCAGGGCCTGGTGATAGCACATGCCAAACATTGAAAAATGTGGGAAGTGAAATTTGGTACTGGGGCAACAACCCAGCAGAAACAGTAATTTTTGACAAACTGGACCACCCCATGCTGTAGACCAGTGTTTTTCAACATTCGTCCTCCACCATGCCACTCCACAAGGTCCACCGATTCGAAGTACCACCAGAAGTAACTGGTGATGACATCACCAGTTACTCCTGGGTTGGGAGGCCAGATGTGACGCAACAAACACCAGTAAGAGGCTCAGGGTGGATGGAAGGGCTTTTCTAAGGGCTTTTCTTTGGAGCTCTGCCTGCCGAGCCAAGCCTCTTACCGCTGTTTGTTGTGTGGCGTTCTGGGTCTTGCTGCTGGGTGGCAGGGGAACCATGAGTACCACCAGGCACCAAGCCATGATGGGTACGTGCAACCAGGTGCAAGGGAGTTGCAGCAGGAAGCAGGTCTCTTGTCTTGTGTGCTCCTGAGGCATCTGGTGGGCCACTGTGAGATGCAGGAAGCTGGACTAGGTGGGACTTGGGCCTGATCCAGTGGGGCTCTTCTTACGTTCTTAAGTTGAGAAACACTGCTGTAAACTTGCAACGCTGAAAACTAGAGATTTATCCTCTAAGAGCGCAGTGGCAAAAATTCTTGGGAAGGCAGCAAAAATGATTGCTGAAGGCAATGGGACTAAATATTAGCAACAACAGCCCATCCCCCAGATATACTGCTATCTACAGAAGGAACATATGTGTTCCTTTAGGCTGAAATTCACCTCCTAACTATGACTTCCCAGAAGGAGGCTTTTAAGTGGCAGCAACTGGATGTCAGCCCACAGCAGGCTGCACAGTAACTCCCAGGAATCGCACTGGAAAAGCGGCAGCCGGGCCTGCGAGGGTAAGAACTGCCTGAGTGACAACTGCAATATGGTGATCACCCAGGCATGATGCACAGGAGGAGAAGATTCAAAAAGGGCACAACAAGGTCGCCCGGATGTGGCACACATTGCCCTGATTTGGCCTCGGTTCCATCCCTTCCTTTTTCAAACAACATATGGATTGTGCGGTACAAGCTAAAGCAGGATTCTAAGATAAACCAGCCTGCAATCCTATGCACGCATCCCCGGGAGTAAGCCCCACTGAACACAGTGGAACTTACTTCTGAGTAGATATGGCTCATGCTGTTGAACTGGGATCCTCTGCTTGCAAAACATGTGCTCTGTCACTGAGCTATAGCTCCTCAAAAGAAGAGGCAGCAGATCAGGAGAGATTGCTCTTCTATCTTGCTCCTTGCATTGGGAACCAGGGGAGAATCTGGGAAAGGATGGTTAGAATGTGCTCCATCCCTCCCCTCCATAACAGAGGCCACAAAAGGGGATAAAGTGAAGGAGGACCCATAGCACATTGGGTAAGGGCTTGTCAGCAAAGGTCAACCCACAATGTTTGGTGAAGAGAAGTCATCAACCCCAACAAACTTCTAAGCTATTGATCCATACCTTAGAAATTTGTAGTGGCTTCGCTTCCTGATATCAGTGGTTCCCAAACTCTCCATGGCTGTGGTGCCCTTCACACTCATAGGGGCACCACACAGGCTCTTTTTCCTGGTTCACTAGGATGAGATTGTGTGAGATTTTGCACAATCCCAACTCCGCAAGCCAGGAAAAAGAGGCCATGTGCTGCCCCTGTTGTGGGGCTCTGGTTCGGTAACACATAGTTTGGGAACTTCTGCCCCATATGATCGTAAAAGATGACTCAGTTACTGAAGCAAAAGAAGAAGCTTTGGTGCTCCGTAGCTGAAAGTGATGGGTTTATAAATCTTGGGTTTTTTGCTTGGAAATTTGCTGACTATGAGTTGAAGCGCCTGAAAAATGCTTTGGCTTTCAGTTTTCACCTGTATCCTACACTCTGTTTTGTAGATACCGTACCTTTTCCTCCATAGAGTGGAGCTTCTCATAAATCTGATCTTCAGTCCTTCTGTATCTGATCTTCATGGGAGAGCTGTCTTTGAAGTAAGGCCCTCATGTGATGTAAGATTTAATGACAGGCGTTGCACAGAACGTCATTCAACTTATCCTTATGAAGCTTTCTTGTGGTTTAATGATAAAACTTGGAAGAAAGGGGGGGAAAAAAACCCTGCAAGTAGTTTAACCACATGATAAAATAACATTTGGGCAAAGGGTCTACAATGATGCACACATTAAAGTAAATGAGGAGGAGTCTGTGTGTCTGTGAAGTTGGATGAGACAATTCAGTTTTTAATGTCTATGTGTTGGCCATATGACAAGTACTAATTACATTATCTGGTTGCCTCTGGGTTTTATAGTCATTCAGTTTATATTTCCACTGGAGTTCTTCAGTAGAAGGAAAGCATTCTAAAAGATGAATAGTATGCTAGAACTATATTTATTTCAAATATTCGAAGAAAGGTAAGTGTTATGGTGTGGTTTTAAAAAAGGTCAAGGATACTTGGAGCAGCAGTGGACCTAGTGCTGGGAAAACGGGGCAAATGCCCGGGCGCTGAGTCTGTGCGCTTCTAGGACTGCATGGGAAGCCTTACTGAGGCTCTTGACGCAATCGGAAACTGTACTTCCAGTTTTCCGGAAGTACAGTTTAAGACCACAGTGAAGCCTCAGTAGGCTTCCCCAGTTGGTCTAAAGGTCATGCAAGGCTTCACCAGGTAAGGGGGGCAGCCTTTGGGTGCATGACTTTTGGTGGAGATCTTGGGCTGACCTTATGTAAATGTTCAGGAAGCCAGGTAAGACATTGAAAGCCCAATCCTATGCATAACTACTCAGAAGTAAGTCCCATTTTGTGAAATGGAACTTACTCCCTGGTAAGTGTGTATAGGATTGCAGCCTCAATGGCATGCTGTCAAGGAGCAAAGGCTATTTGGAGCCATGGCCACGATAGAACTTGATTTGGGCTGATGAAAAAGGGCAATGGCTATTCAGACAAATTAACTGAGTGGTCACAACATCCTTTAAAAAAAATTGCCATTTTCATAAAGCCATTTGTCAAATTTGGCTTTGAGGAAGAATGATAAAACAAGATAAACCGAAACATAGAGATAAAACTGAAGTATATATAAAACAAAATATCCCAAGAACTACCAATGGCTGAGATTAGGGCTGGAATGTTTGCACAAGTTTGTGTCATAGAATAATCGTGGAGTTGAGAGACAATTTAAACCAGAAGGCCATGCACCAATTGACGGGTTGTACCAGTGGTACTGGGAGGGCTCCGTAAGTATGGCCATAGTGGGATGGCCATAGACTTGGATGCCTGGATGAGCTTTGGATGGGCCCCAGCAACAATGTGCTGGCAACACAGCATCTGAATAGGACTGGGCAGTTGGATGACTTAGAAGTATCAATAGCTGGACCAAGGCCAAGTTTCATTTTCAACAAAGCTGCTTGTCTGTCATGAAAACGATAGCCTCCCTTTGAGGAGACAGGCTCCTGATCAATAACGCATCTCAAATTGTCTTTCGGGTCAGCTTTAAATTATTTGTGACATGCTTGTCGAGTTCTGACAATGATGACGGTTTAATGGGTATTGAAGAGTGGAATTAATCTGAGATCATTTTTTTTTTTAAATTTTAACTCTAAAACAATATTTCACCATTTATTGGCCTTGATCGCTATAGGACCGCATAGAGCTTTCCAGGAAGTAAGCCCCATTCAACTTAATGGGACTAACTTTTGAGTAGGCTCCAGGATTGTACTGTTAATATGCTAATACTTGTAATTTTCCTACAAGTATCATCAGCGAAAGCTCCAAAGGTGATAGCAGAATCAGATGTTCTTATTTTCAATTTTTGTGCTGTATCAGAAGAATATTTCTGAATATTTTCCTCTTTCCAGTACATTTTCTGTTAATACTTTCATTTTATCCCATTTCAGCTAATGTTTTTTTTTTTTTTTCCCCAGTGTCCCACTTATAATTACTGCTATATGGAATTAAAATGAAAATCACTTAATTAGGCAATTGTTTCAGAGACAACTAGATAATTAGGGCCATGAGTAAAGCAGCCTAGGAGCAAGGAAAAAAGTGAATTGTAAGGTAGAGGAAAGATAATGCAGGTTTAGAAGAAGAAGAATTCTGCCTATATGGGTAAGAAAAGAAATCATGACAGTGGAATTCATGCCCTTATGTAAACTTGGGGGGTGTAACCTCAGATTCAACTGTAAGGACATGAGGATGGAGAGAGAGCTAACCAGACCTAAAAGATCTGGTGAAACACATTACTACACAGAACCAAGGGTGAACCTATATGAAGTTTGGCCTTTGTATGCTTTTTTAATCTTAAAAATAAACTGAGGAGGAGGAGTAATCCAGATCAGGTTCACTGTGGGATAAAGAGACTTTAATCCTTTCTCTCAGACGCAGTTCCAGTCCAGATTACAACCCCCTTTTGACTGCTGTTTCCCTTTGGAAAAAGGTTTGCAGCGGTGTCAAGTAGGGAATTACCTAAAGCAGGGGTGCCAAACATAAAACCCATGAGGCAGACGTGGTCCCCAGAGGCAATTTCTCCATCCCCATTATAATTGGGCTCTCCCAACGTGATAATTGGGCTCTCTCCTATCTTGGAAATATGATTTGCACATTTTCTCTTCTGTCATTTGCAGCTAATGAGCTCCAATGTGAGAACAAAGTACTTATTTGTGGCCATTAACTGTTTAATGATGTCACTTCCTGTTTAATGATGTCACTTCTGGCCCTCAGCAGGCACCATGAATGCTATTTGGCCCACTATATGGAATGACTTTGACACCTCTGGCTTAAAGCATTCTTAAGTTGTTTTTTTTAACCCATTTCTGCCCACCCCACAGGTGTACACATTTGATCCCTGTTGCATATACCCTGTTGTGTATATGCAACATTGAGCAGAAATGGCTTAAAGTGGTGCAAAAGTGGCGTGAACAGATTTGTAAGATAATATTATTATTTCAGAAAGGGCTGTTGAGGCAATCCAGTCTTTTTTCAGATATCCCATTGACCACAGCACATTTCAGCGGATCTCAACACTAAATGCTAGTCTGTAAGGGTGAGGGGGGGTGAGTGGGCAAAGAGCAGGATCTCAAGGGCTGGGCAGACTAACCCAGAAGCAGTTGTCTCTTATGATTTATTTGGCTTTGCTTGCATAAACCAGTGTGAGCAAACAGATGAATTGTATAACTGAATTCCTTTGTAAGAGTTTCCAGAAATTAGATTTGACTGGTTCAAGGCAGATGTGTATTGTTAAGTACGATGAAAGTGGACTGATGAACGTACAATCCCTGCCTCGAAAACAAATGGAATGAAGAGCAAATGTTCAAACCACCTTCACCATTCTTCAGTTTAGAATGTCTCTTTGACTTCACCCAGTCAAGCCTCATTCCTAGAAACACTTATAAACATGCTGCATTCAGTGATACAGTTAATCTGCCTTTAAGTCTTTTGGCTACATAGTCTATTGCAGTGGTTCTCACACATTTAGCACTGGGACCCACTTTTTAGAATGAGAATCTATCGAGACCCACCGGAAGTGATGTCATGACCAGAAGTGACATCATCAAGCAGGAACATTTTTAAACATCCTAGGCTGAAATCCTACCCACACTTTCCCAGGAGTAAGTCCCACTGACTATCATTGTTAAAAGAATATACATAGTAGCTTGTTAAAAGTACAGGTCTGTAACACATCCCCAAATGCAGCCACGTCCCATGGTAGCATCAAGTCTAATGTATTCAAAATAAAATATTGAAATGAATGGACACCCACCTGAAATTGGCTCGTGACCCACCTAGACCCAAAAGTTTGAGAAACACTGGTCTATTGAAACAAGTGAGGCTTCCATACCAGAACCCAGGTCCCTATACAATACAATCCTATACAATTGGATCTTGGTATCCACAGGGGATCCGTTTCCAGAGCCCCCTGCAGATACTGAAACCCACAGATAAGGAAATTTGCTGATCGGTCCAATATTACCTCTGGACACAAATGGAGCTGTTTCTGAGGCCCGCAGAGGCTTCTGGCTGGTATTGAATCTACGGATAAGGAGGACAGATCTGTACACACTTACCTGGGAGGGAACCCCATTGAATTCAACGTGACTTACTTCTGAGTAGTCATACGTAGGCTTGTGCTGTAACTCAGCAAAGTATACGCTCTGCACGCATATTTTATGAAGCTGAATGATTTCTCTGTCTGACATTATTTCTAAATGTCAGTCTTCTCGTTTTGCACATGAGCTCAGTGACGCCATACCAAAGGTTCAATTTAATTGTGCATAGCATGATGCTGTATTAAAAGCTTAACTTTTGGGACTAGACAAAGGTAGCAAGGTGAATCCAGAACAGCTGAGCTGATCACAGGTTTTTACAGGGAAGACCATTTTAATGTTTCATTAACTACTACAAGGTGCTTTAAAAAAAAAACGTATGCATATTTTAATGAGCTCTAATCCTTGTGAAAGAGAGCAACTATCTCTACCCAAACTTGCACTGTGTTGTTTTCCAGTGGCTGTTTAGTGGTGTTTCTCTTGTGGTGTTTTTAAAATTTTAATTGTGAGCCCCCTTAAGGCTGTGAAGCATCTTCTCATCCTATATAAACATCTTTGAGAACTTTTTTTCCCTTGAAAATACTGTACTAATACTTGTTGAGCCTACTTATCCACAGATTTTCTGTGGATCTGGTTCATCGCGGGTCTCCCGGATCCACATTGAGCTAGAACTGGAACCCTCTGAAGGTGACTGCAGTTGCACTCTGGTCTTCTCCAGAGGGTTTTCTGAATCCCACAGAGGCCACGCACATCCACCTGTGGCCTCTGCTGGCTTCAGAATGCCACCTAGAGGCAAAATTGGAAGTGACATTTTATACTTTTAAAAGGAATTTTGAGGGCCTCTGTGAAAGTCTAAGGAGCCCAAAACCATGGATTTGCTTGGCCATGGTTTTTGGTATCCACAGGGGGTCCAAGAACAGATCCACCACAGATACTGAGGCCCCACCTGTATTTTTCAATAAAGAAAATGTTACAACACAGAAGCTGTTCTAGCTAGTCCTACCAGCAAAACTAGGAGCAGGTTTACAACATGTTTACAACTGTTTGGAACTTGTAAGAAAACCAGTTTAAACTAAAGGCTACCTGCAAGGTCAATCAATTGGGATTTTGCAAGACATAATACAGCTAGCCTCTTGCACTGTGCCCAGTGCAAAGCTTTGAAACCCCATAAAAAATGATGATTTAGAGCACCAGTGAGCCAAGATATTTGGGTGCCTTGGGGAAAACATTCAAATGGCATACCTTGGTAGCAAAACTAGAGTTGGAGGAGGTTTACAGTAAAAGCCTATGCATGTCTACTCAAAATTAAGTCCTGTTGTGTTCAATGGGGCTTACTCCCAGGAAAATGTGCATAAGATTGCAGCCTTAGTGACACACTCCTCTAGCTCAGAAATAATTCCCTAGTGTCCTAACATGTCCACTAACCCCCTCCAAATTTTGCTGCTATTTTGCTCCAAATTCTGCTGGAGAGTTTGAGGATGCTCAGCATTGTTTAAGCTCCCTGAGTTCTAGAAATTTAGAAAGAACCTTTTGACTTTTGCAAAACCTGATGGTTGGCAACCTTCAGTCTCGAAAGACTATGGTGTAAGCCTACAGCACCTGGTATTCCCAGGCAGTCTCCCATCCAAGTACTAACCAGGCCTGACCCTGCTTAGCTTCCGAGATCAGATGAGATCGGGCATGTGCAGGGTAACAGTTGCAAAACCTACTGCCTTTGATTTTTCTTTCTGTTCCTATAACTTGCCAGATTTTGGAGTCTCTAATGAGGAATGAAACTGATCAGTGAAAAAGTCACTTGATGGCAGGTGAATTCCCCTGGTCTGGGTCTTTCTATGATTTGGTAAGTTTTCTGGAAATCTAGTTTTTTTCTCCTGAGCATTCTTGAAAAAAAAAAAAAAATCTTGGAAATGCCCAGAACATACTGTATTGAGGTTAATAGTACCATGTCTAATAATAATAATAATAATAATAATAATAATAATAATAATAGAGTGTTTTCTACCTTTAATAGTACCTAGAACATACTACCTGATAGTTGGGTCCTGATTTATGGGGCAATCCTACTGGTAAGTGTACCTATGATTGCAGTATTAGAGGCTTTCCAGAGAATTACTCCTTTGTATGGGGGATCAACACTTGTATTTAATTTGTTACAGAGAATTCAGATGTCTCCCCCTGCCCCGCCCTTTACTGTGTGTCAGTTACAGAGAAAACAAAATTTCCAAGCCCTTGTAGCTATATTTGGTGTTGCTTGAGAAAATGCCAGTTTCCCTTCAACTACAGGATTTGGCTGTGATCCAACAAGCGTGGAAGCAGAGAGTAGGGCTAAGGAACTCAGTCCATGGCAGGACTTCTCTCTTTGTTGAACAGCTGGTGCTCCCAGTATTTGCAGCTCATGGTCAATCTGTTTTGTTTTTTTTAACTTGCCTCCTCCTCAAATTTCTGATCTCTGGTTCAAAGAAGATGCACCCTCCATCCTTGTCAGAGGAGGCTGCGCTGGAAAGAGCTGATCATGAGACAGGATGGTAGCAGTAGACCTTGAAGGGACAGATGTCTCATTGTGGGCTAACTTCATAATCTGAAACATTGAAGACAGGGCAAAGAGGAATAAGAAAAAGCATGACATTCAACTGACTGGTCTGTAAAGTACCCTTTTTGTTTCCCTCCCCCTCAATGTCTCTTTCTAAAGGTTAGTTTTAGGATTTGGGATGACTGTGCAAATTGAAAGATTGGAACTCATTCTGGTGAACTTGGCATTTGTCAGAAGATCACTAGGGAGGTGCAGGAGGGTGGACCATACCAGCTGACACACATGGGGGTGGGGTAGCACCACTACTGGCCAAAATGTTTGAAACCTTGGCATTTTTGAATAATCCCATCATGTTATATAACACAGGCCTACAAAACTGAGGGTCAGAAAAGTTTTTCCCAAACTTTATGGTGGTTTGATATGAATTTGGGGTGCCAATTCTAAAACTGGCATCCGTTTTGCCCTATCACATCTAGTTTTGGAGATATAGAATAGCCTCATTAGTGAATGGTTCAAGCACCTTCCTCATGAGGAAGCCATGGCGTAGGCCTCCTCATTAGCCACTAATGAGGCTATACTATATCTCCAAAACTAGACATGATAGGGCAAAACGGATGCCATTTTTGGAATCAGCACCCCAAATATACCCAGGAATTGGTGTAATGTTTAAGGAAGCAAAATGTGTGTTGGGCTGTGTAATCATTAGATGAGTAATTTACAGTATAATACAATGAAACAAATCATGGTGAAATATCTCTATTCCATCAAAAGTTATCGCATACCTACTCAAAAGTAAATCCTACTGAGTTCAGTGAGACTTTCTCCCAGGTTAGTGTGTAAAGGATTCCAGCCTGCTAACTGGCAAAGGGGCCTATTTTCAAGTGGTGCTCATCTGATATTCAGCAGGGGAGAGTCACTGTCCCTCTTCATCACAGTGTCTTTCTAGTGGCTGTTTGGTGGTATTTCTTCTGTATCTTTTTAGGTTTTTGAGGCCTTTTGGGACAGAGAGGCATTTAGTTATCTCATATTTGTTCCTGTAAACCACTTTCTGAACTTGTCAAAAAGCAGTATACAGGTGTGCACCACTGAACAATGGGAATTTGTTTTCCTGTCCCTGTTGTTATGTGATTTGGTCATTAAGTGAACATTCAATCTGTTGCCTTTATTGTGTCAATAGACACTCCCTGCCAGACACTCGCTGGCTGCACAGGCTACTGGAGACCAATTGACTCTCCTTTGCATTAAGAGTCTATCTGTTGTGTAAACAGAAACTCTGCTGCACGCTATGGAAGACATGATTGCCTCATTAAGAGCATCTTTATTGTGCTGTCATATATGCGGTCCATCATTAAGTGAACCAATGTTAAGCGGCAGATGCCTGTATATTAAAGAAATTCCCTACAGGATGGTTTGGCAGTGAAACAGATTGCCGAGGGAAGTTATGGGTTCTCCCTCACCGGAGAACTTCAAGCAGAGGCTCAACAGGTATTTGCTGGAGATGCTTTAAAAGGATTTCCTGCTACTGACAGGGGGTTGCACTAGATGACCTTGTGGGTACTTTTCACTTCTATGATTCTATAACTATTTTTAATAATAGTGTTACAATTCTATTGCCCACCCATTTATGCAGACGTGCTGCCAGATCCTGGGCCGCGTGCAGTGGAGAGATGGCAACTAGGTAGCCTGGCAGCACAATCCTAACCTGCCCTGGAACAGGTAGGCTGGCTGACCTGCGTTGCACCCAGAGCAGGGTTGGGCTGGTTGCAGCGCAACTTGGAGTAAGGGGGAATTCATTCCCATTACCCCATGTCACACAGTAGCTGCCTTTGTGGGATTACTTGAATCTGTACCACCTAAATCGGTGGATCAGATCCAAGCAGCAGTGGCAGGGCCACTCGGGAGGGGGTTAGGATCTGGCTTAAGTGCTGGATCCTGGTCCCACCCCCCCTTATGGGTCCAGTCCTCCCACTGGCCCACCTGCTACCTGCCCTCCCCAGAACTCCCCTGAAACACCCTCCCCAGACCCCTGTGCTGGCAGCCTGCAGTTGGTGCTAAGTTACTTTGGGCTGGCACTACAGAGGCTAGATTCAACCTCCGTGTGCCAGCCGGCTGACTCTCCTGGTGGCGCAGAAGTGCCTTACGGCACTTTTGCAACACCCAGAAACCAGCACAAGGGACTTGCGCCAGCCTACCTTACTGTTAGGATTGCACCCTGGGATATGCAGGTAAAAATATTTTTAACTTTACCTATTGGTAGGCTGTCTGGCTATCAATAAGTCTCTTCAGATATACCAAGCTTCAATTGTTGGTGTAAGTCCTAGGAGAGTCAGGGGGCAGGTTCAGGCTGGGAAAGGGTAATAGGATCTCAGCTGCCATCAAATTCCTCCTCCTCCTGCCTTTGTCTTGGCTGGATGTGAGAGTGGCCTTGACTTTTGCCGAAATGGTTTATTTGAAACATTTCCAGCATAGATCCACCACCACACCCTATTTATTTTTTTTCTTTTCCAGCATGTTGAGGCTTGTGTTTATTTAGGGGGGTGGAGTTGTCTTTGCTTTCTTTTAAGATTTTTTCATTTGAAATTTACACATTTCAAACAAATGGATTAGCATTCATACCGTTTTTTCCCCCAGCAGCTTGGGGGCTAAGATTCTGTTTATAATAAACCACTCCTCGGCTCGGCTTCTTATTCTGAAGCCATTTGTCTGAAGAACTGGAACTTGCAAATTTCCCATTAATTTAGAAAGCCGTTAGGCTGCTCCGATGTCCTTTTTAGTGTCTAAACTGTGTTCCCTTGGTACAGGTTTAGCAAGTACGATTCCTTGGAGGGGTCCTTGAAAGGTTTCTAATTTCATGTGAATTGGCTGAATAAAACCATGAAGTTCCAGGCAAGAGAAACAGAGCGGTCCCCCCTCCCATTAGAACCAACAGGGAACAAATAGTTGTACGAGCAGATGAAAAACAGGACAGACAAAAAGAGGCCGGTTTCGTGATAATATGAATGTGATTTTGATCAACGAATCCAGCCACGACTGATCATGAAAATGAATGGAGAGAAAATATTATTATTATTTTTTTATTTTTATTTGTACATCCCTGGCTTACTTCGCACTTTGGCAAGTCTAATAAGAGAATTGCTTCATTACTGTTCTGGTCACCACCTCTCAGGAAGTATATTGTAGAGTTGGAAAGGTCCAAAATTGGGCACTTGAAATGATCAGAAGGCTGGAATTTATGAGTTAAGGTGAAAGCATTTGGGGCTATTTAGCTTGGATAAAAGGTGATTAAGGAGGGCATGATTGAGGCTTATCAAACAATGCATGGGGTGGAGAGAGTGAATAGGGAGAGGTTTTTTGCCTTCTCTCACAATACTAGAACCATGTATAGATACTAAATCCATTTCAATGAATTGACTTAGGACAAACAAAAGGAGGTATTTTATACAGGGAATGGTTGGTCTTTAAAATTCACTGGCACAAGATGTAATGAAGGCCACTCACTTGGATGACTTCAAAGGGGATTGGGCAAATTCATGGAGCATTTGTCCATCAATGGCCACAACTCTTGATAGCCATGTGCTGTCTCTAGGTTCATTGGTAGTGTGCTTCTGAATGTCAGTTGGAGGGGGGCAAAGGGGGGGAGAGAAGTCTGCCTTTCTCGCTTGCTTGTGGACTTTCCAGAGGCGGCTGGTGGTAGGATGCTGAAGACGATGCAAACTGCAAGAGAGGAGATTCCAGTTGGACTTTCTTGGAAGAAATTGATATGTGCAGAACTTGGGCTCAGCTGACTGCTGTAAATTGGCCTGAGGGGATCGTAGCCTGTGCCTTTCATGAGCCAATAGACAGTCAGTCTGCATTTGTCTGAGGAGGACAAATGGAAAACTGCTGCAGGAGAGAAGGCTGTAGTACTAGTGGAGGAAAGGTAGACGCTGCTGTGTACAGAGGAACTGAGGCTATAAAAGGGGCTGCACCAGCAAAGAGCTCAAGGAGCACCAGGGGAGCTCTGTAGAGAAGGAGCTAGAAGAGCAAGCTGGGGAGACCACAAGGGAAGCTTGGTAGAGAAGGAGCTGGAAGAGCAAGCTGGAGACACCACCAGGGAAGAGCTGCAGAGAGGAGTTGAACCGTGAGCACTGCAGGAGAGCTGAGAGAGCTGCTGGAAGGAGCCCTGGGAGAGAGGGCCCCTTGCCAGAGCTGAGAACCAGAGGGGAACTTCCATCAAGTCTCCAGCCCTTGGCCTGCCTCAAGTCCTGCTGCCTAGTGCCTGCCTCAGGTCCTCTCTCAATTGGGGGAATTTGAAACAAGGTCATTTTGTTTGGTTTGGTTCAGGTTCCATTCCTCCTGATAAAAGCCTTAAACTTAGTTTGGTGTTAGTGGTCTCTTTCGATCCTGCATAACAAAATTCTTGACAGTAAGAACATAAGAAGAGCCCCCCTGGATTTGGCCAAAGGCCCATCTAGTCCAGCTTCCTGTATCTCACAATGACCCACCACATGCCTCTGGGAACAATCAAACCACAAGAGACCTGCATCCTGGTGCCACTCCCTTACACCTGGCCTACTTCTAGAACCAGGAGGTTACACATACCTTTCATGACGTAACCTGTGATGGACTTTTCCTCCATAAATCTGTCCAGTTCCCTTTTAAAGACATCTAGGCCAGATGCCATCACCACGTCCTGTGGCAAGGAGTTCCACAGACCAATCATGCTCTGGGTAAAGAAATATTTTCTTTTGTCTGTCCTAACTCCCCCAACACTCAATTTTAGTGGGTGCCCCCTGGTTGTGGTGTTCAGCAGTGGAACAGATTGCCAAGGGAGGTGATGGATTCTTCCTCACTGGAGATCTTCAGGTAGAGGTAGGACAGGCAACTGCTGGAGATTCAGTAGAATTTGCTGCTAAAGGGAAGGCGTTGGACTAGATGACCTTGTGGGGCACATCCAACTCTATAATTCTATGACGGGTCATGGGCCTGATCCAGCCAGGCTTTTCTGATGTTCTTGCTCCATCTCACATGCTCAGGCCTGAGAAAATAACCAGTCTTAAACCATCCAATGCAGTGGCTGGTATAGTAGAGTTCTTAAGACTTAACTTTTAACTAAGACCCGACTTCCTGCTGGTAGGTTCTGACTTGCACATAGAACAAAGCACCTTCCCTGTGATTTATTTCCCTTTGTTTTATTGCCTGGGGATTTATTTCCCTTTGTTTTATTGCCTGGGGATTTGGCCGTGCAAGTGGCAACAGCGTTGCCTCAGAGCATCCGCAGACCAGTGGGAACAAGCAGCAAGGTCTGGCAGCTGCACACAAGTCCCAGGTAAACAGAACGGAGGATGTTGAGCTGTGCAACAGCGGCCTCTGGCGGCAAGCCGGTGGTGGCGCACCGAGCGCGGGTGCCTGGAAAGTGACTAAACAAGTGAGGACTCGTGTTTTATTGGGTTGGTTGCAAGACACAATTCCCAGCACAGCAGCCCACCACGGGGTCATAGTGTGTGGATGGCTTGAGGAGGTCGCACAGCACCAGCAGTCCTGAGCAACCAAAAATGCCAGGAGTCTGTTTTAGCAGCCTTTGGTGCATTTTGCCATTTTGGGTGCATTCTTGGGTGCACTTTGCCATTTTGGGTGCAAATTTGGGTGCACTTTGCCATTTTGGGTGCATTTTGGGGTGCACTTTGCCATTTTGGGTGCAAATTTGGGTGCACTTTGCAAATTTGGATACATTTTGGGGTGCAAATTTGGGTGCATTTTGCCATTTTGGGGGTGCAAATTTGGGTGCATTTTGCAAATTTGGTTCCACTTTTGGGTGCCAATTTGGGTGCATTTTGCAATTTTGGATGCATTCTGGGGTGCAAATTTGGGTGCATTTTGCCATTTTGGGGGTGCAAATTTGGTAACATTTTTGGGTGCAAATTTGGGTGCATTTTGCCATTTTGGGGGTGCAAATTTGGATGCATTTTGCAAATTTGGTTCCACTTTTGGGTGCCAATTTGGGTGCATTTTGCAATTTTGGATGCATTCTGGGGTGCAAATTTGGGTGCATTTTGCCATTTTGGGGGTGCAAATTTGGTAACACTTTTGGGTGCAAATTTGGGTGCATTTTGCAAATTTGGTTACCTGTTTGGGTGCAAATTTGGGTGCATTTCTGGGTACAATTTGGGGTGCCTGTTGGGGGTGCAGATGTGGATGCATTTTGGGCTGCAAACCTGGGGGGCATTTTGCGATTTTGGACGCATCTTTTCGCAAATCCTTTGGCTTTTGTGTCTCTCCTTCCTTAGACGGGGAGAGGATTCTGGGCAAAGAGGCCCCAGGTTCCGCGTGGCTTCCCCCGTCTGCGGAGGCTGCACAGCCCTAGACAGCCAGCAGCAGTATTTCCACCCCTGCAGCCCCCGCGAAGAAAGCGCGTTTGCACACACGCAGGCTGCAGCTGCTGCCGCTGCCCTCCGCGCCTCCCATAGGCTCGGCGGATCTTGCAGGGAGCCAATGGCGAGGCGGTTGTCGGGCTGCAGGGGCTATTTTTAGCACGTGGCAGGAGGCTTCGCAGCGGAAGGAGCGGGACGGGAGTCTGCAGCAGAGGAGCGCTTGATGCTCCCGCACGAGCAGCCCTGCAGCTCGCTCGGAGAGCCCTTCGGTGCCTCGCCTCGCCTGCGCACGGGCATCGCCAGGAAGGCTCAGAGGCAGGCACGCCCGCCCGCCGCACACGGGAGTGTCATGAGACACATAAGGAGACATGAGCATCACCCTTCAGCAGAGACCCACCAGGAGGCAGGGTTGTCTTTTTGCACTGTGATTTGTCACTTTTCCCCCATCGCCAGCACATACACACACACATTTTGATTTGTCACTTTTCCCCATTGCCCACACACACACACACACACACAATTTGATTTATTTTTCCCCATGTCCGCACACACAGGTTTTTCATTTTTCCCTGTTGCCAACACAGACACACGATTTGATTTATTTTTCCCCCATTGCCAGCACAACACACAAAAAAACACACACACACTTTTAGTTGTCATTTTTCTCCGTTGCCAACACACACACACACACTTTGATCCGACATTTTTCTCCATTACCAACACACACACAGACACCCGCACACACTTGGTTTTGTCTTTTTTTCCCATGGCCAACACTCTCTCTCTCTCTCTCTCTCTCTCACACACACACACACACACACACACACACCCCTGCTTAAAGGATCACTATAGTGAGCACAACTGGAATCCTGAGATACAAGCAGAGGAGATAGTTTACGCAGTACAAAAGTGTAAACTTTTGTTTGTTTGTTCCTTCCCTTGCAAATGCAGTCCGAAGCATTAAAAAGGAGTGTAGGAGAGTTCATTTTCTCCTATCTGGGCTGCATCAATTTTTATTACTATTCTAATTATTTTTACGTGATAAAATTAGTGAGAAATCAAGATTTTTCAGACCGCGTGTAACATGAAACAAAGTTAAAATGCAGGACGGATGTCATTTATGTCACCTTGTTTTATACATCTTGGGAGACAAGGCATGTTCTATGGCTCGGTTTAGACCTCAGTCCTGGCAAAGTATAACACCCAGTTGAGTTTGTTGTACATATGCAGTATTCACTGGGGTGGCTCTTGCAGTTAAGCGTTTCTTAGACAGTTTGAATGGAGGCACGATCATCTCATTGACATGTCAGAAGCTATGGACCCTCTCGATCTGTGGGAGCCTGATAAGGAATTAATCTGAAAATAAGGGGAGGATCTTTTGTGTGGAGCTTTAATATCCTGGAATAAGGAAAAGTCCTTTTAAAGAAGGCATGTTGGACAAAGGAGGCTTAAGCCTTCACTTGGAAAGTCTGAAATACCAAGAGAAACTGATCAGAGCTACTCCACAATTACAGTTATTGATGATTCTGAAAATATCTGCAAAGCATCTAGCATGATTTAGCTGATTTTTTAAAAAAAAATTCTTTTCTGGTTTTTCCAGTGAGTCTTTGGCCCTTCCCTTTACAGCACAGTTAGCCAGGATTGAATCAGCTTTAATCAGTTCTATTCATTGATTTCATTAGCTCTTCTCCATCTCTGCTGAAATGGTGAGGTGCAATCAAAGTCTACCACTGGGGCTCAAAAACTTTGTTTGCTGGAGCTGTCTTCCATGCTGGCCACAGCTGTGAATTGACAGTTTAAGTGTGTGGTCGTCTTACCTGCGCTCTTCATGCTGCTGTCTTTGATTAGGACAGGGGTGCCCAAACCCTGGCCCTGGGACCACTTGCAGCCTTCGAGGCCTCTCAATGCGGCCCTCAGGGAGCCCCCAATATCCAATGAGCCTCTGGCCCTCTGGAGATTTGTTGGAGCCCACACTGGCCCGATGCAACTGCTCTCAGATTGAGGGTGACTGTTTGACCTCTCGCGTGAGCTGTGGGATGAGGGCTCCCTCTACTGCTTGTTGTTTCACGTCTGTGATGCAGTAGTGGCAGCAAAGGAAAGGCCAGCCTTGCTTTGTGCAAGGCCTTTTATAAGCCTTGAGCTATTGCAAGACCTTCATTCATTAATATAAGTTCATCTTTAATATAGTCATTTATGTAAACTTCTGTAAATTTATTCAAATTTTAAATATAAATTAATTCTTCCCCCCCCCGGCCCCCGACACAGTGTCAGAAAGACGATGTGGCCCTCCTGCCAAAAACTTTGGACACCCCTGGCTTAGGTGATCTGACAGGCAATTCTGTTTTCTTTCCCTCTGGGCAAGATGGTTCTCTAGTGTCTTCAGAATCCCTTTCACTCTGCCGCTTAAGATAAGCCATGCAAGAGGCTGGTTATCAGAAATGAGAGATTAGAATTCAAAAGCACATACTGTACCTTGCTGAAGTTTGACATAACCTTGAATTTGGCTTCAGGGTTTTCCCCGAAGTGCAGAAGGAGATAATTGGAACTGAAAGACCAATTTGAAGACTGCAGAAAATGGTTTCTGCTTCCAGGGTGAAGGTGAACGTCTTAACTTTCATTTTCCATGAATAAGAGAATCTGGAAGCACCCAAACCCGTTTCTCTTAACCTGAAGATTTGTTTGATTCTAGAATTCCATTGTGATTTTACTGCGCTCTGATCATCATCACGGTAAACATTGTTTACTAAACAGTAATTCCTTCCACGTGTCCTGATAACACTGGATGGACTGGTTGTGTGAGTGTCATGAGACCTCTTGGATAGTGTCTGGCATCCCGATAACCAATGACAAAATATTCCCCATGTCCATGTCTGTGTTTTGACCCTGATTCATAAACTCAATTTGCAAATACATGAATTTCAGGAGAGCTGACACTGCCTAGTCTCAAGACAAAGTTGAAGAAGCCTTTTGTCAATTTCACCCAAAGTATTAAGACTTGATTTTAATAGAACTTAATGTTTACCTGCAGCTAAGTGTGCATCTCTCAGTCTTTAAATGGGCAGAGGGAAATGGTAGCATGCAGTACCTATTTTCCTCCGCCCCCCACACACACACTCTTCCACACCAAGTCCCCACAGAAAGACCTTTCCCCTCTATCCCTGATGAGTGGAGATCACACTCTTGCTTGTGAATTTCAGCTTGCATGATTATCTCACAAAGGATATAAGGTGGCAGGTGCATATTTTGAATGGATCTGGTTTAAAAATATATCATTTGCCTAAGGAATGTCAATCTTTCTGTAATTGCCGACTTTGAAGTCTTTTATTCAGTTAAGCCCCCCAAACTGGCTCTAACAGAAAGGTACCAATTTGTTGGACACAACATCTGGTCCTCCAGGATGTTACAAACCGATTCTTCTCTCGCCCACAATCAACTCGATTGTCTCTCGTGCCTGGGCCTGCATTCTACTTCTTTCAGCACTCCTGGAGCTTGAAGACATCAGTTCTCCATCAGTCCGTTGACAGAACTGCTAATAAACACACATACCAACTTTCAATATAAAATGTTCCCACAAAGCAGAGCCAATCATTCCAGCAGTTAATTTTTTTGCAGTTGAGCTCTGAACCTTCATACATGCTTGGTGGCGGTTGTTTTTTTTAACTCCACCTCTCAGGATATAGATATATTTTGAACCTGGTCTCTTTGATCATTGTTTTAGATGCTGGTGAAGCCATTCTCTTTGCTCACGGGTTGTCAGCCTAATGTACAGATTAAACTAGGTATTTGCCGAGAGAGCTCACCCAGCATGAATTCGGTTAGCTTCTGCTGATCCCATTATGCGCCATGATGGGAGAGGGAAGATTGTGCTCCATAAATATTAATCTAGTCTCTTTGGAGATTTCACTCCTCATTCATTTTCTGCCTGACCCCCTTTGCCATTTCTCTCCCACATCATCAGCACTGCTGAGCTAACCAATTGGAGGGGGGAAAAATATGAAATGGTAAGATTAAAACATCGGCTGAGAAGCAGATCTTTGTGTGCAGTCAGGAGGATGAGGAGGGGTCCATTCAGGAGTATTTGCTTTGAGGGTTCACAACTCTGATCTGGACTATCTTGCCTTGATTCTCTGTCATGCTTTTAGATGCAAACAGCTTAAAATGCGGTTCAAAAATGGAAACCTATTCCAGTTCTGATAGCAGATGGTGTAAACATTGGGTACCTCATGCTGTTAGAAAGTCTCCATGCAGAAGGATCTTATCAGCTATACCAGGGGTGTCCAAAGTTTTTGGCAGGAGGGCCACATCATCTCTCCAGACAAAAAAAGAATTAATTTACATTTAAAATTTGAATAAATTTACATAAATGAATATATTAGAGATGAACTTATATGAATGAATGAATGAATGAATGAATGAAGGTCTTGCTATAGCTCAAGGCCTATAAAAGGCCTTGCACAAAGCAAGGCTGGCCTTTCCTTTGCTGCCTCTGCTGCATCACAGACGTGAAACAGCAAGCAGTGGAGGGAGCCCTCATCCCACAGCTCACGCGAGAGGTCAAACAGTCACCCTCACTCTAAGAGCAGTTGCATCGGGCCAGTGTGGGCTCCAACAAATCTCTGGAGGGCCAGAGGCTCACTGGAGACTAGGGGCTCCGTGAGGGCTGCATAGAGAGGCCTTGAGGGCCGCAAGTGGCCCTAGGGCTGGGGTTTGGGCACCCCTGAGCTATACCATAGCTGCTTTCCTCTCCTTTGGGGATGTGCATAGAGGTGCATCTGCAGGCATCACACCAGGTTATTATAAAGAATGAGGTTGTCTGCACATGCCTCCCACATTCCTGTCCAGGTAGGCAGGAAATGTGAACTCTTTATGTTTCTGAGCCATGTGGATGAGGGAGTGCTAGACAGCTCCACCGTCAATCCTGGTCTCAGACCTCACTACAGTCGCATGAGCTGGGATGGGCGTATAGAGAGAGTATAAAGGGATAACCTATCTCACTCGGGTCAGGGATTTTCCATAGTGTAGCCAGACAAACTGAAAGATTGCGAAACTCTGACTTTGTGGTAGGAGGATTTATCTTGCACAGACATGTCTGCAGATCCCATAGCTGCAGATTCACCTATCCGTGGTTCTCCACTGCCCCCATGCACCTGCTATCCCCCACTGATATGGAGGGATGCTTGTATATGGGAAGGAGTATAGACTAACGATGCAATCCTAACCAACTTTCCAACACTGACTTAGCTGCAGTGCAGCCCCAAGTTAAGGTAACAAACATACCCTTGCCTTGAGGAGACCCCTTTGATTGCCTCCCCGCTGCAGGATGCAGTGCATACCACACTGGCACAGCTATGTCATCCTAACATAGGATTGCACCCTAACTTGTGTGGCATCATCCTGATGCTCCAGCTGCAAACATAAATTGATTGATGCCTTCTGTCCGTGTCATGTGCCCCACTGATTATCATCACTGTCAATGGAGGTAGAGTGGTCACAGGCTCTGTGTGATTGGCTGCTAGAGTTGCCACATTTTGTTTTTGTTTCTAGAGCTGTTCTTGTGCTTCGGGCTTTGCTGCTGGGACAGCGCAGGAGTTTTGCTGTGCTGGCAAAATGGCGGAATAGTGGCCATCCTCTCCCAGATCTCAACTCTACCCTGGAGCCAGCCAGCCAGGAGACCTCCAAGCCAGAGACCTAGGAATGAGAGAGCCAGCATGCCCAGAGTCCAAGCTCCTTATGGAACTGACCTCACCAACCCTCAGAACTTCACATGCCCCTGAAGCTGTGCCTTGATGCCAGCAACAGGCCAGGAAGATTGCAAAGTGCAGGAGGAACGCAGGACTGTTTTGTTAAGATCTTCCCACTCTTCAGCTGGAGAAATGGAGGAGTAACCCAAGTATGGAAGACCTCCTTTGGCCCTTCTTGCTCATTTGGGGAGCCCGCCAGTGTGCTGAAGCCCCAACTGGCCTTGACTCACAGGCATCAGTTTGGGGAGTAGATCAGGAAAGCTTTAAAGCATTACAGTCAGGACAAGTGTGTCACATCTGAGCGCATCAATCACATTGGATTACATGGTGTCCAGTCAGTCAGTCAGCCACATGAGTGGAGCCATATGCAACATCTTTTTGGATGCTTCAGGGGCAGAGCCCTCGAAGCTGTAGGTCACAAAAAACACTTGTGGTCATGAAACCATGGCGGAAAGGCAGGGCACCACACTCAGGGATGATGCCTGCCCGGCGTCTAGAACAGGAATGTCAAACTTGTTTCATTTAGATGGCTGAAGTTGGCATTCATGTTGCCTGCTGAGGACCTGAAGTGACATCATTAAGCAGATGATGGCCAGAAATCAGCACTTTGTTCTCGCATAGAAACTCATTAGCAGCAAATGACAGAAGAGAAGCTGTGCCAATCTTGTTCATATTTTCAAGGTATGTGAGAAAATTGATAGGATTGGGCTCTGAGTGCTCTTAGTGGGTGGGATCATATCAGTTTGATGGGGGGGCAGAACAGAGCAAGGATCAGCTGTGCTGATTGGGCTGTGCAGGAGATTCAGTATATCATTTCTGTATCGATTTTTAAATGCACATGTGGCTCTTCAGTGCATGTATTTCCAGGATAGCTCACAATTATTATTATTTTTAAATGCTGTCTAATGAGGCAGTAAGATGAACAGTAAAACCACAAAAAGATGAAGCAGCACATAAAAGGCAGTGTTTTAAGACCATCTCAGCAAAATTTGGCCAGAGCGTACCTGTATATGCCCAAACATGTGTAGTTGCCTCGATGTGTAATTCAGTATTCAAGGAAATGAAGGGTTCCAGATGATGCGTAAAATGTCGCTTTTGTGCACATGATATACTTACCTTGAACACACAGAGTGGGCCACCAGTTGAACCCAGGTCAGTCCTCTCCACATGTTCATTTATAACCTAGCACAGTAGTTCTCAAACTATTAGCACCGGGACTCACTTTTTAGAATGAGAATCTGTCAGGACCCAACTGAAGTGATATCACGACAGGAAGTGACATCATCAAGCAGGCCAATTTTTAACAGTCCTAGGGCGCAAGCCTGCCCAGGTCTACTCAGAAGTAAGCTCTATTTTGTTCAGTGGGGCTTACTCTCAGGAAAGTATGGCTAGCCACACTTACCCAGGAGTAAGCCCTATTATCATGGTTAAAAGCATATTCAGCCTGTTCAAAGTAGAGTGCTGTCACATTCCTCCCAATGCAGTCACACACCATGGGAGCATTATGTCTAACAGATTAAAAATAAAATATTGAAATGGATGGGGACCCACCTGAAATGGGCTCACGACTCACCTGGTGGGTCCCGATCCACCATTTGAGGAACACTGGCCTAGCAAACATAGGAAGAGAGCCTTAGGAACATCTGATTAAACTGAACAAACTGGTATGAGGTTGTATCGAAGTGGAATGAATGCAAAAGGGATCCTTCTGACTAGGAATGAGCCACATTAATTCATAGCCACATCTCAGAATATTTGACGCTCTTTCGGTTGATGTTCATTCATGTACTTCTTTTGCAGGTTCAAAGGCTCAGGAAGAGCACAGCAGGCTCTTCAACTACAGTGGCAGCCGATCAAGAAGCTGAAAGATCACCTTAAGCTGCTGCTCTGAGATTCACTGATATTCTCTAACTCATTTCCTCACGTGTGTGTGTGTTTGTGTGTGTGGGCGGGAGGGGGGGGAACTTGCCCAAAACTTTCACAGGAGAGACAAATATGATTTGGCAAGCTGACATTCATGTGATCCTTCCAGCTTGCCAACAGATCAAACACTTGGGAGAGGCAGGGTGTTTTTCTATTGACATTTGACTTAAAATAGAACATCCCCCCCCCCCCGGTTAATTATGCTGTTCACTTCTCTAATTGATAATATATAGATGGTTGTGCCAATGCAGCTAATACGTAGCTTTGTTTGAGCTTAGAAACTGGTCTCATGGCATCTCTATTTCCTTAATCTCACAGGGGTTTTTTCAATGACATTTTAAGCTAGCTAGTTTTTCACCTACAGGTCTCTGAATACACATTTTTTTTTCCCCTTTAAGGCACTTATTAATTCCACTTATTGGTGTAAAAGGAATCTGCAGGAAACACATTTCTCCACCTTGTGTCTTGTTTTCAAGAGTGCACTGTTTTCAACACTGGAGCTAGGGGTCAGCTGCCAGGAGGGTGGAGGAAGGAGCTTGTTATTACTTACACCTGTGTTGGACTCTTGAAGCTGACGATTGGCTCCTTCTCTCTGCAGGTAACCTGCTAAAGCCTCTGGCTTGCCAGGGGCGCGAACCTTTGGCAAGAGCCAAAGGGCTCTTGGCCCGTGGCTCTTGGCCCGTAGCTCTTGGCACAGGGATCGTGCCCAGAGGAATGAGGTTCCTTCCTGGATGGTGGACTGAAACAGCGGTTGGATTATTCCTCCCCTTCTGTTTAAAGGCAGGGGAGAGGAGCAACATAAATCCTTAGGGCAGCACAGTCTTTTTCCAGCAGTGGCCTGTGAGACGTCCAGTATTAGGCACGACAAGCCTCAGTGAGATGACATCAGCCAGAGGGACACCTCCTTGCACTCTGTGAAATGCCAAACCCATTGATAGTACCATATGGACACATCTGTCAATATTACGGGAGAACAGGTGGGAAGGTTTTTAATGAAACCCACCAGCCTCCCAGCCCTGACTCTCCCAATTTAGCCCTATCATCATCGTCTTTCCAGAGCCTCTAAAAACAGTAGCCGGAGGTGGAGGGAGGAGAATGAAAACTCGAGGCTATATAGAAATAGATGATGATGCGCACAGCTGCTAATTATAGCTCTTACAGGCCTCCCATTCACTTCAGGAGGCTTGTGCAGGAAGGCTTCCAGGTGGGTTTTGTTTTTTTGCCAGGCTTTTAAGTATCAGATGTGATGTTCCACAAATGTATAGCACATCTCCACTTCTCCTTCATGCAGCAGCATCCTACCCCTCAAAAGCCCCCTGAAGATGCTGTAAATCACATTGCAACAGCACCATTTGGGCCTGCTAGTGGGAAGGCTGAAACCTTCCCTCAAGCACTGGTGCAAGGAGCAATGTGCTCTGGGAAAGGTAACTCTGCACTGAGTAGCATGGAGACAGAACTGGGTAGGTGGCAGTGGTGTCACTAGGGGGGTGCGGGCCGCACCAGGAGATACACACGGTTGACACCACTACTGTCCAAAATTTTGGTGTTTCCGAATAATACCATCGTGTTATATATCATTTGATGTGTAATTTCACGCAGAATGCAATGAAATGAACCACGTTGAAATATATCAATTCTATCCAAAGTTATAGCCAAAAATGAGCGGGGCGGGGCAACGGTACCTCATCATGCTAATCTCTCAGGGCATTGCCCCACCCACTGCATTGGAAGAGGTTCATTATGGGGTGCTGTGCGAGGTCCAGCATGGGGGTGACATGTGAGCAGTGGTGTCACCCCCCCTTGTGTGTCACCTGATGTGGCCTGCACACACACACCCCCCACACTCCCTAGCAATGCTATTGCTTAGATGTTATGTTGTGCTGCTGCCCCTCTGAACAAAGGGGTCCACTTTTATAATGTTCCTTATACAAATTAGCTTGTTACATATACAAAAGGGCTACTTGGCTTTGTGCCCATATTTAGTCAAACTTTTCTATCTGCTCTTCCAATTGACAATCGGAGAACTGGTTTTGTAAGGAGAAAGCAATCAACCCCTACATTCCACAGATACGTCTCTTACACATTCCTAAGTGAGACCTACCTTCCTTAACACAGAGAAAGATGCCATATTTCCTTCTGGCTTCTCTGAAGCTTTTGACCTTCTCAGAAGCTTTTGACCTTCTCAGAAGATATCTAAAAGCAAATATTCCATGATTAGATAAAACAATAACATAAAAATGATTGAATTAAAAAATGAGTATTACAGGATCACACAAAATTGCATCTAGGACTCCAGTTTTTCTAACACCATGGTTCTGGAGGCCTACCTGGCACCATTACCAGAAGGTTTATTAAGCCCCTGGTGGCTAGTGGGCTAGTGGGCTGGACTGCACTGGGTTTGGAAGGCCACAGGTTGTGAAGGCTCACTTTAATGCATTCCTGCCCAGTCCATAGGGGTACACATTTGATCCCCTGTTGCGTATATGTAAAGTTGGGCAGAAATGGCTTAAAGCAGCAATCTTCCATGTTTTTCACAAATTGCCTGACCCTCCACCAGCTCCTTAGTGTCAGTGGAGGAAGAGGGACAGACAAATCATGACTACAGGTAGTTGACCTAGAAACAGAGCCGCAGAACCCGGAAGAGTTGTTCCATGATTCTCAACTGCTGTGCTCCAAACTCTGGTAGCACACCTGGGGACCTTTTGCAGCACACCAGTGTGCCATGGCACACCGGTTGAAAATTGCTGCTTGCAAGCGTGTCCGATGTATTTATGAGAATATCAAAAAGCAAGCAAGAGCCTTTACAAGGTTCAGGGGGCAGAGGTGTGTGTGCGTGAGAGAGAGAATGTCCACTGCAAGACAAACTGTTTTACAAGCTGAGATGAAGGGATAAATCCTAAGAACAGAGCCACAAAGCATGACCTACTTAGGGAAGTCAGAGGACAATAGAGTGCCAAAGTTCCCTTAGTCTTAATGAGACCCAGGCATGCTCAGCCCTTGCTCAATAATGGTCAGCTTATATATGCGGGAACATTGTTTTTCAGCATTGAATGCGGAACAACAGATTAATACCACTCGAAGGCTCATAACTTTGTGGTGAAATAACTGCCCCATTATCTTTATTTAGATCAGTTGAGGCAGTATCTTGGCCTAAGGGGATCATGTTTTCTGCTTTGCAAGTTTTGACTGTTCCCTTATGCCTTTAAATGATTTCGGTTATGCATTTTTCTTTTGGGAATCAGTTTGCAGAAATAAGCTACATTGTTCTCAAGCAGTGGCACGGCTGGGCGGGGTGCAGGCCACAAAAGGTGACGTGCACAGGGGTCAACACCACTACTGGCCAAAATTTTTAAAATCTTCGTATTTTTTGAATAATGCCATCATGTTATATATCACCTGATGCGTCATTTTATGCAGAATGCAATGAAACAAACCGTGTTGAAATATCCATATTCTGTCAAGTGTTATAGCAAAAACACTATCTTGGGTGGGGAGATGGTGCACCGCCATGCCCACGGCTCAGGGTGTTGCCCCACCCACTGCACGGGAGGAGGTCCATCGTGGGGGTGACGCGCTGGCCTCCCATAGTGAGTGATGCAACTAGTGACATCACTGTTCTCAAGTATGCCGTATGCTCAGGTGACGTCTTTGCTCGCTACTTACGTTTTACTCTCTTAGACTGGATTTCTCTGAAGGCCTCTTGAAATGCAAAGACTCTGTGACCCCGTTCTTGCTCCTTCCCTGTGTATATTTTGGATTTCATTTTCCTCTAACGAAATTGCCTCTGGCTGCCTCTGATATTTAACTCACTTTGGAAGCGAATGTTGTCCTATGCCATTCCTTTAGAAGCTAAGCAGGGTCAGGCCTGGTTAGTACTTGGATGGGAAACCACCTGGGAATACCGGGTGCTGTTGGCTTATACCATATTTTTTCGAGACTGAAGGTTGCCAACCATTATGACAGCTTGATCTGGTTCTTTCCCACCACCAGCTTCTTCTGATTCACCAAGACCCAGCAACTTAGATCAAATATGCACTACCAAAAATACCTTTGGATGCAGTGTGCGAATTGCTTCTCACAAGAATCTACCTGCAAATGCTTGAATGGCCACAACCACCATAAAGAACCTAGACTAAGGAGTTCATTAACACACTTTGGCGTGAACCTTGAGCGAAATGTTGAAACCATAGGAGGCCAAAGCTATTGCTCCCTACCACCTAGTCAAGCGTTCCCAACACTCCAGGCCTCTCTCAACTTCTCTTTGCTTTCACAATAGTGCAATGGTTCTCAGTGAGCCATGGCTCCTTGGAGAGCCGTGGAAACCAGCCAGGGGAGCCACAGAATTCTTGTGAAAGCAGCCCTATACAATGTATAGGATTGTAACCCAAATGGGGAGCTGCAGCCAATGGCCCGGTAAGTCAAGGGAGCTGTCCGACAAAAAGAAAAAAGTTTGAGCCACTGCAGTAGTGGGAGACATTCTGAGCCTCAGGAATGGCATCAGGAGTCACTGGCACTGGCTAAGGATTCAACAGGTCCACCTGGTTGGGCCCACCACTGAACCTTCAGTACTGGTGATGGTGGTGGAGGTGAGCTCAGTGTGCCACCAGGCTCAATACTGGACAGCCCTGTACAGGGCTTTGCCCTCAGGGCCCCATAAAGCTGGCACCACAGCCTGCTGAATTATAGTTCCCAGGAACAACTGATACATGAACTTGAATTCTTTACTTTTTCCTCCCTCCTGCTAAACTGCTTAGTGGTGGAATGTCTGCCAAATTTGTCAGCTGTTTATAGTCATATACTTGGGGGGGGGGAATGTACTGCACTTGCTGGTTTATCTGCTGGAACCATTTTTTTCAAATTGTGCAGAGGCACATTGGTTGGGCTGCTAGTCATACTGTTGGTCACAGATCTGTGGAACAAGATGATGGCACCAGGCCTGGATGCCTTTCAACAGGGACTGGACAGATTTCTGGAGGAAAAGTCCATAACAGGTTACAAGCCATGATGCGTATATGTATGCAACTGCCTGGTTTTAGAAGTAGGGTATCTGAATACTAAATGCAACAGAATGGCAAAAGGATAAGGCAAGATTGTCTTGTCTTGTGTGCTCCTGGCGGCACCTTGTGGGCCACTATGTGATACAGGAACCTGGACTATATGGGCCCTTGGCCTGATCCAGCAGGGATCTACTTATGTTCTTAACAGAAGGAATAAGTGCCAGAAGATCAGGTGTAGCAGCTGGACTATGAAATAGGCCGCACCCGCCCTCCTTGACCCTCCAAAGGCCTTGGAGGGGCCGAAAAACATCACTTTTGGTTTCAGGGAGGAAACCGGAAGTGATGTTTTCAAGCCCTTAGAAGATCTTCTGAGGACCAAGGCGGCGCCCAGGGCATTTGTCCCAGGTATGTTACTGGCTTGTGCATATTTTTCATTCCAGACATCCTGCCATTCCAGGCCTCAATTCTTGGCATTTCCAATTTAAGCCTCACCTATGGCAGAGCTATGAAGAACCAGCATGAAACTAACAGAGACCTGCAGCCAGAAAGGATGGACAATGAGATGGGCCAATGCTCTGACTCGGATAAGGCTGCCTCATCTGTTCTCCTAAGTTCTTTAAAAAAAAAAAAATTCAAAATTTCTGTCTAGACTTTTTAAATACCTGGTTCAATTCTCTTTCTGAACACTAGATGGTAGTAGTAGCTTTATATCAAACTGGATTTTTTTTTTGTGCCTGCTAAAATTCTTGCCTTTTTTCATTTCCCCTCCTAGCTAATAGAGTACATAGACACTTTTGAAATTAGTATGAGAAAGAGCATGTGTTAAAAAAAACAAAACAAAAAAAACACCAGAAGAATAAGAAAGAAAGGAAGGAAGGAAATAAATAAATAAATAAATAAATGAAGGATTTAATATACAGCTGCTATCACCAGATAGTTAAACTGAAGTGCTTGGATTTAATTGAGTTTATTCCGGTTGGGGTTCATGAGATTTGAACAGCTCTGAAGACGTGCAGCCTAGCTTGCTTGTGGATGGGGCTATACTAGCCAAAGGTTCTAGAAGAGAGATTGTCCCGTGCAAAAGATGGTTGCCTGAATAGAACTACCTCATCTGCAGGAGGAAAAATGTCTAGTCTTTCGAGAGAGACTAGAACTTGTGATGGTTCAGCCTCCCCAGTGATTGCGCCTGCACTGGACCCAGTTTCTAAGTGGCTGAGTAATCACAGCTGAGCTGTTGCTGCCTCAAGCTTTAATTTCTCCCCGTAATTGCTATTGTCAAATTGCCAAGGCTATTGTCCTTGGAGGCATGTGAGGCCCTGAGGCTGTTTTCATTGGAGCAGAACAAGATAAGGGAGGCTTTGTTTCCTGGTGAAATGAAAATGGTTCCTGTGAAAGAGATGTGGAGTGAAACTTGGAGAAAGACTCAGAGGAATGTAGTTGTGAGATGCACTCTGGCTCCCAACAGCGCACCTGGCAAACACATTCTCCAAGGAATCACCTTGAGGTGGAAAAAAAGAAAGAAAAAACTTTATTTTTTAATGGATGGTGTCATTTCTTAAGCAACTGAAAAAAGTGCATCCACATAGCGAATATGTCAAATGTTTAGTCACATCCTGCCCTGAGCAACCAGACTGGCTGCAACATGCACCCTGGAAATGAAGGATTTGGAACATTCTGGGAAGGCAAATCAAGAACTTGATACAACAGTCTGTGGGAGGATAAGCTTTAATCAGTTTAACTCCATTAAGGGGAAACAAAAACCTGCTTAAAATGAAGTCAGCCGTAAATATTTATGATGTCCACATAATCGAATTGTATAATCATTGGTGGCCAACATGTTTTGTGACCCACTGGTGGCACTCCCAGCTGCACAGCATGAAATATAGAAAGACAATGTGCTTAATTCATTTCGATAGACACCATAATTCATACCATGTGTACATTCCAAATAGTGAAAAGGGTTGTTCTATTTAATTACTCTGTTATTGTTTGCAGTGTCACTGCGGGTGCAATCCTAACCCGCTCTCCAGCACCGACATCAGGGCAACGCAGCTTCGAGGTAAGGGAACAAGCGTTCCCTTACTTTGAGGAAGCTTCTGTGAGTGCCACCCAACTGCAGGATGCAGCACTTGTCTCATTTGCACCGTTATGCCAGTGTTGGAAAGCTGGTTAGGATTTTGGCCTGCCTGTATCAGGCATGGGATTGGGGGGGGGGGGGGAAGCAAGAGGGAAGGTACATTTGGCATGTTTAAAGGGAGGCATTGCCAGGTTTAAGGGTGCCTCTGAACGATGCATTCTGCTACAAACTAGCAGTGCAGCTAGAGGGGGTGCAAAGCACTAAGTTTTGCAGGTGCCTGAATGCGCTGTGCAAGTGGCCCCTCCCCTTTGGAGTCATTCCAGGTGGTGGGAGCAAAATGGAGCCTCTTCTCTGGGTCTTCCATGGCATCCATCTCTGTTTTGCTCCCCCCACCTGGAATGGCTCTGAAGAGGAGGGGGAGGGGCTGCTTGCATGGCACATTCAGGCGCCTGCAAAACTTAGTGCTTTGCATCCCCTCTAGTTATTCCACTGCTAGAAACTCCATTTCTAGCATCTTGCTTTGTTTTTAACATGGATTAGATACATTTCTGGAGTATAGGTGGTTGTTAGTCACAGTGGATGAATGGAATCTCAGTGTGGAGACAGTCCTAGACCTCTGAATGCTAGGCACTGAATTCAGTGCTAGCCTTGGTCTGATTCAGCATATCAAACTGCAAAGGATATGTAAAGAAGCATATGTACACCCTGCACTTGACAGAATGCTTGTTCAACGGCTCTTGCCTGATTGGTTTTGCACTGACCACATTCATGTGTGCACAGAGGTGCTTCAGTGTGATATTTAGTTATTTGGTTTTTCTCTGTAAACCGCTTTGTGAACTTTTAGTTGAAAAGCGGTATATAAATACTGTTAATAAATACTGTTAATATGTAAAACATGAACTTAGATGGTAAAGAGCCCAGTCCTATTAGGAATTACAAAAGTAGCCATTTTCCAAGCGCTCCACCACCGCTGCTGGACCCCTCTTAACCCATTGGAAAAGGTAAGGCAGCGGTTGGGGCAGAAGAGGGCAAGAAAGGGGTAAAATGGTGTGGGCGGAGAATGGGGTAGGAAGGCTGCAGGAGGGGCTGGATCCGAAACTATGGTGCACACCCGATCCTATCCTCACTCTTACAAACCTCCCCACCCCATTTGTCTTCTCAGGCTTGCGCCAGCTATGGGCCTAGTTCAGGTCCAATGAGACCCATTGCAAAGTGGGAGGCTTATGGAGGTGTAAGGAATAATAATTTCCTTTCCAAAGCCTTCAGATCTCCCCCCACCCCTGCTTACAGCATGCCTGTGTTTGGCATGGCTGCCCCAGTGGGGAGGGGGAGGACTGGGCTCAAAGTTACTTGGAAGTTTTCTTGTACAGAAGGCATTACTTTCAGAGAAAACAGGACTTTCCCCAGCAGATTGCTAAAAAAGTAACATTTCCATTCTTAACTAAAAAATTGACTGGGGTCTCAGGGCTGACGGGAAACGAAGTGCGATTTATCTTGGGCCAAGATGATATGGTTTCACCCACACACGACAACGTTCATTGCCTGGCCTTCTCTTGAGTTGCCTGGACAAATATTTTGTAATGCCCTTTACACTTTCACACACATACCAAGGCCCTTTAAACTTCAGCCATGATAATATTAGCCAAATAGTCAAAATGTCCCAACATGCAGAGTGAAAAACCTGTACAAACCCATAAACGATCACTATCCGTGCTCCCAACTTGATCGCATTTCAGATAGTTCATATTGAGTCAGACAGAAAACTTGCTTTTGATTCATTGCTCCCTCAGAAGCAAATCAAATGTCTATTCCTGGCTGGTACGCTTTTGTTTTTAGAAGACATTAGTTGAGCTAAGCAAACACATCGGTAAGGCAGCTACCACGTTTTCCAGACTCACAAAGAGAGTCTGGTCCAACAAGAAGCTGACGGAACATACCAAGATCCAGGTCTACAGAGCTTGCGTCTTGAGTACACTTCTGTACTGCAGCGAGTCATGGACTCTCCACTCACAACAGGAGAGGAAACTGAACACTTTCCACATGCGCTGCCTCCGACACATTCTCGGCATCACCTGGCAGGACAAAGTTCCTAACAACACAGTCCTGGAATGTGCTGGAATCCCTGGCATGTATGCACTGCTGAAACAGAGACGCCTGCGTTGGCTCGGTCATGTCATGAGAATGGATGATGGCCGGATCCCAAAGGATCTCCTCTATGGAGAACTCGTGCAAGGAAAGCGCCCTACAGGTAGACCACAGCTGCGATACAAGGACATCTGCAAGAGGGATCTGAAGGCCTTAGGAGTGGACCTCAACAGGTGGGAAACCCTGGCCTCTGAGCGGCCCGCTTGGAGACAGGCTGTGCAGCATGGCCTTTCCCAGTTTGAAGAGACACCTGGCCAACAGTCTGAGGCAAAGAGGCAAAGAAGGAAGGCCCATAGCCAGGGAGACAGACCAGGGACAGACTGCACTTGCTCCCGGTGTGGAAGGGATTGTCACTCCCGGATTGGCCTTTTCAGCCACACTAGACACTGTGCCAGAACCACCTTTCAGAGCGCGATACCAGAGTCTTTCGAGACTGAAGGTTGCCAATAATAATATAGTTGTGTATTCAGTTTGTAATTTTCCAGCTGTTTTCTTTTTCCAGGTATTTAGGGGCTGACCAGAGCCACTCCTGGCCCACAAGGCACCTCTGTGTGAATTATAAAAAGGTTCCTCTTCCTCAAGTGACTTTTTCTTTTTAAATTAGTACAGGTCAGACCCGGTCATTCATAAATTTTGCATCCACGAATTCGACTCAATGTGGATCCTCCAAACCGTGTTGATGCCCAACATGTACGCTCCGAATGCAACCGGAGGTCATGTCTGGAAGATATTCTGAGGCTCGGGAGGTTGCACATGGCCTCCCTGAGCCTCAGAATCCCTTCTAAACCCTTGGGAGGCCTTAGAATATCACTTATGGTTTTTCTGGAAAAACTAGAAATTATGTCACTTAAAACATCACATCTGGTTTTTCCGAAAAACCAGGAGTGATATAAGAAGGCCTTCTGAGGCTCAGGGATGCTGTGGGCAACCTCTCCACATCTCAGAACATGCTCTGGACACAACCGGAGCACAATTTGCATCACAGGTCTGGCATGCCCTTACCCGTGAATTTCATTATCCACGGGGGTTCAGGGAACAGAATCTTTGCAGATACCGAGGCAGGTTCGTGTATTATTTATTTTTCAATAAAATCAACAGTTGGCAACCTTCAGTCTCGAAAGACTCTGGTATTGCGCTCTGAAAGGTGGTTCTGGAACAGCGTCTATTGTGGCTGAAAAGGCCAATTCGGGAGTGACAATCCCTTCCACACCGGGAGCAAGTGCAGTCTGTCCCTGGTCTGTCTCCCTGGCTATGGGCCTTCCTTCTTTGCCTCAGTCTGTTGGCCAAGTGTCTCTTCAAACTGGGAAAGGCCATGCTGCACAGCCTGCCTCCAATCGGGCTGCTCAGAGGCCAGGGTTTCCCACCTGTTGAGGTCCACTCCTAAGGCCTTCAGATCCCTCTTGCAGATGTCCTTGTATCGCAGCTGTGGTCTTCCTGTAGGGGGAAGCTGTGGTCTACCTGGGATCCTTTGGCCGGATCTCGTGCAGGAAAGCGCCCTACAGGTAGAATATCAACAACAACCAATAATAATACAAACCTTAAACCTTCTCTCCCCTTCTTACAATGGTCCTCACACAGGCAACATTTCAGACAATAGATGTGAGAGGAGACAAATTTTAGATCCCAAGGCGAGCTGCTAGAGGTACATAGCTTCATAGTTATCTTCAGTCTTTTTAATGAAGGGAAAAAGGAAAAGATGTTTGAGCTGACAATAGATTCAAACTACTGAACTGGGGCTGAAACTCCGGTCTGGGTGCTCTGCTTTTGGGTCAAGTCTTATAAAATGAAAGGAAGGTGGATCACAAATTTACCAAGGAGTTCAGGTACTCATAATACTAATAATGGTTTTAATAATTTGACATTTCTGGTTTCAATATCTCTGGCACTCAATTTAGTGTTGCATTTTCATTCATGCTGAGACAGATTCTTTTAATTAGCTGTCAAGGTAGGTGGCATTTTGCCAAGCGCCCAGGTTATTAGCAAGCTCAGATTTTGTGCCTAACTTATTCAGCAGAAACTTGTAGGTATCATTGCCATTGAGAAAGAGATTTTATGGATTCTGCTGAAACAGGCAAAGAAATCAGCATTCCAGCTTGATCCACTTAACCTTAATGTTTAACCTGAACAGATGTGTCATCTCATAAAAGTCAGTTTCAGGATGCATAAGATTCTTCTAAGCACTCAGGGAAGCTTTTTGCCTACAGGTGAGAGTCCATTATAGTCTGTCAAAAGGTTGCAGGAAGCTGATTCATATGATAATCTTTGAAACCATTTGCAATTGACTCTCAACAGCTCTTCTACTACAATGAACAGTAGGTCGTAGGTAGGTTTCTTGAATTTCCTCTGCACTGAATCTCTGTCCCTCAGAGGGGGAAGAAAAGATAATGGGCCAAGCAGCAATTTCTGATCAAAGGTAGGCCCACAGTTTATCTTCTTTCTGCTACCCTTTAACTAGCCAAAGATGGCAACATGCACACATGTAGTCCCCTAGGCAAGCAGTTTCCAAACTTAACAGAGTCATGGTGTCCTTTCGTGGTGGCTTCTTCTTCCCAGCTCTTCTGGGTGCAACCTAGAACATGTGAGATTGGTACTCAGGAGAGTAGGAACATGGGTGCTGCCATCCTGGATCATGCTAGATCATGCTGGATCATGCTACAATTCCCGTGAGCTCCAAGATTTTGGTGCACAGGAGAGCTGGAAGAAGATGGTGCCGGAGACATCCCATGGTGCCCCTATGAGTTTGCCATGGTTCCCTCAGGCACCACAGTACACAGTTTGGGAACCACTGCATTATGCAGGCATGATCTTGGTTGTTTGCAGGTCAAGTGCTCTGAAAGGCAGGGCCACGGGGCATGATCGCATTCCACTCCCCCATTTGTCAACTGCATCTACATTAGTCAGTTATACAGGGCCAAGTTGTTACCATACTGTGAATGCAAAGCAACTCATCAGATCCAAGTGGTTTGCCTTGAAAATCTTCTCATGTGGGGGTGTTAAAGAGGGTTTATGGAAACCAGTGGAACCACATCAGAGCAATGAACAATACTGGACAGCAGGCTTGTTCTATCTGAAAGATATATTGTTTTGTTGGTTATCCTATTGCGGTAAGTTGCCTTGAGCTTCTTTGTTAAATTTGAAAAGGTAATAATAATAATACAGGTATTTCTATACCAGCTTTCTTGGTCCTCAGATTTCTCCTTAGACTTTATTCAAGGCGGTTTACATAGGCAGGCAATTTAAATCCCCGTAGGGATTTTTACAATTTGAAAGAAGGTTTCTATCTTTCAAGAAACCACAACATTCAGATGTTTCTTTCTTGATCTGGTTGCGCATTCTGGCCTCCATCCTCCCACGCTCAGAGCAGATGGAATAGCTCGGCTCAGCTTGTCAGCAGCTTCAAGGTCGCACGGTGCCGGCGGCCTCGAACTGGCGACCTGCGGATGTTATCTTCAGGCAAATGGAGGCTCAACCCTCTAGATCAGACTTCCTGCCCAGGTAGGTTATAAAGGTTTTCAAATAAATGAATAAATAAAACTTAGAATTCCCTTCTCCTTCCCTCTGCTGTAGTTAGAAGAGGTATGGGCAGATACTAGCCAAAGAAAATAAGATGGCACTCAAGATTTTTTCAGTCTGGCTAGACAAATCTTTTGGGTATGAACGCTTCTTTGGAGCAGAAAAGAAGGAGGGAGGAGTAAAATTACTAACTGTCGGACAATGTTAGGCATGTTCTTTGAATGCACAAACTTTGTGCAAGTATAGGAAGATGAAGAAATTCTATCAAATAATTCTGACACAAATCAAGAAGCTGGTTAGCATTCTATACTATTTTTGATTTATTTTTTTTGCTTTTTTAAAAAAGGTTTTACTTTATGATTTTGATTTGTATTATTGCATATTATCATTTAAATGCCAGAAGTGAAAATCTGAATGTTGTCTGGTGCCTGCAAGCATTCTCTGGCTATTGGCTGAACTGCTATGATGTCACAAAAGCTGAAGACAAACCCAGACATGGCATGAGCTTTCATAGGTGACACTCTACTTTGTCAGATGCATTTTACGGTCTATAAGGTTAGTCTGTATATCATATTACATATAGGAGGTATGCAATACCTTCCATAAGATTGCTTTCTTTAGAGCTGTTTTGCTACATCCCTCCTCATCCTGGATCTGACTGACACCTATTGTAGCCAATGAGAAGAGTGCATCCTGGGTAATGCAGGGCCATTCAACACCATTCAGTTTCCTACCTCATAATACCTCCCATAAGACTGCTTCCTTTGGTGCTGTTTTACTACAGCACTCTTCATCCTGGATGTGATTGACACTTATTGTAGCCAATGAGAGCAATGCATTCTGGTTAGTGCAGGGACCATTGGTGCCAGTTTCCTACCTCATAGTTGAACTCTGGTTCAAATCCTAACCAACTTTCCAACTCTTACATAGCTGTGCCAATGGGACATGTGCTGCATCCTGCTGTTGGGGGGCAGTCGCAGAGGCCTCCTCAAGGCAAGGGAGCCTCAGAGTGGCACTGCCCTTACTGCAGAGATGGAAAGTAGGTGGAAAGTAGGATTGCATCCTGTATCTCCTGTACCCCTGTTTCATGTGATGCTCAACTTTCAGGGTATCCTCTGTGCTACTGGAGGTACATTAATTCTGTTGAGGAAAAACCGCAATGATGCTACAAGATATGGAAGAGATAACCAAGCCCAAGCAAAGGCGAGAAAAGCTGGTTTTACCCAGGCCCAGAGACCTAGGAGTATCTTGGACCAGTCTGCAGTCCTATTACAAAGTGGAAAAAAAAATCAAATTTATATCACATATCATATCATGCAGAAATTTATGGAAACTTTTTTTTCCTTGCATCTGCGTACCAGTTGTTCAAACTCCTATTAGAGTTGCTAGAGCTAATCAGAAGCAGTGACAAAACAAAACAGAATGGGGAGGCAGTGGGGGTAGGAAGGCCTGTAGACCTGAGAAGGGATGGGTTCAGTGGCCCCTATCTCCCTTCCTGGGCCCAATCTGCCTTCACGAATCCACTTGGATTTGTTCCAGCTCTATAGCTGATGCACGTCTGAGTACACATACTGGGCCTGGAATGGGCATTCCTTTGGCCAAGGGAACAAATGTTTCCTTGCCCCATGGAGGCCTCTGGAGGCCAAAACTCCCCTGCTGCATACAGAAGAATCGAAGATGCTTTGTGGGCGCCACCGCATCCCTGCACAGGGAGTTAGGGAGGATTGGGCTGTTGCATGCATTCAAGTGAAGCGCACACAGAACCATAAAGTTCCCAGTTGCACTGAGAGAGTCTACCACACAAGTATAAGCTTGTATAAGCACATGATTGGATGAATGTTTGGCGCTTGGATGTGAGGACAGTGGGTGATTTCCCATTTCATGCACTATCCACACAAAGTAAACATGAGATTTCAGATAGCAATCTCTAGCATGTGCTGTGACTCTAATGGGTGGGCTGTATGTTTGTGGGCAACGTTTAGAAGTATGACCTCTTCTACCTGCATCTCAGTTCTCACAATAGTCTAGTCCGCCCTCACTTTGATTATTTTCTACCCCACCCCACCTTGCTGTTCTTGCCCTACATCCTGAGGCTCTTCCTGCTTGATTATTTTCTGAAAAGTTTTTTTCCCCCTGATCAGCACTGAAGCTGTCTAAATTACCTACAAACATCCGAAACCCAAGCTTAATTATTGAAAGCTTGTTGCTGTGTTGGCAGCAATACAAGTTTGGTCTCAAGTCTTAACTAGAAATTACGTTATGTGAAATGTAAACGGTTCATCCTAGCCTGGAAAATACCGTAATTGAGACCAGCATTGGAGCTCAGGCTGGTGTACATGGTTCTCTCCTTTTGTCCTCACAACAACCTTGAGAGGTAGATGACTAGCCCAAGGTCACCCAGGAAGCTTCATGGCTGAGCAGAGATTTGAACCTGGAGCTTCCAGATCTGAGATCAACTCTGGAACTGCTACACCATCCTGGCTAAATAGTAAAAAAAAATCCATTATAAAACCTTTGGGCAGGGACATAGCTCAGTGGTAGAGCATACATTTTATATACTTGTTGCCCCTGACGCAATTCCTGCCTTCTCCAGATAGCTGGGGGAGGCTATTCCATGGAAACCTGAAAGCCTCTGCCAGTGGACCAGTGGAGTAGCTAAGCCAGGGGCAGGGGGATACATTACCTTCTGTGGCAGAGTGGTGGTTTTCCACTGCCTCCACTAGGGGGTGAGGGTGACAGTACTGTATTGGTCCTATATTGGCAATATCAGCCCTCCCACCTGCCCTTGGTTCCTTATGGCTCCAAATGGAGCAGTTTCTGGGGCCAGGACAGCACATGCTAGAAGGAAGGGGTGACAGTGCAGACGCAGGGGTGATGCAATGCCATGGGGGTGTCATAGCATAATCTGATCCTGGGTCTTCCCCCCCCCAGCTACGCTACAGATGTAGATAGTTTTCATCTGGGGGGAGACGACCCAGCAGTCTATCTTGGTATAAGACAGCTTCATGTGTTCAGATTCTCTACCCCTTTCGATAGAACAAAAGGTCTGTTTTGATTGTGGTTGTGATAGTTTCCACTTACCTCCTCCCCAAGTTTGTGCAAGTGCCTCTCTGAAATTGACATTCTGGAGGTGAAGCTGCAATGTAACTGCAATGTAACTTCCACCCGGCTCCTCTCCCCTTGAAACTAATCAGCAACCAGCCTCTTGCCATCAGTTTGCCTTTGCCCATATGTGTTTCATATTCTCTTGAGTTTTTCCTGTGACAGTAGAAAGATGATCTAAAGATTGGGTTGAATCCAAAGAGCTGGACATTGAAAGACGATAACTGCCAATGCTTGAGCCAGTGCTTGGCTCAAGGATTCATAATACAGTGTTATGCAGTTCAATACAGCTGTTGTGCAAGTAGAAGGGCAGAACTGGATTTAATTTCAATTTTTCCGTGTAATGCTTACTTTTAATATTGTGGCTCCAAAAAAGCTTATGGGAGAACTCATGTGGTGTAAACAACAACAAAAACATGCTATTCCTATAAGAACGGAAGAAGAGACCTGCTGGGTCAGACCAAAGGCCCATCTAGTCCATCTTCCCGTATCTCAGTGTTCCACCAGAGGTACACAGGGCAACAAGAAATCTGCATCCTGGTGTCCTCTCTTGCATCTAGCATTCGGCGGTAGCCTACTTCTGAAATAAGGAGGTTGCACATACCCATCATGGCTTGTAACCTGTGACGATGAACTTTTTCTTCATCAATCTGTCCCATCCCCTAGCACAACTAGGCCAGATGCGATCACCACATCCTGTGGCAAGGAGTTCCACAGATTAATTACACACTGGCTAAAGAAATATTTTCTTTATGAGAAAAATCTTTCTTCATGATATTTTCTTTATAAGTGAGAGATGTCTTCTGCATGCGGAAGGGTGCCTTTGGACCCAATCCACTATGAATAAAATAATATAATGTGTGAGAGCGTCGACAATCAATCCACATGGAAGTATGCCGATGTCCAACTGAAACGAGTGGGTCGAAAAAGTTTGACCGTGTGCTTCATTTCAGTGGGATTTAGGTGGGCCTGACCCTTTCAGGTTTGTTCCCATCATTGGTCCTTGTTAATATGCCTTCTGTTTAGCTCCTGCAGCTGTCGAGTCTGCACTTGCACAGGCAGTCTAGCCCAATCTTATCCAGCAAAGGCTTTTTGGCAGCGTCTTGAGTCTGGGATTGTGACAAGAACACAAGCAGGCAGGCAGGCAGGATGAGAATGACACCCGTCAGACACAGGGTTTTTCCTTCAAAAATAATTTCACAAAGTGGAAACCACATGATTTCCAATGCTCAGGTGCTCAGTTTCAAAGTAACAGAACTAAACATCCCCTGATCTACAGTGCACACGTGTTTACTTGGAAGTAAGTCCCAGTGTATTCAGTGGGACTTACTCTCAAGTGTCCAGGATCAGAGCCCAAGAGAGGCCCATTCTCTCATAAGCCTTTTGGAGCCACAGCATTAAATGTTAGCAGCCACAGTAGAAATTCACAGTTCATTCGCCTATCCCTCCAATAAACAATCCCAAGAAATAATGCTTTCCAGAACAGATCTCAAGCTACACTTCATCTAAAAGAGATATTCCTGCAATCATGTTAACACATCTTGTAAACACTTGAACCTCAGCCTTTTAACTAACTCCTCCATAAGAGAGGCCCAAAGAATATCTGTTAAAGCTTTACACAGAAATGCAAACATACAGTAATAGGAGTCTTCTCTCCAGGGGCAGATTGGGGGGCATGGGTGTGTGCCCCCCCAACTGTCACACCAGCGGGGAAGGGCACCCACTGGGCTGGAGAGCAAAGTCGGGCACGAGGGGAATAGCCACTGGGCGGGGTTTTGGTGGAAACATCACACTTGACTGATGGAGCAGTTGGAATTGGAGCTGAGGTCCACCTGGCAGGTAGATCTGGGCTCCAAGTCTGGGCAGGAGTTCATATCTACTTGCCCAGCAAACCTTGGCCACAGAGGCCATCAGTAGATCTGGGCTCCAAGTCTGGGTGGGAGCCCAGATCTACCCGCTTATCCAGAGAGGCCACAAGTTCAGTTGGGAGGCCAAGTCTACCCGCCTGGTTGACAGGGCTCTGGAGGGGGATGGGGAGGGTGGAACGGTGGGTGGATCATGCCCAAGAGGGGGGCCGAATTGGAGTAGGCCTCTGCCATATCTTAGTCCCCTTCCTGGGCCTTGTGGTCTTACAGCAGGCTTCCCAGATTACTGCCAGCTAAATAGCAGGTGCAGATCTGAGAAGCCCCATAAGGCAGGTTCGGTTTTACCCCTTAACCCAAGTAGACCTCCAGCCTCCTCCTCAGAAGGGTCATTAGGGTTTGCATCACCTGGTGAGGGAGGGCAGCACATCACCCTCTTGACGGATCTCCTCCCTTGTAGTGGGTGGGGCAATGCCCTGGGCAGTGGACATAGTGAAGCACCATTGCCCCACCACTGCTGGGTTTTTGGCTATAACTTTTGATAGAATAGAGATAGTTCAATACAGTTTGTTTCACTGCATTCTTCATGAAATTACACATCATATGATATATAACATGATGGTATTATTTGAAAAAACCAAGATTATAAAAATTTTGGCCATTAATGGTGTCACCCCCCTGTGTGTGTGTGTGTCACCCGGTGTGGTCTTTACCCCCCCCCCAGCGATACCACCGCTCCTTCTAACCTGTGCTACAGCACAGGCCATGTGGTTTGGCTGCGCCAGTGCAGGTTAGGTTTGGGCTCTGTGCCTATTTTTTCATCAGCAGGGAAGTGGTACTCTTTAGACATCTGGCTTGAGTTCAACAGACCTTGAAGATGAAAATGAGAAATTGAGAGACGGCATGAGAGGAGTAATCTGGCCTGTTCATTGAGTAGAAAATAGCATCAGACTCTGTGTTTGGGGAAATAAGAGGGGAATCAGTGTGGATGCCAAATCAACGACAGGAAGAGCTGACAGCAGGGTGCTAGGATGAACCGAGAAATGATCAGACATAACAGAGGTACAGAAGGAATTGAGAGGTCTAAGGAGTGCCTCAAACGGAGTCTAAGCAAAGATTCAAAGGGTGTTACCCTAAAAGCCAGAAGATTAATGTTAATGTCAACAGCAACTACAAATAAGTCAGAGGAGAAGACTTGGAAACAAAAAATGGAATCTTTGGATAGTTAGGCAGTAATTCATCAGATAACAGCCTACCCGAACCTTATTTATTGGTAAGCTAGTCCCTATAATTACATATAGTAATGAATGGGAATCATTGACAACACGAGTCTATTTCATTCTGGGTGGAAATCAAATCACATAACAGGACAAAAATTGATCACATAAATAGCATATCTCCACAAAACTAGTTTTTTTGACGTGTGGAGAGAAAGTTCCTTCAGACCGGAAATACAAATCTATGGAGAATCCATTTCTGAGAACAAAGATATAAAGTGAAGGATTATATCTGTCACTGAAAACTCACTTAAGTAATGGAAAAGGCATGTCCTTTTTGGAAACTCGACCTTTTTTCTCAGTTTAGGGGACCCTTCCAGGATTTACAAATTGCAATACAATGCTGTCTCACTGGCAGGCAGGCTGGAAACTCTGAAAATGCTTTTAAATGGAAAAGCTTTTTGTGTGTCTGTGTGTGCTACATTTTCGCAGATTTGTTAACCCTTAGAATGTGGCTGTTTCCTCTGAAACAGTGCAATACTAAGAGCGCATGGGTCTGGAAGGCCTGCACATAGAAATATTATCAGCAGTTTTTCAGCAGGAAAATGTAGGGTGTAAGCTAAATGAGCAAGCTGAATACATTTTCTGAGATTGTCCAATTCTAACATGCCCTGCAGTAGAAAGGCTAGTTGGCCTACTTTGCATCCAGAGCAGGGCTGGGCTTACTTGTTGGCAACCTTCAGTCTCGAGAGACTATGGTATTGCGCTCTGAATGGTGGTTCTGGAACAGCGTCTAGTGTGGCTGAAAAGGCCAATTCGGGAGTGACAATCCCTTCCACACCGGGAGCAAGTGCAGTCTGTCCCTGGTCTGTCTCCCTGGCTATGGGCCTTCCTTCTTTGCCTCTTAGCCTCAGACTGTTGGCCAAGTGTCTCTTCAAACTGGGAAAGGCCATGCTGCACAGCCTGCCTCCAAGCGGGCCGCTCAGAGGCCAGGGTTTCCCACTTGTTGAGGTCCATCCCTAAGGCCTTCAGATCCCTCTTGCAGATGTCCTTGTATCACAGCTGTGGTCTACCTGTAGGGCGCTTTCCTTGCACGAGTTCTCCATAGAGGAGATCCTTTGGGATCTGGCCATCAGCCATTCTCACAACATGACCGAGCCAGCGCAGGCGTCTCTGTTTCAGCAGTGCGTGCATGCTAGGGATTCCAGCACGTTCCAGGACTGTGTTGTTTGGAACTTTGTCCTGCCAGGTGATGCCGAGAATGCGTCGGAGGCAGCGCATGTGGAAAGCGTTCAGTTTCCTCTCCTGTTGTGAGCAAAGAGTCCATGACTCGCTGCAGTACAGAAGTGAACTCGGGACGCAAGCTCTGTAGACCTGGATCTTGGTATGTTCCGTCAGCTCCGACACTCTTTCTCTCGATACCGAGCTAAACAAGCACATCGGTAAAGCAGCTACCATGTTTTCCAGACTCACAAAGAGAGTCTGGTCCAACAAGGGCTGGGCTGGGCCATCACCTAAAGAGGTGGTGCAGATTCGAGCGATTCAAGGGACTTGCGCCAGCCCAAGGGCGACCCAGGAGTGTGCCCTTAGAAAATTTCAGGTGTTCACTCTGGGGTCTGCCTGGTTCAGATGTTAACAACATGGCTTAGATCAGTGTTCTTCAACCTTGGAGTAGTGAATGAAATAGGTTGAAGATCACTGGACTAGAGCACCATCAGGTAACGGTGGAGGCATCTAGTGTATCCCTTGGTACCAGGAGATTATGTCCCAGTCCACCTCAGGCTCTTAGCAATTTTGCTAAAATAGCTTTCACTAGTGCCATGGAAACTTTATCTGCTTTCTCTATTAAGAATATTTGGTTTCAGTGAACAGTGCTGGGAGGGTGGGACGGGTGCAGAGGTGGGCAGATAGGGTCCAGGGAGGACGGCGGGATCGACTATGGGTCCCCAGTCTCATACTTTGTTTGTTGTTTGTTGAGGTTGTGGCACAAAAAAGGTTGAAGTCCGCTGGCTTAGATGATCATGAAATGAGCTTGTGTAGACCCTAGGATCTCACCCTCCCTCCCCATCTCCCCTTCCTCTTTCTCATGGAATGAAAGGAGATCAAAAGCTTCTGCTTTCACTTTTGAACTAACCACAGTTCCCTGTTATGTCTGAACTCAAGGAACTGTGGCTTAAGCTAATCAAAAGAAACAAATACCGTATAGCAAACCATTCATTTCTTTCAGATCCCCATTCATAACCACAGGTGTTCAAATTGTAATGAAGAAAGTAAAATGACCCAGTTGGGTTTGTTTTTCATCCCTTCTGAAATCAATGCACACCTTTCCTATTTTCCCCACTTGCACACATTTATTTTTCATCCGAGGAAGAGCTGTTCCCCTACCCAATGCTGCAACCCAACATTCTCCAAAAAAGTTCTATAAGAAATGTGGTAATTTTCCAACCTGTTTGACAGGCTGCCTGCTCATTTACCAGCTTTCCACAATCATGCACACTAGGAACTCCATTGGTTAATAAACTCTGGGAAGTCTCCGATGTGCTTGTGAAAAGACACATTTTGTCCAGGCTGAAATTAGTCCAAACATGCTTGGCTGAGATGAATCTCTTTTGTCTAATTCCATTTTAATCTGCCCAAAGAAGTATAATCAGATTCAACATTCATTATCTTTTCCAGGTGGATACTTCTGGCGCCCAAAGCAGGAAAAAAAATAATCGCAGTAATAACAGAAGAATTTTGCCTACAGTGCAAGCAAAAGCTGCAATATGTGCTGAGACGTATATAGAATCTAGTGTCAGCGTTAGCAGTCAGCAAGAAGAATGATTATAAAAATGATGTATGGGGAAAATAATAAAAACATGATCCCCAGAGGGAATTTTGAATGTTTCAAGTATTCCAAAAGAAAGAACTGGTGGAAAATTCTCAGCTTAACCATCTGCAATCAAATCAATTTCAGCGGAAATATAATTATTTTCTGGTTCATATCAGCCAAGCGGACAAAAAGTTATATGAAAACACAGAATGGGCCTCCAACGATGGTGTGATTATCAGTCTTATAATGCAGCAGATAGCTCCATTCTTAGAATTATCCTCAATCAAGAAATGTAAGGGGTGCTTGATATCCCAGCATTTGATTGGAAAGCAATTTGAGCTTCTTCACAGGTTCCAAGTGAATGTGATCTCTCACAAATGCTCTGATTTCCCCACAAAAAGTGGAAACTTTGCAAGGATTACCCGCTTGCAGAGGGTTCACCGTGGCTTGCCTGAAGAAGAACATTTCTGAACGGTGGATTCTCTTGCCAAAAGTTCAGATTTCTCAGGCACATCGCTGCCCATCTTGATTCTGTGCACAATCATTCAAACAAGGGAGTTTGGTATTTTAGTGCAGTACAGGACTAACGATATCTTTAAGGTTGTAATCCTATATAGATCACCTCCCTCCCACCATAGCATGCAGTGTGGAGGGGAATAGCATTAGGTTCTTAGAGCCCAATCCTATCCTCCACCTGGTGCAGCCATGTCAAAAGCAGGCTGATTGAGAGGCTTCAGAGGTGAAAGGGGATTTAAATCCCCTTACGCTTCTGTAAGCCTCCTGACCCGCAGTGGGTCTCCTCTAACCTGCACCTGCAAAATCACTGACACAAGTCCAAGGAGAGAAAGGGGCATAGAGATTGCTGAAATGGGGGGTAGAATCTATTGCTGCCAGATCTTAATTCCAGGGGGAGGATAAGTTTGCACTGGCACAAACCTTCCAGGCTGGCACAGGGGTCTGGGTAGGTGTGGGAGGGCAGAGAGAAGGCATTTCAGGGTGGGGGAGGGCAGGCGGTGGGCGGTCCTTTGGGCTGATGGGTGGGGAGCAAGAGGTGGGGAGAGCTCTTTGTCTGGCGCATCCTCTTTAGGTGGCGCAGATCCGAGTAGCCCCATTGAGCTGCTGCAGCGTGACTCAGGGTAAGGGGAATTATTTCCCCTTGCCTTCGTCCAAGCCACAGCCAACCCCAAACTTTCACTAGATACAGTGCAGGCCCACGGGCCTGTCTGTTCCAGCGCATGTTAGGATTGCGCTGTTAGGCTCTCCTGTATCTTGAAAATATGATCAAGATTTGCATATTTTCTCTTCTTTTTTCAGTTGCAGCTCCTATGTGGGGAAAGCTGCTTATCTGGTCATCACCTGCTTACTGATGTCACTTTCTGCTTAAAGATGATACTTCTGGCCCTCAGCAGGCACTATGAATACTATTCAGCCCACTGTATGAAACAGGTTTGACACCCCCGGCCTACAGCTTCGTAGCTCTAGATCATTCTAGAATCTAGAACCCATACAATATTGCAGATTCTCTTCCCTACAGTAAACAAAGTATTCAAGGAGATTCGTAGTATGATGTCCCAAGAAAGACAGCAGTTTTCTTCTTGTCATTGAAAAAGTTGCTAGTCAAATAGATTTGAATCCAGTCTGGGTCTAAAAGGCATTTTAGGTTGTCCACTTCTGTTAAACATATACATCTAGTTGGGGTACGCTCCCTATTTTGTTTGGTGCAACCAAAAAAAAAAAAAAAAAGGAATTTAATTAAGGAGGAATGTTACCACAGATTAACCTCCGACCTCTGAATCATTTTAGCCTGGTTGGCTGCTTCACCAAGACAGAAATACTTTGCAGAGTCAGGAATATGAAATATCAGGTAACTTTGGTAGATAAAAGCAGCACTTTTTGAAACATATAGAATCATAGTTTACATAGCCATGTTAAAAATTACAGTTAATAATGACTGTGCTTAAATATCTTTTTCAGCAAACTACATGAGAACATAAATTTGTTTTTTTAAAAATCAGTAGAGGCTGGTTATCCAAGAGTGCCCTCTCATTTATTTGTATCTGCATTTTAATTGATCAATTATTTTGTATGTGCCGATATGTATAAAACAAATCCAGATTGCTGGTGAATAGAATGCCCAGGGATACACTACTCATGATCTTGTTGTGATTTACGCTTTGATTAACTATTCACAAGTGTTTACTTCACTGTAGCCCTGTACAAATAATCTCCTCCATACTTATACTGAAATGCATGGAGGGGAATGAATGCATGTATCAGTGAAAGTTCCCCTTTACACAAGTCACAAGTGTGACTGTGCAGGTGTTGGGTGGGACCAGGAAGCCGCTCCTCCACCACACATCATGCCACTGTTGATGGTCCTCTGGCTTTCAGTTACAACATTTCAGAAATCTCACCAGTGGCATAGCTAGTGCATTTGACAACTGGGGTGGTGTCTCCCCTCTCCTCTATATAATAAATATTTTTAACACCCCCTCCTCTACACAACACCCTCCCTCCCAGGTGGAGAGGCAGGATAGGGCTGCTACTGTATCTGTATATTTTACAGAGAGGGGGCTGCTTGCAGAGAGGGGCTGCTTGCCTGTTGGTTCTTCCCCCATTGCAGTAAAATATGCAAAGCTGTCCATGAATTCAGTGATCTCCTTCCAGGACCTCCATGAATTCCAGGACCTCCCTCTTGGAAGGAAGGACCAACAGGCAAGCAACGTGGGCAGCCCTGAATATTTTATTGTGTATGAATAGAATAGATTCCAGCAGCCAGCAAGAAGGGAGAGGGGCTGCCTGTGTTAATAGCACCCCCTTGTGGCTGGCACTCTGGGTTGACTGCCCCCTTTCCCCTGTTGCTACACTACTGAGCCCCATTGAGGGGTGTGGAAAGTGGCTTCCAGCAGCAGGGCTTCTGTGAACACTATGCTGTGGATGGCATTCATTGGTCTCAAGACCACCATGTCAAACACAACACGGATTTTTTTTAATGGTGATTAAGCCATACATTTTAGGGGGATTTGTTGTAATTATTTTCTGTCTTTTAAGACATCATATTAAACAGTGCAGTACCATTTACAAAGGGAACATGTGCCATTTCTAGGAGCCAAGGGATTTATGCCTGTGTAAGACATTCCAAGTACGTTAGAAGCATAGTCCCATATTGTGTAGAACTTGTGAGTTGTCCAGAGATGTGTGTGTTCCAAAAGCATTTAAATTTTGATTATGAGCTCCAGATATTTGCAATTGGAAAGAAAAATGCTGTAAACTGCTCATGGAATAGAGTGGGATAAATTAACTAAGAGCCCAGTCCTAAGAATCTCCCCCAGCACCAACACAGCTGTGTTTACAAGAGCACACTGATCTCAGTTTGTTAGATTGTGATGCTTCATTTCCATTTTATTGCATATTTTTCTTAATTTTTGAATATTGTTTGAGTTGTTGCACATCATCCAATTTTGTGTTGTTTTTTTAGGATGACACATAAAGTGAAAATAAATATGTCAACTCTGATGTCATATAAAGTCACAGATTTCTTTGTGGCCTGTTGTGCTGAAAACTTCATACTGTCTTGCATTTCACAAATGACCTCAGAGCACCGTAGCCGTAAATAGCTATCACATTAGCACAAAAACATAACAGCGCATTTCCAAAGTATGGATGTGATGAATTTTCATGATATTTAGTCCACATAGAAGTTATTGTTGTTGTTGTTGTTATTGTTGTTATTGTTATTGTTGTTGTTGTTGTTGTTATTATTATTATTATTACCGGTTTGTGAACTTTTTGAACGCTTCGTGAACCGCTTTGTGAACTATAAAACCGCTTTGTGAACTTTTAGTTGAAAAGCGGTATATAAATACTGTTAATTATTTATAAAATAATTAATTAATTAAATAATAATAATAATTATTATTATTATTTAAATTTTGCAATTGCAAATAAATTGCAAATTGCAAATTTTGCAATAATAATAATAATAATAATAATAATAATAATAATAATAATACAGGTATTTATATACCGCCTTTCTTGGTCAGATTTTTCCTCGGACTTTAATTCAAGGCGGTTTACATAGGCAGGCTGTTCTAAATCCCCGTAGGAATTTTTACAATTGAAGAAAGGTTCTATCTTTCAAGAACCACAACATTTCAGATGGATCTTTCTGATCTGGTATCACTTCTGGCCTCCAGTTTCCTCCCACGCAGGCTGACAAGCAGCTCCCACGCAGGCTGACCTCCATCTCTCACATGGAGGGCAGCCAAGAGACTTCTTCACTCACACCAAAGAGCAGGTGGAATAACTTGGCTCAGCTTGTCAGCTGCTTCAAGGTCTCACTATTCACGGTGCTGGTGGCCTCGAACTGGTGACCTGTGGATGTTATCTTCAGGCAAACAGAGGCTCTAACCTCTAGACCAGACCTCCTGCCTTATATTGCTGTGATGGAACATTTTCCTCAAATTAGCCCCCAAATGATGCAAAAATTCCATTTTTCCTGTAGTCCTATGGGTGCCTTCCACTGATGAAATGAGATTTCAGGGTGGTTGGGCGGGCCCTGGGAGGAATGGATCCTCTGCCCTGGCTGGCTGGCACTGAGCTTTTGAGGACACCTCGGAGGGTCCTGGTCCTGGGTTCTCCCAGACCCAGTTGGATCCCTAGGACACCTTTCAGGTCAGGGACAGGATGGAGACATATGGGACTACTGTCCCATGAGGCCATCTCTCCAGAGTTGCAGCTTCTAGCAGAGGAGTGACCTCTCCCCACAGCTGCTGGGCCCCTAATGAGACCAGACACTCGCTCAGCCAGCCTCGCCACTTCTGGTCTTGGTGCCAACCCAAGATCTCACGAGATCTTGGCCCACCCCACAGATCAGCCGGGTAGCATGGCAAGTAGTTGCTCTTCCAAGCTGCTCCTGCTACTGGCCCAAGCGGCAAGGTCTCCTTTGCCCACCCAGGAGCCCCAGGGCGGGACGGTCACCCAATCTCATGCCAGCCTCTGCAGCTGCTGCTCCCAGGCTGGGGAGGCTGCAGGGTCCCAAGAACCTTGCCCAGCCTCTGTCAGGGCCACCCAGCCCCCTATGGGAAGAGATGGAGCCAGGTAAATCCCTCCACTGTGCCGGGGCAGGCTGCCCTGTGACTCCATGATAAAGTTGCCGACCTTCGCTAGGTAAAGTCATTTGGGTCAAGACCGAAACACGTTATTTACTAATGGTTGAAGTCAACCGCATCTGTGGTTCAAAACATGGATGGAAAATGTGGAGAGGTGCCCCAAAAAACCTGAGAAATTTTTTATAAGCAAAACTGAGATTGCAAACGTGTCTCTCATTTCAGAGCAACCTCTATAGCAGGGTGAACTTTTTCATCTTCAGCATCGCAATTTTATTTCCATGCTAACATTGGGCTTGGAATGTTCATGGAGCCACATTCCTGCATATTTTGTGGTTAAGATCAGAAAACTCTCAGAATTTCCCCTCAGTTCAGTCAGACTCGTTTCCATGTATCTCTTTGGGCCGGAGCACATCTGGGAGGAGGAGTGCAGCTTCAACAGTTAAACTGTACATTGCTCATGCTTTTGCATATCTGTGACAAAGGCTGGCCACAAACATTTCTACTTCAGAGACTGCCAGGATAAATTATGGAGTGCTAAAATGGAATACTGATCAAAAACGAGATAAGTCGTAAGTCAGGCAAGCATGGGGGATTGGAAATGAGAGATTTGTGCTTCGCACTCATCAGCGTTCACAAAGTCTTTTGAGGCAGCGAGGAAGCCGGGACTGATCGTGTGGTTTGTTGGACTGTGTTTTTGGGACTCCCAAAAACATGCTTCAAATGTTTGGTTTCCCAAACTGCGGTGGGGCATCAGGACAACACAGCCGATTGGAATTGTGTTAGTAGTTCTCAGAGCATAAAACATGAAGAGCAATGGACACATTTGCACGGAGAAGAAACCATAAAAGTTTTGAGCATAGATCAGTGTGGTCGAAAGTACTTTGTCCATTAGCAAAGAATGTGCCCTTTACACATTGCTGGCATGTTTTGTTAGAGCTCATTGATTTTCTTCTTCATTCATTTCACTTTTTCTCTTACTTCCTCCGAAGAGCTCAAGGTGGATGACATACTTTCTTTTTATCCTCCCAAGAAACCTGTGAGATCTGTTAGACTGAAGAAGGAGACTAGCCCAAGAACAGCAAAGTCTTGTCAGGCCTTAAAAGCTAACCAATTTATTTAGCATAACCTTGGAGTGGATGGCAGTCCACTCCAGGAAATGTAACTGCCATTCATGTAAGCTAATAAATTGTGAAATAAATTGCTTTAAGGCAGTGGTTCCCTAGGGAGCCACAGAAACCAGCCAGGGGAGTCATGGAATCCTCACGGAAAACCTGCCCCGCTATACAACGTATAGGATTGTAGCCCTAATGGGGAGCCATAGCTCATAGGCTAAGAGAGGTGCCAGTTGAAAAAGTTTGGGATTCTGCTTTAAGGTCATCTGTTTATTTTGTCTGTTGCAACAAAACTTCCCCCCTGGAAATGCCTGACCAGTGGTCATGCAGTAAGCTTTGTGGGTGAGTTAAGATTTGAACTGGATTCTTCCCAGTCAAATAGCCCAGGGTGTTGCAAACGTGGGGTAAAGCAACATTGCAACAGCATGCAGTTAGTGGTAAGGGTGGGAAGGCCAGTGCCAGCGCAGGAAGCAGCATGCAGCGGACATGGCAGGTTCTGCGCTGGGCAGGGGAAGGGTGGGGGAAGGCAGGAAGGGGGCGTAACGGGGTGGGGTTGGGTGGTGATAGGGTCGAAGTGGGCAGATCAGGCCTGGAAGGGGGGTAAGATGGGTGGTCTGGAGTATGACGTTTCCTATATCCCTTCCCGGGCCCGATCTGCCAACACAGATCAACGCACACTTGTGCTTGCTATTTAGTTCACGCAGGTCAAGTAGGCCCATTGTGGCTGCTGGGGCTTCTCTTGAGACAAGCGCACAAATGTCCCCTTATCTTGGGGAGACCTCCAGTATGCAAAATTCCCCCTCAGGATGAAGTGCAAGCCACAGTGGCGCCGTTGCATCAGCGCAGGGGAATTTAGCTGAGATTGGGCTGCCCATCCAACACCTCTGACAATTAATTCAGATGTTACACAGCTGTGGAATACGGATTATGCCTGTACGGCAGAGGTCTCCAAAGTGGAATCCGCTGTGTCCGGAAAAAGACCTCCCTGTCCCAAGCGGCACTTACCTTTCTGCCGCGGCGCTGCATTTCTTTCAAGCTGATCTGGACACAGAGATTCAGAACGGTAAGCGCAACTTAATGCTACCAAGGTATGTGACTGTATTTGGGGAAATGTCACCACATTTTTAAAGGCTACTATGAAGATGCTTTTAACAATGATAGTAAATGGGACTTACTCCTGGGTAAGCGTGGATAGAATTGCAGCCCAGGATTGTTAGAAATTTTCCTGCTTGATGATGTCACTTCCGGTCATGACATCACTTCCGGTGGGTCCTGACAGATTCTCATTCTAAAGAAGTGGGCCCCGGTGTTAAAGGAGTGAGAACCACTGCCCTATAGTATTTCAGCCAAAGATGATGCTTGCCTTTCCCAGGACTTTAAATATTGCACTGATTCCAGGTGGTATAATGGCTGTGTTTGTATTGTGCCTGCATAATTAAGACAAGTCAATCAAGAGAAAAGTTGGACACAAAAGAAACAAACTGTAAAGGAAGGGGGGAAGCTATGGTGATTTTTGTTCTTCATCATAAACGGCCATGTGTAAACTGCATTTAAAATGTGAGGATTCCTGAGACTGAAAGGGCTATGCTGGCAGCTGAGGGGAATTGTTGGTTACATATGCTCAGCTGGTGATCTGTGTTTTTGTCCTTTGCAGCTTTCTGCGAGAATGCAAAGCCCACATTTGCCAGAAGCTAGACGCATTTCCTATGTAGTGTAAGTGACAAAGAGGTTGTGTGCATGGCAACCTGCACAGTGTTCCCTGCTGCACCAATGGAGCCTTATGGTCTGCTAGGACCCTCCTTGTCCCAAGAAAAGCTCCTTACCGAACAACAGCAACAACAAAAAAAGCATGCATCTATTTCTCATAAAACATACCACCGAGCACATGAGTCATCCTTGAGGGCCCCCATAAAACATCCACCTTTGGAGTTTCTTTTCTCTCTTTCTAAATTGTTTCCCACTCCCACAAGTGCATTCTAGGAGGTCTTGGCTCTTCAGTTTCACAACTTGGATGGCACATTCCAAAAGCATTGGGCAGCTGTTGCCTGGCCTGGTGTCTGCAGTTGGCAACCTTCAGTCTCGAAAGACTATGGTATCGCGCTCTGAATGGTGATTCTGGAACAGTGTCTAGTGTGGCTGAAAAGGCCGATTCGGGAGTGACAATCCCTTCCACACTGGGAGCAACTGCAGTCTGTCCCTGGTCTGTCTCCCTGGCTATGGGCCTTCCTTCTTTGCCTCTTTGCCTCAGACTGTTGGCCAAGTGTCTCTTCAAACTGGGAGAGGCCATGCTGCACAACCTGCCTCCAAGCGGGACGCTCAGAGGTTTCCCATCTGCTGAGGTCCATTCCTAAGGCCTTCAGATCCCTCTTGCGGATATAAGAACATAAGAAAATAAGAACATAAGAACAGCCCCACTGGATCAGGCCATAGGCCCATCTAGTCCAGCTTCCTGTATCTCACAGCGGCCCACCAAATGCCCCAGGGAGCACACCAGATAACAAGAGACCTCGTCCTGGTGCTCTCCCCTACATCTGGCATTCTGACTTAACGCATTCCTAAAATCAGGAGGTTGCGCATACACATCATGGCTTGTACCCCATAATGGATTTTTCCTCCAGAAACTCGTCCAATCCCCTTTTAAAGGCGTCTAGGCTAGACGCCAGCACCACATCCTGTGGCAAGGAGTTCCACAGACTGACCACACGCTGAGTAAAGAAATATTTTCTTTTGTCTGTCCTAACCCGCCCAACACTCAATTTTAGTGGATGTCCCCTGGTTCTGGTATTATGTGAGAGTGTAAAGAGCATCTCCCTATCTACTCTGTCCATCCCCTGCATAATTTTGTATGTCTCAATCATGTCCCCCCTCAAGCGTCTCTTTTCTAGGCTGAAGAGGCCCAAACGCCGTAGCCTTTCCTCATAAGGAAGGTGCCCCAGCCCCGTAATCAGCTTAGTCGCTCTCTTTTGCACCTTTTCCATTTCCACTATGTCTTTTTTGAGATGCGGCGACCAGAACTGGACACAATACTCCAGGTGTGGCCTTACCATCGATTTGTACAACGGCATTATAATATTAGCCGTTTTGTTCTCAATACCCTTCCTAATGATCCCAAGCATAGAATTGACCTTCTTCACTGCCGCCGCACATTGGGTCGACACTTTCATCGACCTGTCCACCACCACCCCAAGATCTCTCTCCTGATCTGTCACAGACAGCTCAGAACCCATCAGCCTATATCTAAAGTTTTGATTTTTTGCCCCAATGTGCATGACTTTACACTTACTGACATTGAAGCGCATCTGCCATTTTGCTGCCCATTCTGCCAGTCTGGAGAGATCCTTCTGGAGCTCCTCACAATCACTTCTGGTCTTCACCACTCGGAAAAGTTTGGTGTCGTCTGCAAACTTAGCCACTTCACTGCTCAACCCTGTCTCCAGGTCATTTATGAAGAGGTTGAAAAGCACCGGTCCCAGGACAGATCCTTGGGGCACACCGCTTTTCACCTCTCTCCATTGTGAAAATTGCCCATTGACACCCACTCTCTGCTTCCTGGCCTCCAATCAGTTCTCAATCCATGAGAGGACCTGTCCTCTAATTCCCTGACTGTGGAGTTTTTTCAGTAGCCTTTGGTGAGGGACCGTGTCAAATGCCTTCTGAAAGTCCAGATATATAATGTCCACGGGTTCTCCCGCATCCACATGCCTGTTGACCTTTTCAAAGAATTCTGTAAGGTTTGTGAGGCAAGACTTACCCTTACAGAAGCCATGCTGACTCTCCCTCAGCAAGGCCTGTTCATCTATGTGTTTTGAGATCCTATCTTTGATGAGGCATTCCACCATCTTACCCGGTATGGATGTTAGGCTGACCGGCCTATAGTTTCCCGGGTCCCCCCTCTTTCCCTTTTTAAAAATAGGCGTGACATTTGCTATCCTCCAATCTTCTGGTACCGTGGCCGTTTTGAGGGACAAGTTGCATACCTTAGTCAAGAGATCTGCAACTTCATTCTTCAATTCCTTAATAACCCTTGGGTGGATGCCATCAGGGCCCGGTGACTTATTGATCTTTAATTTATCAATGAGGTCTGAAACATCTTCTCTTTTAACCTCTATCTGACTTAACTCCTCGGTTAGGAGGGGCCGTTCGGGCAGCGGTATCTGCCCGAGGTCTTCTGCCGTGAAGACAGATGCAAAGAACTCATTTAATTTCTCTGCCATCTCTAAGTCTCCTTTTATCTCCCCTTTCCCTCCCTCACCATCCAGAGGGCCAACCGCTTCTCTGGCGGGTTTCCTGCTTCTAACATATTTGAAGAAGCTTTTATTATTCCCCTTAATGTTGCTGGCCATGCGTTCCTCATAGTCTCGCTTGGCCTCCCCTATCACCTTCTTACATTTCTTTTGCCACAGTTTATGTTCCTTTTTATTCTCTTCATCAGGGCAAGACTTCCATTTACGGAAGGAAGCTTCCTTGCCCTTCACAGTCTCTCTAACTTGGCTGGTTAGCCATGCGGGCACTCTCCTGGATTTAGTGGAACCCTTCTTTCTTTGCGGTATACACCTCTGCTGGGCCTCTATTACTGTTGTTTTAAGCAGCCTCCATGCACTCTGGAGAGACTGGACTCTTTTTACCCTCCCTTTCAACCTCCTTCTAACCAGCCTCCTCATTTGAGGGAAGTCCGCCCGTCGGAAGTCAAGGGTTTTTGTTAGAGATTTGCCTGGTATTCTTCCCCCAACGTGCACGTCAAAACGGATCGCAGCATGATCACTGTTCCCCAATGGCTCAGTAACGTTTACATCTCTAACCAGGTCCTGCGTACCGCACAAAATTAAATCCAGAGTCACCTGTCCTCTGGTGGGCTCCTTGACTAGCTGATCTAAGCCACAGTCATTTAGCACGTCAAGAAATCTGGTTTCCTTATCGTGACCAGAACACAAATTGACCCAGTCAATATGAGGATAATTGAAGTCCCCCATGATTACAACCCTGTCCTTCCTTGTCACCTCCCTGATCTGTTTCCTCATTTCAAGGTCCCCATCAGATTTCTGGTCTGGAGGACGATAGCACGCCCCCAGTATTACATTGCTGCACAAGCCTGGTAATTTAACCCACAGAGATTCTACGGTGGAGTCGGACCCACCTTCAATCTCTACTTTGCTGGATTCTATCCCTTCCTTAACATAAAGGGCCACCCCACCTCCAACACGCCCCTGCCTGTCCCTCCTGTAGAGTTTATAGCCCGGGATTGCGGTATCCCACTGATTTTCCGCATTCCACCAGGTTTCCGTTATGCCCACTATGTCAATATTTTCCCTTGTCACCAGACATTCCAGTTCTCCCACCTTTGCTCGTAGACTTCGGGCATTCGCATAAAAGCATTTATACACGGAATGCCCCAGGATGGGCTGCTTATTCGCTCCTTTGTCCCCGCATCCTCTCATTGTGCCAAACCATCTATCACATCCCATCACCCTACCTTTCCCAATTTCTTCTCCTACCCTGCCTTTGTCTTGTTGTTCTCTAACCTCCCCATCCTCATCCCATAGGGATGAGGAGTCCCGAACCGGATGCCCCTCGGCTCCTGTCGGCCTTCCCCCAGGGATCAGTTTAAAAGCTGCTCTGCCACCTTTTTAATGTTATGCGCCAGCAGTCTGGTTCCATTCTGGTTCAAATGGAGCCCGTCCCTCTTGTACAGGCCCCGCTTGTCCCAAAACGTTCCCCAGTGCCTAACGAATCTAAACCCCTCCTCCCTACACCACCGTCTCATCCACGCATTGAGACCCCTGATCTCCGCCTGCCTAGCTGGCCCTGCGCGTGGAACAGGTAGCACTTCAGAGAACGCTACCTTTGAGGTCCTGGCTTTCAGCTTCCTGCCTAAAAGCCTAAATTTGGCCTCCAGGACCTCCCAGCTATATCCTTGTATCGCAGCTGTGGTCTACCTGTAGGGCGCTTTCCTTGCACGAGTTCTCCATAGAGGAGATCCTTTGGGATCCAGCCATCATCCATTCTCACGACATGACCAAGCCAACACAGGTGTCTTTGTTTCAGCAGTGCATACAGACTTGGAATTCCAGCTCGTTCCAGGACTGTGTTGTTAGGAACTTTGTCCTGCCAGGTGATGCCGAGGATGCGTCGGAGGCAGCACATGTGGAAAGCATTCAGTTTCCTCTCCTGTTGTGAGCGAAGAGTCCATGACTTGAAGCAGTACAGAAGTGTACTCAAGACGCAAGCTCTGTAGACCTGGATCTTGGTATGTTCCATCAGCTTCTTTTTGGACCAGACTCTCTTTGTGAGTCTGGAAAACGTGGTAGCTGCTTTACCGATGCATTTGTTTAGCTCAGTATTGAGAGAAAGAATGTCGGAGATCGTTGAGCCAAGGTACACAAAGTCATGGACAACCTCCAGTTCATGCGCAGAGACTGTAATGCAGGGAGGTAAGTCCACATCCTGAACCATGACCTGTGTTTTCTTAAGGCTGATCGTCAGTCCAAAATCTTGGCAGGCCTTGCTAAAACAATCCATGAGCTGCTGGAGATCTTTGGCGGAGTGGGCAGTGACAGCTGCATCGTCGGCAAAGGGGAAGTCATGCAGACATTTCAGCTGGACTTTGGACTTTGCTCTCAGTCTGGAGAGGTTGAAGAGCTTTCCATCTGATCTTGTCCAGAGATAGATGCCTTCTGTTGCAGTTCCAAAGGCCTGCTTCAGCAGGACAGCGAAGAAAATCTCAAACAAGGTTGGCGCAAGAACACAACCCTGCTTCATTCTGCTTTGGATGTCAAAGGGTTCTGATGTGGAGCCATCAAAGACTACAATGCCCTTCATGTCCTTGTGGAAAGACCTGATGATGCTGAGGAGCCTGGGTGGACATCCGATCTTGGGGAGAATCTTGAAGAGGCCATCCCTGCTGACCAGGTCGAAAGCCTTCGTGAGATCTATGAAGGCTATAAAGAGTGGCTGTCATTGTTCCCTGCATTTCTCCTGCAGTTGTCTAAGGGAGAATACCATATCAGTGGTGGACCTGTTGGCTCAGAATCTGCACTGCGATTCTGGATAGACGCTCTCTGCAAGTACCTGGAGCCTCTTTAGTGCAACTCGGGCAAACAGCTTTCCTACAACGCTAAGGAGTGAGATGCCGCGGTAGTTATTGCAGTTGCCTGTCACCTTTGTTCTTGTACAGTGTGATGATGTTTGCATCCCTCATGTCCTGAGGTACTCCTCCTGGAGAGGAGGTACTCCACCTTCTCTCCAGCAGAGACAGAGGATTTCATGCAGCTCAGTGGCGATGATCTCTTTGCAGCACTTTAGCACCTCAGCAGGGATGCTGTCTTTCCCAGGTGCCTTGCCAGAGGCGAGGGAGTCCAGGGCCACGTGAAGTTCTTCTAGGGTTGGTTCACTGTCAAGCTCCTCCAACACAGGCAGGCACTCAATGTTGTTCAGCGCTTCTTCGGTGACTACATTTTCTCTGGAATATAGCTCAGTGTAGTGCTGCACCCAGCGTTCCATCTGCTGCGTCCGATCCTGGATGACCTCGCCTGTGGCAGACTTCAGAGGGGCAATTCTCTTCTGTGTTGGACCTAGGGCCTGCTTGATACCATCATACTGTTGCCTGGCCTGGTGTATACTGAGTGCAGAAAGGTGTGTGGTGTGACCAGGGATAGTCTGTGTCCCTGCACCACCTGAATCCACCACCCACTGCCACCTCGGCTCGCACACAGACCCCTCCTTTGGAGGGCAGATGGGCAAACAAGTGGGCAGCTTCCATTCCCCTTTCCTTACTAAGATCACTGCAAGCAGTCTTCCCAGTCTGTGCGTCTTCTGTTTGACATGAACAGTCGCATGGAGGGGTGTGTGTGCTGTAATCAGGAGACAACCTGCAACTTGAAACGTGTGTATGATCACCTTCCCCTCCTAAAAGGGGGCAGACTGGCAGCACAGTCAAATATCACTGCTGGCCCCAATTGTGATCCTGGCCCATGTGCCGCCCAGGGCCAGAGCTGCGGAATGCCCCCCCCGACTGCTGCCCCCCACACCAGTTGTGTCCGAAGTCTCATGCAGCATCCTCTAACCCCCTGAAAGCCTTCTGAGGCTTCTGGAGGGCCTTTAAATATGAATTCTGGTTTTTGTCAGAAAACATGATGTATAACAGCCCTCCGGAGACCTCGGAAGACTAGAAGCGCCGTGCGAGGCCTCCCTGGTCCTCAGAAGGGCTCTGGAGGGCCAGTGGCAGCAGCGGAAGGGCATGGGCAATAGTGCCACCCCCCACAGGCCCTACAGGCCCTACATCCCAGGGCGTTTGCTCCTTCCTGACTCCCCAGGAACGCCAGTGCATGGCCCAGTCCTACTCACCCCCTGTACTTGTGTAACGCATTTGTCTACGGACACCAGTGATCAGGATGCTTTTGACCAGGACACAATAAATCCGGGTGCAAATGCCCTAGTACTTCCAAGTCACATACCATATAGGCTTAGTAATCCCTCCTACCCAACCATCTTTGCCTTTCTCCCACCTGAGCCTACACAGACAGTCCTAATGTTGTTCCCCATCACATTCCCTGTTTAAAAAATGGCAGCTGGCAGGACCCAACTGTCAGGGAGAGCAGCAGGAGAGGCCCTGAAGAGCGGAAGTGTGGCATTTCTCATTTAAAGGGAAAAGGGGAAAACAAAACACCACCACCAACCTCTGTTGAAAATCCCAGATATTCACTTAATAGGTTCTCAGTGAATACATTTTGCTCAGCGCTGGATTTATCATGCTGGACAAGCAAACCTTTGAGACCTGACATTCTTGACTTGGAGAAAAGCATCCTATGGTTATAGTTTCAGACAATGCCTTCCTACTATTAGGGGGTGGCAAATCTGCCAACATTCCACTCATTCATTCAGGTCTCTGTATGTAGCGAGGACATAACTCATTACTTTTTTGTTCTGCCATTGTACATATGCTACTCATAGGGTCAGATTTTTGCAGCAGAAATAGAGAGGTGTCCAGTTTTTAAAGTACATTTTGATTGACCAGAACAGATTTGTTCTGTACAAGGCAGTTTGGTTTGCAATGACTACCTTTAAAACAAAAAGCAAATATGTTCCCTGTCATGGAGATCATAATCCAATGCAGTACTGTGAAGGTAACTAAGATTTTCTTGTCTCCCTGAGAACCACCTGGTGTTGTGTCAGACTCAGAAATCCCTGCTTACCCATGAAGCCTATCAGATTGCCCACTTCTATCTAAATACATGTGTGGGGCACCGGTGTGTCTGCCGCTGTGTCCCATGATGGATTTTCGACTGCTGGAGGTCTCCTCATTGTAAGGGGACATTTGTCCCCCTGCCCTCAGGTAAGCTCCAGCAGCCACTATATGACAATTCAGACCTACACCAGCTAGATTGCTGGCACAAGACTGCATTGAACTGGAAAGGCGAGGGTACAACGACAGGATTTGGCAGGTGTGGCCACTGCCAATCCTCCCCCCTCCTGGGCCTGATCTACCCAGCTTGTAGGTTCATTGTCACAAAGTGCTTTCTGGCACATTCTGTGACAGTTTGCACCAATGGAGTATGTGTTCCACCGCAATACTAAGCATTAGGCCATCAGCCTCCAACATCAGTAATACAGGATTTATAAAGCCAGTCTGCTTTGCAGGATTGTCGTAAGGATTAGGAAGCTAAGGCATGTGAAACATTTTAATGTCCTGAAAAATGTGCAACAACAATGAAAAGCATTAGTATTTATTTTCCAGAACTAATTGAATGGATCGAGATTAAGGAAGAGGAGCTTTATATTTTTGAAATACACCCTGATCATTTATCTGGTCAATAGTTTTGTGCTTTGGCTCAGCTCAGACATAAGTCCCTATTAATTTGTAATATTTCTTACACATGCCTGAAACAGGAAGAGAACCGTTCACATTCATGACAGATGTCTCATTACTGGGTCCTGGCATGTGCTGTGCATAGTAACAGACATTCTTTGACTTACCACCCAGAGGAACTCTTTTCCTCCTGATTTGTAGAAAAATACACCATTACATCTGATTTATTTCTTCGCAACTGCAAAGATCAGAATCTTGTGTGCCATCTTTCCTCTGTCATATAGAATTGCATCAGACACAATATGTCAGCTGCCAGGATTTATGGAGACTGTTTAACTTAGAACCGCTATGTCGAAGAGAGTCATTGAGCTCATCGAAATCGTTCTGGTCTGATAAACTGCTTTCGATTTAAGTTTACAAATGGAGGCATATAATAATAATAATGTACCGAGGTCCATAGCAAGGCCAGAATTTGCTATTCCAGCAGACACACATGATTGCTCTTGAAAGCTTATTTCTCTCGCTCTTCCTGTCTCCCAGTTTTGAGATTTTTCATAAGCAAGCAACATTTGCCGAACAAAACAGGATAACTGTTTCAGGAATAGAAGAAGGGAGAGAGAGAGAGAGAGAGAGAGAGAGAGAGAGAGATTATACTTACAGTCCACTGGCATAGCTAGAGGGGGGCGGGGCACTAAGTTTTACAGGCAGCGTCCCTGCAGAGTGCAAGTGGCTCCTCTCCTCCCCTTTTGAGCCATTTGGGCGGGGGGGGGGGGCGGTGAATGGCTCCCAAGGGGAGGGGAAGGGTCTGCTTGCACACTGCAAGGAGGCTCCCTGCAAAACTTAGTGCCCAGCCCCCCCTCTAGCTACGCCAGTGATACAGTCAGCTTTACAGAAACTCCTTCTGGGACAAACAGAAATTCAATAAGGCACAGAAGAAACTTTTACGGGTATCCAGCCTATTGCAGCCTGTAAAGAGCGTGAGCCATAACTAAATCCAGGCTGGCTTATTTGTGGAGAACCATTGTCAACAATAACGATACATCATTTATCTAGCACCTTTTTTTTTAGGCAATCAGAGTACTGTTCATTCATTCATTCATTTAGGAGAGTTGTATGCCGACTTTCCCCAGCCAAAAAGCCAGGTACCCGCTCTGGGGGTGTGGAGCTGGGAAATGAGGACTGGTTTAGGAAGGTGACCACCATTACAGCTTGGTGAGCCAAGCCAGGCAGCAGTTGTGCAAGCTTGGCACCATGCTGTAGTATAACCCTTTCTAGGGATTCAGCATGGAGATAAAGAGCATGTGTTTAAGGAGGATGAGATCACTGCAGCAAGCTCCACCACCCCCCCATTCATCTCAACATCTCTAGTGAGTTCCCTGTGCGTGGGGGGCCGGCCTGCCTTTCTTTATATATTCCTTCTTCACATGAGAGTTTGGGAAATGAACTTAGACCTGGAAGATCCAGGTTGAAATACCCCCTCAGCCACGAAGCTTCCTGGGTGAACTTGGGCCAGTCACTTTCTCTCAGCCTCACCTACCTCACAGGGCTGTTGTAGGACTAAAGGGTAGAATGACCCATATACACCACCCTGAGCTCCTTGGGGGAAGGACAATATAAAAATGTGAAAAATAAATATTTCCATGACTGCATGCAGGTTGGGAGCTGCCTCCTGCACATAGTCAGGATCTTCAGCCCCGAACCCTGGAAAAGGCTCATGAGTCTTCCTCAGCCCTGCAAATCTCAACCAGCATTGGGATCAGAGCAGCAGTACAATAAATGCTGCGGGCACTGAAGTCGGGTAGAAACAGTCTCTCCGTTATTTCACAGGCAGCTACCTGATTTAGGGAGAAGGGAATGGTTGGCAACCATCAGTCTCAAAAGACTCTGGTATAAGCCTACAGCACCCGGTATTCCCAGGTGGTCTCCCATCCAAGTACTAACCAGGCCTGACCCTGCTTAGCTTCCGAGAGAAGTGAAACAGTCTTCCCTTGCAGCCCATTTCGGCCTCTTTGCCAAGCCTGAGGACATTCGCATGATGAAAATGTGAAAGAAAAAGCAACCCCCCAAACCTGCCTGCTGCTATTTACCCCTTTGAAAGTGAGGGGGCGCTTGTGTTGTCTCTTTCTCTCTTTCTCTCCCTGTCTTGGAGCCAGGGGAGCCAGGCGGACCCACCGTTGGATTTTCCACTCTTTCCACAGATCAGATGGAGCTGTAAACGTCAGTGGGGACACTGCTGAGTCTTCGATTCCCGCCTGTGTTTCTGCAAGGCAGCGAGAGGTTGCTGTTTAGGTCCAGCTGCAAAACAGAGCTCTCATGTTTGTAATGAGATGGCATTCCTCATACATTCGAGGCAGACCTTCTTTTAATTTGCTCGATAACCCTGAGCGGGTCTGTTTTGTGTCTCCGGGATTCAAAATACATCTTCCCATCTCTCTCTCATCTAATTCATATAAAATCTCCGCAGGCCTCTCAGCCAGCTGGCCTATATTAGGATGTTGGGAGCTGTATCTTTCATCCCAGTGTTCAAATACAGCTGATAACAAATACTTTGTTTCAGCATATGGCAATTGCTGTCTTGTAAAAGGGAAAAGAACTATAGTCCTTACCCCCTTCAGATATCATTGGAAGTCCATGAGAACACATGCACGGTTAAGTGGAGCCCGGGAAGGTGTAGTGGTTCTGCAGCTGGACTTAGAGACCTGGAAGATTCAGGTTCAAATCCCCACTCAGCCATGAAACTTCCTGGGTGACTTTGGGCCAGTCATGATTTCTCAGGCTAACCTACCTCACAGGGTTGTTGTGAGCACGAAAGGAGGGTAGGAACTTTGTACACCACCCAAGCTCCTTCAAGGAAGGGTGGTACAGAAATGTGAAAAATAAACAGACAACAGTGCACTTATCAGTGGAAATTCGAGCAATATAAAAGCATTATTTTGTATTTTGCCCATGGGGGGGTAGCAGCTTGTGACCAAAGTTTTCAACCAGAGGTGAGAAGAGAAGGTGTCAACTCAGTGGGAAAGTACATGGTTTGGACATAGAAACTATAGGTTCAAGTCATGGCATCATTAGCTAAAAGCACCAGCCAGTGGCATGCTAGAGAGTGTGCAAAGCACTACATTTTGCAGGGAATCTCCTTGTGGCATGCAAGCAGCCCCTTCCCCCCTCCAGAGCCATTCCAGGCGGGGGGGAGCAAAACAGGCTGCCTCTGTTTTGCTCCCCCTGCCTGAAATGGCTCAGAAGACGAGGGGGAGGGGCCTCTTGCACATTGCAATGAGGCTCCCTGCAAAACTTAATGCTTTGCACCCCCTCTAGCTATGCCACTGGCACCAGCAGCACAGATCTCTGGTAGTAATTTGTGCTCCTTGATCATGCAAAACGGCCACCCATCAAATCTAAACTGCATTTTGAGCAGTACTTACTATAATTCAGATGGCAAGAAGAAGTCGTGTCTGCTAATGTAATTGGCCCAAAGCATTCATAGAAACATAAGGTTCAAATGGAGAGAATCCTCCCCATCACCTCCCAGCGCTTTCTATACATCGGCCTCCCAGAGTGTAACCCACTTTAAATCAAGCCAGTTTTGCTTTTCGACAAAACTGGGTCAGATTGTGGTTTTTCGGTTTTGATTGTATAAAACGTTTCATTAAAAAAAAAAAAAAACTTGGTTGAAAATCATTCAGTGCTGCCTGCTTTTAATGATAAGCTTGGGGGATGATCCTAATGTGAACTGCTAAAGCAAATCTAAAGAATGGGCTGGCAAGAACACAAAGATCACAGGCAGGGGGATCTGCATGGAGCCATATGAAAGAAAAGGCCTGTAAAGCGTTCCTCCTGGTTTTGGAATACCCAGATTTTGCAATTCCTTGCGACATCAGATTGCGTCCAAGGTTAACCGCTTTGGAGGCGAGACAGCTCCGAGGAATTGCAATGTCCCTGTGCAGACTGTGGGTTACTAGTTCAAATGCAGCTCTGTCAAAAGTCAAGGAAAGCAGACCCCCGTGCAGTATTGCCCTGTGGGATACACTGTTGGTCTCCAGATTGGTTTTACATGATGGGTAAAGTTCACATTCTTAAAATTCTGGAAGACGGTGGTTCTCGGATTCTCAGGGAGAGTTTGAGGAATGGTGTTCACAGGGGAGGGGAGAGACAGCAACACAATCGCCATGATTGCACTGCTGCCAGGAAGGAAAGGGTGTTTTTTTTTTCTTTTTTTGAAACTTACTTGGGAGTCGCTATAGCTCTTCAGATGGTCCGAGGAACTGTGACCCCCTCCCAAATTATTGTAAAAAGAAAAAATAAATGGTTTATTGTCAAACCGGAAGTGTGTTTTTTTTTTCCTTTCTTTTTTACAGTACATTGGAGGGGTGAGGATGGCAGTAGAGGGGGCCACAGATTCCCCAGACCCTCCGGAAAGCCATAGAAATGCCCAGATAAGTTTACAAAACCCCTTCTTTGTCCAGCCGCAGTGTGATCGTGCTGTCGATTTATTGGCCATTCCCCTTAAGGGGGAATGGCCTTCTTCCACTTCCCTGGTGGGTCACGACCCGCCAGTCTGAGAACTACTGCTGTAAGAAATAATTCTTGACGTAGTGATCTCGGCTGAGAGATTTAAAAAACTGAGAAAGTCTATGAACCAAAACCAACTTTTGTCCCCATCTTAGCCATAATGGAGGGAAGAGGCTCCCTTCCTCCCCCAAATCATTATGTCCCCCTCACATTCAGTCTCTATGACTCTTGCTCAGCCTCCTATTTTCTCCCTAACCCAGTAACAGCCCAATCCTATGCCTGTCTACTCAGAAGTAAGCCCTATTAGAGTCAATGGGGCTGACAATCCAGGTTAGGCTTGGGCTGTAAATTGGCTAACAGGGAGACAAAAAAGCCAAGGAGACTGCCTTCTTTTCTATGGCTAAGTCGAATCAGATGAGGCCCACCCAGCCAAAAACAGTCATGTCCCATAGAGATACAGGCATTCACACCAAAGCTCTCATTTATGTCGTGTCACTTTCTTTTTGACCATGACTGCCCAATCCTATCCCCCCACCACTGGTGCTGATGCAGCCAGACTGGTGGAGCATGTGTTGCATCCAATGGTGGGGGGGCGGGGAATGGGACAGCCAGTAGGAGGTAAGTTAAAATACTACTATAATAAATAAAATGTGTTTTATTTACCCCTCTCCCCAGTAGGCTGCCCATGGCAGCAGTTCCCAAACATACTGTGGTCACAGCCCCCTTCTTTCATGGCAACCTCTTCTTCCCAGCTCTCCCAGGCACCGCCATTTTGGATCTGCACATCTTGCCTGAGGGTGTATGGTGAACTAACAGGGGTCCACCAGGTGCCCCCAGCATCCTCCTCTTCCCAGTTCTCCTAAGCACCACAATCTTGGATTCAAGATGGTGGCACCTGGGAGATTCAGGAAGAAGAAGCCTCCACGAAAGTAGGGTGCCATGATCATGGTAAGTTTGGGAACCACTGGTATATGCTCATAAGGAGTCATTCCACCCATTTAAACACTATGTCGGAGTTAGTTCACATAAGCCCAAATCCTAACCCACTTTCCAGCACTGGCACAGCTGTGCCAAGGGGACGTGTGCTGCATCCTGCAGTTGCGGGTCACTCACGGAACACTCCTCAAAGTAACTGAATGCATGTTTCCTTACCTAGGAGCCGCATTGCCCTTATGTCGGCGCTGGAAAGTGGGTTAGGATTGCACCCATCGTGGTGTCACTAGAGAGATGCGGGGCACATGGGTGACAGAGGTGACACCACTACTGGCCAAAAAATTTTAAATCTTGGTATTTTCAAATAATACCATCACGTTATATATTAATCGATGTGTGATTTCATGCAAAATGCCATGAAACAAAGTGAAATATCTCTATTCTGTCAAAAGTTATAGCCACAAAACCTATGGGGGGGCAGGGCAATGGTAATTCCCCATGCCCACTGCCCAGGCATTGCCCTGCCCACTGCATGGCAGGAGGTCCATCATAGGGGGATGCACTCGCCTCCAGCACTAGGTGACTCAATTCCTAGTGATACTACCGAGCTCACATTACAACCCAGAACCAGTCCCTGATTTGATGTGGAGGTAGGACATAAGAAGCTGCCAGAAAGGGAAATGCAAGCGTACCATTTACAAAGACCAGAATCGTTTGCAACCCTTTGCTGGCTGCTGTAACTCCATGACATATGCACAATGGATGTCTATATCCAGCCATGTGCCGTCAACGTTCCTAAGGGCTGCGCATTTGTGGCTCTGTAATCACCCTCTCTTTCTTTGCTGTGGCGAAAGCCAATTGCAAAGATGAATGTGTAAAAGCGCTGTTTTAGCCAAACCATCAGAAAATGCACAGCATTGGCTGTTTTCGGCATAATAGAGTGGAAACTTGGGGTAATTCACCCTGCAAAAGAAATTAGGTTATATTTTTACCAGCTGCTGTGTGGAAGCCAAGGGGCAGTCGTGTTTTAGATTTAGATTGACTCTTGTCATTACTGGCTTCAGCTTGGAGTCAGGAAGCAGCCGCTTCATGCTTTGAAAAGAACATTTGCTTGGAGGCAGAACATAAGAACAGCCCTGCTGGATCAGGCCAAAGCCCATCTAGTCCAGCTTCCTGTATTTCACAGTGGACTACCCGATGCCTCAAGGAGCACACAACAAGATACCTGCACCATGTTGTCAGTCCCTTGCACCCGGCATTCTGAGATAGCCTACGTCTAAAAGCAAACCATGGTTTGGAACCTGTGATGGGCTTTTCCTCCACAAGTTTCTCCAATCCCCTTTAAAAGGCACTTAGGCCAGACATCATCATCACATCCTGTGGCAAGGAGTTCCACAGATTAATTGTATGCTGGGTAAAGAAATATTTTCTTTCATCTCTCCTTCTTGCCATCCTTCCAGTCTCTCCTTCTTGCCACTATTTTTGCCCTCCAAGTTTCAGGGCACCCATGATCACTCACTCATTTAGTTCTCTGCCTGCACATGTTCTGCCATCCTAATCCGGGATTTCCCAGTATTTTTGTACTGCCACTTTTCCCCATTGAAATCCTGCCTGCAAGGTTGTGATGCTACAAGCTCAGCTTCAATTGCCCTCAACTTCCTGTTTCTACTACTGATGGATCCAAGCATTATCTGAACACAGAATACGAATCCAGCTGGGCTTGTAAGTCTCGCCTCAGTACCAGCCAACATTATGGCCCTGAAGGTCCTTTGCATCTGAACCTAAAAGGAATTCCAGCTTCCTTCCTCTACCCCTGCCTTCCACCCATTGAGACACCACTATCACGCCTCCTATGCATCCATGTGTTGCCTTTTCTGGCTGCTCCAGCAGTGGAGGAAGCCAGCATTTTTCAGCAAGTCCTGCACCTGGAATATAGCCATCAAAGTCTGCTAGGCACCAGAGAGGGGACAGTGGACATGAACCTCCCTCCTCTACCATTGGAGTAGCAAGAAAGGCAAGGGCAGAGATTGGGGAAAGGGAGGCAGATGATTGCAGTGGAGGAGATTTTGAGGGATCCAGGGCAGGTCTGGGCCCTGTCACACATCCAGTGACATCATCAGGAGTGCAATGGAACCGGAAAGAGGTTCAGAATTGGATTTGAAAGGAATGAGCTTTTTTTCCAAGTCAGGGGAATTAGCCCAGTTCTGAGCCTGTCTGGAGAAGAAGAAAAAAAAATACTCTCCTCCCCTCCTCCCAACTTTCAGTGTTTTGCTGCCAGCACAGGACTTCTGACATGCACATTGAACTCATGCTTCCATGCGCTTATCCTTTTGGAGATGTACAACAGCCTCTTCCTCTGCAATGAATGGGGAAACCATTACAAAGAAGGAAGGAATTCCATGTGCGCAGTGAAGGCTATTTCAGGGTCTAGATCCGGGTGTTATTTGGAAGAGACCAGTTTTTGTTCTCTTTTGTCATGCGCACATTCCTCTTCATACCTTCTCTTCTGTGTGTCTCTTCTTATGCTGTTTTACACAAGCAGGTCCACAGAACCAGAGTGCGCCATTTGCGCGTTCGCTTTTCTTCTTCCAAGACGTCAGTCCTTGGATAGGATTCCGTTTGTCAGATTATAAAGACAACAATCTGTCTGTCTAGGTGATCTCATATTTTTCTCCCAAAGACTGCCAGCACATCTCACTGTTTTGCCTTGAGTTGTCTTGCATTGCTTCAGTTCATTAAGATACTTTGTGGGGGGGGGGGGGAGTAATTGAATTAAGTCTGGAACAATAACGATTGCTTGTTGGTGAAGGCATTTGCCAGTACTTTGCTGCTTGGCTAGCATTTTCTTGCTGGTGGAAGTTAGATGAATGTGTTTCCAGCAAACCGTAGGGCCTTTAAATGGAAAAGCAATTACAGGCCATCTGAAAACCACCTCCATTAAAAAAGAAAACCACTCAATCACTGCTGGAGGGACTTAGACACAATCATAAGATTTTATGAAGCAGAAGAGTTGGGGCACAGAATATGTGGGGAGTTAGATTGTTTGGACTACTCTCGTGCATGTTTAATTGTTTATATGGGAAGGATTCTTTCTTTCTTTCTTTCTTTCTTTCTTTCTTTCTTTCTTTCTTTCTTTCTTTCTTTCTTTCTCATTGCATAACTTTATATCAGTCATTTTCAACCACTGTGACATGGCACGCTGCCACGAATGGTCTGCAGTTGTGCCTCAGGAGTTTGAGGAAGAGTTATTTGTTAGCCACTGGGGGATGTGAACCCCCCACCAACCCCACGGTGTGCCCTGTCAATTGTAAAAAAAACTGATGGTGCGCCTTGACAATTTTAGTACCTTGTCAGTGTGCTGTGAGACAAAAAAAGATTGAAAATCACTGCTTTATATTGTTGTCTTGGTTACAAATGTCTTGCCAAAATGCAGCTATCAGATGTCAATGAGAATAACAATGTCTACTTGAAAGTGACTCCCATTGAAATAAGAATACCCTCCCCCCCACAAGTAATGGCACAATCCAGACTAAAAGATGTGCCTGACTAAAAGATGTGTGCTCCGTCAGCAGCGCTGTTGCAAAAGTGGCATAAAGCACCTTGTGATAGTGCAGAGAGCTGCCATGCTGGCGGGGAGGCCGGAGCATTCTCACATGTACCCGTGGATCCCATTGGACTAGATACATTGGACACCCATTGGACTAGATACATTCAGCGTAGGGGTGGGAGGAGGTTGGGAAAGGGCAGGGGGTGTGTGGAATGGGGAGGAGATGAGGTGTGGGATGGGCCAAGGGGGGTGGTGGGATCAGTGGTGCTGGTGCATGCTATATCCAAACCCCTTTCCTGGGCCTGATCCACTTGCACAGATCAACAAGGACTTGCACCAGCAATATTGCTGGCACAGGACCAAGTTGACCCATTGCAGCTGCTTTCCCTTTACTCCAAGGAGACCTCCTGCAGTCAAAATTCCCCTGCAAGATGCAGTGGAGGCCATGCTGGAACCGGTGCATTGCTGCACGGAGTTTAATTAGGATTGGGCTGCCCAAGTGGTTAGGTTCTCAATATCAAAGGTCCCAAACAGTGCAGCTTTAGGGAACCCTTTCTGCATTGCTGATTGTCTAGTGATGAACCTTTGCTTGGTGCGGAGAATTCTGGGAAGGGTTCTGGAGTAAACACAGTGGCAGTCATTCCTTTTGCTCTGCATACGTTATGAGTGCCCCTATGTCGGCACATCCAGTGCTCCCTTGTGTTGCTCACAAGGTCTGATCCACGCCAACAGGCAAGCTGAATTTCAAAGAAGCTTGTCTGCCATTGCTAAACGTCCTCACTGAGGAACTATTGATAAGTTTCCAAGAGTCCACAGCATTCCCGAGAACTAATGGTTTACCCCGCTTTACTTCTGGTTTACTTCTCTTTACCCCTGCTAATTGGGTAAGAGGCACTTTTTTCAAGTGGGTGCTCCTTTTTTTAGCAGGGGGAGAGTAACTGGCCCATCTCACCCCAGCACTGTCTGTTCTAGTGGCTGTCTGCTGGTGTTCTTTTGCATCTTTTTAGATTGTGAGCCCTTTTGCGACAGGGAGCCATTTAGTTATTTGATTTTTCTCTGTAAACCGCTTTGTGAACTTTTAGTGGAAAAGCGGTATATAAATACTATTAATGATAATAATGATTCTGGTGAAGTTCCAGCATAACAAGTTCATAGTACTGTTCACTTTTTCAGCTGAATTCAAAAATTACTGTGGCTGCCACCCCAAGTGAGGCACCATCTTTTATTTTACTCTCTCATTTTGACATAAACATTAAAAAGCTGTTTTTGAGTTGGGTCATGACCTTCTTTTTCTGGCTGATGTCAGATCAGCAGGTGTTGACTTCTCAAATGGAGATGATAGGAATGAAAGATTGCAGGATCAGATTACCAAAGAGACCGTGTGGTCAGGGTTCAAATCACAAAAAGCCTCCAAGAGATATAACCAGAAAGAAAGGGGGGGGGGGGAATGTAGCAAGTAGTTAGGCAGGCTGATTCTCCCATGCTGATTAGTGGAAAGCAGACATCAGAGAAAAAAGCAAAAATACAGATGTAGTCATCACCCTGCACCATCACACTATTAGAAGTGGGGCCTAAGGAAAAGCCTGCTGGGGCATCGGAGGCCAGAAGCGGCTGAATGCAAGGGGAACGGGGTCCAACGGAGGTGCTTCATCAAGGCTCCCCTGCGGAACGGTAAGCGCTGTCCACACCAGGGAAGCCACTATAGAGACTGCTGTATTACACAGTGATATCACCGCCACTTACTTCCTGGTTCAAGATGATGATGCAACACTGAAAACAGAGATAAGAGGCTCAGGGTGCTTGAGTGGGTTTTTTGTGCAGCAGACACCTTGCATATGGAGCTCTGCTGGCCAGGCCAAGCCTCTTACAGCCATTTTCAGCATCGCTTTGGGTGTTCACTGCTGGATGGGTGTTTACTGCACCAACCCTTGGTAGTCACACCTCACAGATTGGGAACCACTGTGCTAATGAATTGAGGGGGCAGAAATGAAAGACTGAGGGCACAATCCTAACCAGGTCTGCTTAGAAGTAAGTCCTATTTTGTTCAATGGGGCTTGCTCTCAGGAAAGTGTGGTTAGATTTGCAGCCTGAGATTAGCATCTTATAAAATATCTTGACTCACCCTGCAGATGCCCGATCTTGTCTGATCTTGGAAGCTAAGCAGCATTAGGCCTGGTTAGTACTTGGATGGGAGACCGCCTGGGAATATCAGGTGCTGTAGGCTTATACCATGATCTTGGAAGCTAAGCAGGGTCAGGCCTGGTTAGTACTTGGATGGGAGACCGCCTGGGAATATCAGGTGCTGCAGGCTTATACCATGATCTCGGCAGCTAAGCAGGGTCAGGCCTGGTTAGTACTTGGATGGGAAACCACCTGGGAATACCGGGTGCTGTAGGCTTATACCATGATCTCAGAAGCTAAGCAGGCTCAGGCCTGGTTAGTATTTGGATGGGAGACTGCCTGGGAATACCGGGTGCTGTAGGCTTATGCCATAGTCTTTCGAGACTGAAGGTTGCCAACCATTGACTCACACTACTTTTCGTGTGTGTGTATCTTCACCCTAAGGAAGTAGTCAGAGTGCATGTTTCTCTAACTTCATAGCTGTGTTTGTACAGAAAGCCCTAAGAAAGCCACAGGAACTGATGGACAAGTATTTCTAAAAAGTGCAGACATTTTTCTTTTTTTTTAAATCTCACGAATCTCTTAAAATGCTGGCCTAACCTTCAAGGTAGAAGAATGGAAGAGAACAAGTAGGCTTTCATTTCCTTCCAAGACCAACAAAAATGTTCTGTGTGGAAATTTATGTCACTTCCCAGCACAGACTCACTCTTACTCACACGGTGCAAAGATAGAATTACTTCTAGTGGAAGACATTCCTTCACGTATTTTGCCCTCAAGGTCCAGTAACCATGCCACGTCAATTCAGAAAATATTCAGACTTTGATGGCTGATGAATAGAACAAAAAAAAAAGTTCTCCAATTTTTAAAGTCAAAAAGGTCCTGGTCCAGGTTTTGGGAAGTAGCTACAGAATTATTGGGAAGCCACATTTACATAGCAGGGCCATTCTGTGAGGTACAAGTGGGGACCTCATTTGATACCCCTTTGAATGCTCACTGCAGTGACGCTGCTTCATGTTTTATTAATTCATTTGGACATGTATATAGTCATGCACCTGAGTATGCAGCTTCCATTCACACGTTTTCAGGACGGCTTACAAAAAGGACAATAACACGATCACATCAAAACTAAAACAACAGTCTTAAGAACAACAAAATGCCGGTAGTAAAGAAACGTCAAAGGAGTTACAAGTTAAAAGCAATACACAAGTTTACACAAGGGATGGGAGTGATGGCTGGGAGATTGAAAGAAACAAACAGGCAACAGTGTGCTCCGTAACATTCAGGCTTTAAGCTGTTGCCTATAAGGTCTCAATTTCATTGAACTGGAGATCCACAGAAGTGCATATAAGTAAGAAATAAGACAAACATCTGAGGCTGTTTCTTTTGTTTGAACTCAGCATTGTCTACTCCAGTGGTTTCCAAACTGGGTTGGGACCCATTGGTGGGTCGCAACCTGATTTTTGGTCGGTTGCCAAAGGACAATGGAAAGATCAGATAACTAATTGCCTCAAGCCCCGAGGCCACTGAAAAATTGGATACTGTAGCTGCTAATTATCCTGCAAAGAGCTCAGCTCCTGCAGTTTGCAAGCATATGTAAATATAGAGAAATAAAGTCTGGGTCTTTTTTTCTGGTCAAGGTGCAACTGAAAGCTGCAAAGCATTCTGGGGCACTAATTTGCACAATCAGCAGTGGTTTGGAGGTCAAGTGCTAACAGGAAGCGGATTGGAAGGCTGCAAATGCTACCCCCTCCAGCAGCAGCAATGGAAGCAGGCAGTGAGAGGAAGCAGGCAGCAAAGGAGACAGTGGCAGGAGGGCAAAGAAACAAAAACAGATGAGTCATGAGCACAACTGGAGAATTTGTGAACCATGGAAAATTGAAACTGTGGAAACAAAGTCTCCGGATATGGGGGAAGGCTACTGTATTTATTTATTCTTTTTCAAGAGATTTCTAGCCCACCCAAGGCCATCATGTCCAAGGCCAAGTCAACTGGTGCCTGATGCTGCCCCTGATTTGCCACTGTTGCCTTCACCAGGGGGTGGGAGGGTGGGTGGGTATTACAGACCAAGGGGGTAGCAAAGTGCTTCTTCTTTGTGTGGTGTTTAAAGGAACACATTTCCTTTAAAACCCCTGTGAAGAGGGTGCACAGGCAGAAAAGCAGATGAGCTGATTCTTCCTCATTTCTAGCGAGTATGGTGTGGGTCAATGTAGTTTGCATCTGCAGCAGGCTGAAGGGATGCAGTGGTAGACATGGGGTGAAGGGAACCCTCAATCTACCACCCCATAGCTCCCCCACCATTTGCCACTATTGCAAGCTGCATCAGGTCTCTTCATGATTTGACCAGCCATACCTTCCACTTCCAGATTACAGAGACCAGTGGAGGGGGGGGGGGGCATTTGGGAAAAAAAACTCTCCTCTCAGGAGTGCACAATCAAGACCACAGTAGCATCTGTAGAAGTGATCAGACATGACAACTTGTGTTTTGCAGTACCTGTGAATGTGAACTAGGCAGGTAAGAGTCAACACGGAACTTTTAACTATATTAAGTAGGCTATAAACACAGTCCCCATTGCTAGCTACTCAAATTGTCCCATTACATTGTCTTCAGTGTCTGCACTTACTGGAGAGTATGTGGGTTTTGTCTTACAGATGTAATATCCCACAAATGTACTGCATGTTTGGAGTGGGCAATGGAGTCCCTAGGGTTCATGTCACCGAATGTAGGAGGTCAGCGCGTCACCCCCATGAGGGACCTCCTCCCATGCAGTGGGTGGGGCAGCGCCCTGGGCAATGGGTGTGGTGATGGACCATCGCCTTGCCCCCACTATACAAAAGTTTGTCTATAACTTTTGATCGAATAGAGATATTTCAACACGGTTTGTTCCCTTGCATTCTGCATGAAATTACACATTAAACGATACACAACATGATGGTATTATTTGAAAATACCAAGTTTTAAAAAAATGTTGGCCAGGAGAGGTGTCACCCCCCCATGTGCACAACCCAGTGCGGCCCACACCCCTCATACACTCCTAGCGACGCCACTGAGTGTGGGCTACAAATCTTCTTACACTGCAGATTCAGTATCTACACAACAAATACATTCAGCATAAATATATAGAGATCTGATATAAAAAAGATTTGTTGAATTTTTTGAAAAAAAGCCAAAGCATCAGAGGTATCTCAAGGCCCAATCCTATCCTATCCGATCCCTACCCCCGGCCCCCACAGCCTCCTTCACAATTTGACTGAATGAACCAGCCCCTAAGTTGGCCTTTATATTTAAGCTGATTATAAAGTGGAAGTGGGTATGAAATGGACAGCCACAGGCGGCATATCAGAGACCGGACACATCAGAGCTCCGTGAAGATAAAAGGAGAGACAGAGCAGGTTCATGGAAGGACAAACATCTGTTAATTTGGGAGTCTTGCCAGGCTGGAAGCTGCATTAAATTAAGATTAAATGTTCCATCAAAAGATTTCCTGTGACTTTCAGAAAAGCTATTAATGATTTACATATAAAAGGCAGGTCCTCGGCTAGAAGAGAATGAGATACTATGAACATTGACAAGACAACAATACTGACAACATTCCCCTGTATATTTATTTAATTTATGTAATTATTTAATGACCCCCAGCAACTGTTACCCTGCACATGCCCGATCTTGTCTGATCTTGGAAGCTAAGCAGGGTCAGGTCTGGTTAGTACTTGGATGGGAGACCACCTGGGAATACCGGATGCTGTAGGCTTATACCATAGTCTTTCGAGACTGAAGGTTGCCAACCAATTATTTAATGGTAGTTTTGCCTCACCTTTCTCCCAATGAGCAGATCTGGATTAAGGACCTGATGCTCTCAGGCCTGTGCAGTGTGCAAACGTGCCGTAAGGCATGCCTGAGACACTTACCGCCAGGCTGGTGCTGGCTCCGAGCAACCCCGCGCTGAGGGGTTGCCACCTGCCACCATATCCTGACCTCCCTCCCAGCCCAGGAGACCCAACACAGGTCTCCTCAATTCTGCGCCCACTCAGTAGTGAGTGCAGATCTGAGGAGACCCAATGGGTCTGTCCGGGTCTTACACGGAGTAAGGGAGCATAGGATGAGAAGACCTTGCGCTGCTTCCCAGCCCCACTGGATGCAGCAGTTGCCATTTGGGGCATTCTGGGCGCTGGGAAGCATTGGATTGGGTTGCCCCATAGTAACGAAAGTGTTCAAACTCTAACCAAGAGCTTAAGAACTGGTGAGATATCGCCATATAATGTTTGATGTTCCTAGCAGTGTGGCTCAATTGCAGTTGTTCCAGCTAGTGGCTATACTTATGCTGTCCAGATATTTCTTAAGGGCTTTGGGGATTGCTTCAAGTGCACCAGTGACAATGGGGGTAGTTGTTTCCACCACCCCCCAAAGGCGTTGAATTTCTATTTATTATTATTATTGATGCTGATGATGATGAACGCAAGGTGCATTCAGCCATTTCCCACTGGCCCGAGCAGGAAGTGATCATCCAATTCTTGACCCTGTTCCATAGCGTGATTTTTGCAAACCAGGAAATGCAGGACTTCCAGTTTTATTTACAGGCCCCTATTTATAGGTAAGGGGCTTTTATTTTCAGTGCACTGTGACAAAGGCAGCAGAGGTGATGGCAGCAGTGGACACAAGGCAGCACCAAGTGATGCTCCTCATTCATGACACACCTGGGAATAAGAACATGGTTCAATGTCTTAAAGAGCTAACAATCTAAAAAAAAAAAAAGTCAAAAGGAAGACACCAGTAAGCAGTAAAAGGGGCCAGAGGCTCATTGGAGACGGGGGGGCTCCCCGAGGGCCACATTGGGAGTCCTCGAGGGCTGCAACTGGCCTCAGGGCCGGGGTTTGGGCACCCCTACTCTAGCCAAATTTTGAGGGGGGACATGATTGAGACATACAAAATTATGCAGGGGATGGACAGAGTGGATAGAGAGATGCTCTTTACACTCTCACATAACACCAGAACCAGGGGACGTCCACTAAAATTGAGTGTTGGGAGAGTTAGAACAGACAAGAGAAAATATTTCTTTACTCAGCGTGTGGTTGGTCTGTGGAACTCCTTGCCGCAGGATGTGGTGATGGCGTCTGGCCTGGATGCCTTTAAGAGGGGATTGGACAAGTTTCTGGAGGAAAAATCCATTACGGGGTACAAGCCAATGATGTGTATGTGCAACCTCCTGATTTTAGAAATGGGCTATGTCAGAACACCAGATGCAAAGGAGGGCACCAGAATGAGGTCTCTTGTTATCTGGTGTGCTCCCTGGGGCATTTGGTGGGCCGCTGTGAGATACAGGAAGCTGGACTAGATGAGCCAATGGCCTGATCCAGTGGGGCTGTTCTTATGTTCTTAAACAGTTACTAGATGCTCTTTTTGAATGATTGGGCAGTTCCAACCACCCTGCTATGCAGAACCACCACATTTAAAGGGGACCTTTCATTGCAGTAGAAACTTTTAGTTGTCTTCCATTCCATTTCAACCTCAGTCTCTGTTTTTCCCAGTCATATTCCAATATGGCTTTATTTTCTCCTTAGAATGATGAAAGAATAATGATTTATGACTCACGTGCACACATCAAAATAATGAAATGTAAAACAAAGTGGTCTGAAAGCCTTTTCCTCGCATCTTTTCTCTTTGAAACCATGCTTTTCACCGTCCTTTTTGAGATTTTCCAGAATTCTGTCATTTGCTGGGAGCATTTAAAGCATGTTTTCCATCAGATAGCTCTTCTGACAGGTCAGCCCACGCATTTGTTCTGTTCCTGCCAATAGCCCTTTTAGGGATGTAGAGCTGTGTGTTTGTTTAGCTGTCTGAACAAACAGGCCTGAGCCTCAATCAAATATTTTAAATTGGCTTAGGACGCCAAAGAGATTACAAAATTCATCTTGGCCTCTTGACCTGTGAATTTTAGGCACACTGAGATTTGAGGTTGTTTTGTATTTCATCCCTAACAGCCTAATAGATGCATTCGTTCTTATTCAGAAATAAAGCCCACTACGTTGAACATACTCCTAAGTAAATATCATAGACTTGCGTAAAGTTAACCATACTGTCCTAAGTTCAGTTGTCTTACAGCAGGGGTGCCCAAACCCCGGCCTGGGGCCACTTGCGGCCCTCAAGGCCTCTCAATGCGGCCCTCAGGGAGCACCCAGTCTCCAATGAGCCTCTGGCCCTCCAGAGATTTGTTGGAACCCACACTGGCCCGACGCAACTGCTCTCAGTGTGAGGGCGATTGTTTGACATCTCACGTGAGCTGTGGGTTGAGGGCTCTCTCCACTGCTTGTTGTTTCACATCTGTGATGCAGTAGTGGCAGCAAAGGAAAGGCCAGTCTTGCTTTGTGCAAGGCCTTTTATAGGCCTTGAGCTATTGCAAGACCTTCATTGATTCATAGAAGTTCAACTTTAATATATTCATTTATGTAAACTTATGCAAATTTATTCAAATTTTAAATGTAAATTAATTCTTTTTCCCCTCTGGCCCCCGACACAGTGTCAGAGAGATGATGTGGCCCTCCTGCCAAAAACTTTGGACACCCCTGTCCTACAGAATGGATGTACAGACAATTCAAATATTCAACAGCCTATTTCTAATACCCTGAGTAAGGGAAGTAGTCCCACAATGGAGCTACTCAACTCTGTGGGGGCTCTGGAGCTGGAGCAGAATCAGAGAGTCCTGTGTTGGACTATGAGACCCGACATGGGGGTCAGGATCCAGTGGAGCCAAGCTCCATCAGTCCCGCCTTCCTCCCGCCCCGCTCCCTCTGTCCACCATTCTTCCCTCCAGCCCTCCCCCACCCCTGAATGTGTCCTCCTTGCCTAGCCCCACGACCCCATTCACTTCTCTGCTTCCCGGTGGGCTGGGCAACTCCCCCAGTGGACAGCCTGCCTCCCCCGATGCTGGCCTGGCGCAGGCTCATGGATGTTTAGAACCTGGTGCATGCTTTAGTGGATGTCTAGCACCCATGGCATTGGTACTCAGTTGGTGCTAACCCTCGCAAACGTGCTTTACGGCATGTTTGCGATGGTGTACGCTGGCGATAAACTGGCGCCAAGCTCAGGATTGGGCTCTAAGTCTCCATCAGACCTAAGGGGGGCTAAAATCGCTGGGGCTCAGGTCTCCAGGGGCACCATGCCATGACAAAACAAACCATACAGTACAAAACAAATGTATTCAGGGTTGCATTTCCACTGCTGTTTTAATCCACTTCCAATAAGAACATAAGAACAGCCCCACTGGATGCACTTTTAAAGGCATCCAGGCCAGATGCCGTCACCACATCCTGTGGCAAGGAGTTCCACAGACCAACCACATGCTGAGTAAAGAAATATTTTTTTTTGTCTATCGTAACCCTCCCAACACTTAATTTTAGTGGCTGTCCCCAGGTTTTGGTGTTAAGTGAGAGTGTAAAGAGCATCTCTCTATCCACTTTATCCTTCCCATGCATAATTTTGTATGCCTCAGTCATGTTCCCCCTCAGGCATCTCTTTTCTAGACTGAAGAGGCCCAAACGCCATAGCCTTTCCTCATAAGGAAGGTGCTCCAGCCCAGTAATCATCTTAGTCGCTCGCTTTTGTACCTTTTCCATTTCCACTATGTCCTTGTTGAGATGTAGTGACCAGAACTAGACACAATACTCCAGGTGTGGCCTTTCCATCGATTTGTACAACGGCAGTATAATATTAGCTGTTTTGTTCTCAATACCTTTTCTAATGATCCCGAGCATTCTTCACTGCCACCGCACATTGGGTCAACACTTTCATCGACTTGTCCACCACCACCCCAAGATCTCTCTCCTGAACTGTCACAGACAGCTCAGAACCCATCAGCCTATATGTGAAGTTTTGATTTTTTGCCCCAATGTGCGTGACTTTACACTTACTTACATTGAAACACATCTGCCATTTTGCTGCCCATTCTGCCAGTTTGGAGAGGTCCTTCTGGAGCTCCTCACAATCACGTCTGGTCTTCACCACTTGGAAAAGTTTGGTGTCGTCTGCAAACTTAGCCACCTCACTGCTCACCCCTGTCTCCAGGTCATTTATGAAGAGGTTGAAAAGCACCGGTCCCAGGACAGATCCTTGGGGCACACCGCTTTTCACCTCTCTCCATTGTGAAAATTGCCCTTCTTTGTGAAAATGCACTTCTATCACCCGAATGCATTCTGGAGGCTATGCATTCTGAAGACTGTAGTTTCTTGAGGGAACCTTTAACAGCTCTCAGATTCCTTAGCAAACCACAGTCCATCCACTCACCCACCCCCCAGGATGCATTGGGAGAATTGAAGTGCACTGAAAGTAGATGAAAGCTTTTGTAGAAATGAAGCCCAGGTCTTTTTCACCATTAAGCACTAACATGTATTAGTACAATTCAAACCCAGGAATCTTGTTCTGGTCTTCAGAACAGAACTACTAGGCTCCAGCAGTAGGTCACCCAGTTCAGTTTGCATAATTTCCAGACTCTCCAATAGTCAGCTCCACCCCTTATTCTAGTTTAGTGGGTATCTAGAACGGATGGCATTGGATCGAGACTACATGTGTTTTCGTATTGCTTGAAGGTGAAATTAACACTATGGAGTACAAATATAAGTCTGGAGCATAGAAGAGAGAAGAAAAAAGAGAAAAATAAAAATAAAAAAGGGCCCGGTAAGTTTATTTTACTGGGGCTTTGTTTCAAAACCATCACAGTCATAACGAAGATAGTAAAAAGCAGTCCTTGAATACCCCTATATTATTACAGGCCTGCACCACTTTACAACCTTCCACTTAATGATGGATCATATATGACGGTGGTCAAAGCACAACAAAGAGGCTCTTAATGAGGCACTCCCATAGCCTGTGGCAGAGTGTCTGTTTACTCAACAAAGAGGCTCTTAATATAAAGAAGAGGCAGTCAGTCTCCAGCAGCCTGTGCAGCCAGCTAGTGTCTGGCAGGAAGTGTCTGTTTACACAACAACGGCACTAGATTGGGCTAATGTTCACTTAACAACCTAATCGCATAACAACGGGGATAAGAGAATGTATCCTCCTCGTTAAATGGTGCACGCCTGTATTCATGGAGGCTGCCATTTTTTCTAGCACAGAGCTCACAGGAGAGAGCTAGCATGGTAAGCATGTTAGAAGGTGAGAAATGAACGTGATCTTAGTGTGCTGGAAGTAGGAAAAAAACCAGTTCTCTAGTACTTCTAGCACTGGATGCTGAAAAACTAATGTAACCTCAGCTCATCTACCTGACAGGGTTTTTGTAAGGACAAAAGGAGGGAAGGAACTATGGAAACCACCCTCAGCTCCTTGGAGGAAGGATGGTGTAATAATGTGGAAAAATAAATAAATGTATTGCCCCGTCCTGTTTCTTATGGAGCTTTTGAGACTGCAGTAAGCCAGTTGAATGGCTGGCTTGGTCTACCTGCTTGGCTCTGTAGCAGAAAGGAACGAAGAGCCTCAGGTTCTGCTCTCTTATTTTTTTGAGTCATTACCTCCCTATTAGCACCACTGTTAGTACTGCATAGTTAATATTTACGGAGTGCTAACTTCATAGGGGATAAAAGGGGATATAGTAAACTTCCAGTTGATTCATGACATCAAACTGTTTGCAGGTCTTAAACGTCAAGAGAGATCCCAAACCTGGAGGAATAGACTTGGAAGTCCCTTATTTGACAGAGAATGGTGGGGTAGAGATGATGAGAATCTGATCTGAAATAGGGAACACATGTGAATCTGCAAGGAGAGGCTGCCCCTCCAGTAGTTTGCCTGTCTGGCAGTCTCTGGTGGAACAGGCCTGATGACATATTAAACAATAGGACAGCAGCAGCTGCTTTCTCCGAGTTTCAAGCAACATCTTGCTCCAGACTAGAACACAGAGCATGTTTGACTGTAAATGAGGCAACATAGACTCACTGGAGCAGGAGGAAAATCCTCCCAGTCACAAAGTCAGGCACCAGGAAAGTTTGCATTATCCAGGCCAATCTATGGAGCTGATTAAGCATGTGGTTTTTGGTCTCATGACATTTTTGGCTTCTCATAGCGTTTCTGTGGGTTCTGTGTGTATGTTATCTACAAGACTGTGGCAGCCCAATTCTGAGCTGACAATTGCCCCTGAACTGCTGTAGCGCCAAAATGGCTGCCTTGGCATCCTGCATGCAACAAGGCAGCCCCTGGCAGCTCCTTGGGGACGGCAAGCAGCCCCGCAATGGGGCTACTTGATTCTGTGGCAGCCCATGGTGCTGAACTGGCGCTGAGGGCTGTAGATGTGCCTTACTCAGCGCCGGCGGTGGACTGGCACTAAGAGCTCAGGATTAGTCTCCGAGTCAGCATCCTGACCGGTGGTGTCACTAGAGGCAAGCGAGGGGTGCAAGCTGCACATCACAGGGGTGATGCACATGGGGAAATGACACTACTACTAGCCCAAATTTTTGTACTCTTGAATAATACCATCATGTTATATATCACTCAGTGTGTAATTTCATGCAGAACGCAATGAAACAAGCAGTGTTGAACTAACAACGTTCTATCAAAAGTTATAGCCAAAAAACCAGCAGGGGTGGGGCAATGTTGCATCACCATGCCCACTGCCTGGGGCATTGCCTCACCCTCTGCATGGCAGGAGGTCCATCGTGGGGGTGACGTGCTGGCCTGCCACACTGGGTGGCAGAAACCCTAGTGACGCCACTGATTGGGACATTATCTAAAAATTGCGTAACATTCTATGCAGCGTATTTTTTGCCATTGTATTAAAATGGCAAATCAATTGCACAATGCAAGAAATGCACGTATTGCCCTATGTCATGTTTTATTTTATGCCAATAAAAGGTTCCTGAATCTGAATCTGAAGCAACGGGAAGCACTTCAGAAGCGCCTGGATCTTTTTGCGCACACTGCAGCTGAATTTGTAATAAGAGCTCAACCAGATGTTCTCAACTACTCAGTGACAACTGTAGGAACAGAGGGAGGGGGCAAAGAAGGAACTGTGCTTAAGGGACGTGCCTCTCCTCAAGAAGCCCTCTTCATTAATTTATCAAATTGACAATGCTCCAGCAGCATTTTGACATAGCTGGTGAAGCCCTTTTCCCTTAGCAGTCACTTCACTCTATGCAGCCAACATTATCCGAGCAGCTGACGATGAATAATGCAATTTCTGAAAAAAGCCATGGGTGGGACTGTGAGTCTCAAGAACATAGAAGCTTCACGCAGAATGATGGCTGCAGGCACTCTGGTGGCCTGCATGGAAATGGCTACATGGACACCACACCTGAGTAGAGATTGTACATTCCACAAATGCTCACCATCACATGATGAGCACACATGTGTCTAGTCTACAGTGGGATGGTTTGGATGATACTTCTGGTTCAGGGCTGACCCCAAGCAATTAAGGTCATGCATGCTCAGAGTTATGTACATCCGATCTCCTCTCCTCAGATCTGGCTGAGTTTGCTCAACTGTGTGTGTGTGTATTCTGCATGTGCCTTCTGCATGTGCTATGAGTACTTCTTTAAATACCTCTTAAGCCATTTCTGCTCAAGGTTGCATATGCGCAACAGGGATCAAATGTGTACACCTGTGGGCTAGGTAGAAATGTTAATACTAGCGATCTTTAAATACTACCATGTTGGCAACCTTCAGTCTTGAAAGACTATGGTATCGCGCTCTGAAAGGTGGTTCTGGAACAGCGTCTAGTGTGGCTGAAAAGGCCGATTCGGGAGTGACAATCCCTTCCACACTGGGAGCAAGTGCAGTCTGTCCCTGGTCTGTTTCCCTGGCTATGGGCCTTCTTTGCCTCTTAGCCTCAGACTGTTGGCCAAGTGTCTCTTCAAACTGGGAAAGGCCATGCTGCACAGCCTGCCTCCAAGCGGGCCGCTCAGAGGCCAGGGTTTCCCACCTGTTGAGGTCCACTCCTAAGGCCTTCAGATCCCTCTTGCAGATGTCCTTGTATCGCAGCTGTGGTCTACCTGTAGGGCGCTTTCCTTGCATGAGTTCTCCATAGAGGAGATCCTTTAAATACTATTAATACTTTAATACTAATAGTATTTGCTATGTGTGTAAATGTCAAACTATGCCTCCACTCACATAAGTAAACAGACTCCAACATGAGGAGAGAGGCCAGGATGCGTACATACCATTAGCAAGCATGCCCTTAATTGCACGAAGTCAGTCCTGGACCAGGAGAATCATCCAAACCGGCCCAGTATGTGCACATGGCAGGAGGCCCTGATGGATTCCTGGGGTAGATACACCTGGAAAAATCAGAGGCATGCACTTTGTTGACATGTGATGGTCAATTACCAACAGAGGTAAAATTCATTCACTTGGGTGAAGTGGAAATCCATGCATACATTTTGTTGACACAATCCCATTCATCAGTCACCACAATCAAGTGGCTCAGTGTACTTGTGGGGGTCCCAGTCAGTGACTTCCAAGTCTGGGGAGACACAGTGTATGGAGGTGGCATCACACCACCAGGCATTTGGGGGTGCTAACCGGAAGGACCAGCACCTTGGAATCACAGTTTCTGAGAGTCTCTCTGAGAGACTAGAACTTGAGGCAGCAACAGTTCGGCCTCCACTTGGACCATGCAACCAATCAGAAACTGCATGGAGCACATGTGCAGTCACAGGGCAGCTGAGCTGAGCAGACAGAACAGGGGAGGCTCTATTCCCCTACTTCCCCTGACCATATGTCCCTGGTCCCACTGGACATAAGGAACCCCAATAATGGTTGCCTCATTATTTGCAGTGATGACAAAGGCTCAAAGGGGACAGAAGAGGACACATTTCCTGACTCTGAATATCTTACAGCAACTGAGATCAAGTCCATCAGTGACCAATCAACTTAAAACCTTGTACATATCCATAGTTGGACTATGGATCGAGCAGCCATTGACACCGCAAATGAAAATGTTTCTGCAAAGAGACGCCAGGGTTGCAGACTTTCAATCCATAAATCCACAGGTTCTGATCTGCAGTTCCAACAAAGGCTGCCTTTTCTTGGAAAGACTGCAGATGCCACCATCTTAATTGCATTCAAAACACAATGGAAGAGATGTTTCGTTTGCATAATGCGCTCCCATTTTTTTTCCTAGTTCTTTGGGACTGTTCTTTGGTCGACTGCGCCTCTTTCCCAAGCTAGCAAAAGATAACCATTACTTTTGTATTCCATTAGAAGCTGTTGCCAACATGCAGTTGGCAAGCGGACAACAGCCAGCTGTAAGGCTGCTTTTAATTACGCTCTTGTTCCATACAATTATGGAGACAACATTCCTATTTTTTTTTTCCCTGTTGTACAGACATGCACTGATTCAGCAAGAAGTGAGCTCTGAACACTTTTATAAACTTAAGTGTCAGAGAAAGAAAAAAAAATGAGTCAACCAAATGAAGTGTGACTCAGAGCTGTTTTTGTGAGTTGTGGGTCACAGGGAAATGGCACTAGTCAAGGGTGGTCGTTTGGCACTTCCTATCTAAGGAAAATCTGGACAGTATATATTTACAAAAGGGGGCTGTTTCAGAAGCTGCCCAGGTCTTTTAGGAGTTGGTTTATTACCCAAAGCCTTTCTATGCTGGTTTCCTAACATAGAGTATATTTGCTTTCTTTGTTTTTCTAATCTGTTAGTTTTAAAATACAAGATCTGCGGTGTATAATAAGATTTTAAGTGAAATAGGAATACATTATAGGCACCCCCTCCCCATATCAATGGGTCCTGTATCCACAGTTCCATTTATTCACGGTTCACAAATTTCCCCCATTGCACAAATGACTTTGATTGCAGCCCTCCTTCCCCTCCCTCTCTCTGCTGCCTCAAAACACTGCCTGCCTCTCTCCCCCAAAGAGGACCCAAAGTGGCTTACAAAAAGTACAAAAAATAAAAATTACAATATACGTATTGTATACATATACAATTTATACATATAAATTACAATATTAATAAAACATTAAAATGTTCACAGTCCTGGAACGTGCTGTGCTGTGCTGGAACACAGTCCTGGAACGTGCTGGAATCCCTAGCATGTATGCACTGCTGAAACAGAGACGCCTGCGTTGGCTCGGTCATGTCGCGAGAATAGATGATGGCCGGATCGCAAAGGATCTCCTCTATGGAGAACTCATGCAAGGAAAGCGCCCTACAGGTAGACCACAGCTGCGATACAAGGACATCTGCAAGAGGGATCTGAAGGCCTTAGGGATGGACCTCAACAAGTGGGAAACCCTGGCCTCTGAGCGGCCCGCTTGGAGGCAGGCTGTGCAGCATGGCCTTTCCCAGTTTGAAGAGACACTTGGCCAACAGTCTGAGGCTAAGAGGCAAAGAAGGAAGGCCCATAGCCAGGGAGACAGACCAGGGACAGACTGCACTTGCTCCCGGTGTGGAAGGGATTGTCACTCCCGGATTGGCCTTTTCAGCCACACTAGACGCTGTGCCAGAACCACCTTTCAGAGCGCGATACCATAGTCTTTCAAGACTGAAGGTTGCCAACACACAAAATGTTCAATAAACAGATTACAATAAAAGCACAAGTACAATAATAGGACACAGCTCTGTAGAGTAGTGTTTCAACTGTGGGTTGGGATCCACTAGGTGGGTCGTGAGCCAATTTCAGGTGGGTCCCCATTCATTTCAATATTTTATTTTTAATACATTAGATTTGATGATCCCATGGTCTGTGACTGCATTTGGGGAAATGTTACAGATCTGTACTTTGAACAAGCTACTATGTATATTCTTTTAACAATGATAGTCAATGGGATTTACTCCTGGGTGAGTGTGGGTAGGATTGCAGACTAGGAGTGTTAAAGAGAGAATTAACACTAGAAGTATTAATTCACAGACTAGGAGTGTTAAAGAGAGAAGAGAATTTCGGCAGGTGCAGCTTGTTGTCTCACAGGTGATAAGCTGGGCCTGCTGAAATTCCCCCCCTACACAACTGTTAAAGGTCCAGGAGCCCTAAGTTGAAAGGTTGGCCACCCCTGATTTAATCAGTACACACTGCAACAGGTATCACCTGGCTTACCTGCTATACCTGTCACTGAATTCAGTGCCTCACAATCAGTTTGCTTCTGTTCCTTGGACTAAATCAGAATGTTTGTTCCATGTGGGAAATGCGCAGACTGTCCTTTCATTGCAAGTGAGCATGCTCCTTATTTAGATGTGAAATGTTGATTGAGATGTACATTTTGATTTATGTGTGGAAGCCATATTTCAGGTTACCTGACAAAACCTGGAATATCAGCATTTCCTGTGCCCTCTTAACATCAATATATCCAGGCCAGTTGTCTGGTTTTCTTCAAAGGTGAGGTTCATGTATAAGGAAAGCATGTTTCATCCCTGACCAGTACCCAATAGACACTAAACAGTATCTGTGATGCTAGAGAACTTCTGTATAATGGGATTTCAGTTGATACCAGCACAAAATTGTTATCCGGGGAAGGGGTAAAGTCCCTAATCTCAATGAATTATTGGAGTTATTCCCCCATAAGGGGTCCCACAATTGTTCTTTAAAAGGGCCCTTAATGTATTTTTAACAAGTAAATTCATGGCATTCTTTGCATGCTGTTTCCAGGCAAAACAGGATGAAAGAAAGGCTGGACCGACGAAGCAGGCAATGTGGCCGGAACATGGGGGAGGAAAGGCTCCTCCAAGTCAGGCTGTAGGGAGTCGAAACAGCATATGCAAGCCCTATAAAAGCACTACCCTCTTGGCAAATGTGAGAAAGGTCCGCAACACACAGCAGTCCTATCCCTTTTCTTGCTTCACTAGCGGGAGCTGGAATTCTGGGAAAGATTCTCAGTGATTATTCAAACCAGAATAGTCATCTTAGGGCATTACCCTTCTGTTTCGTTTTCCTGTGGTTTCATCAGCATTATAGATTTGATTAACGCTTTGCTTCTTCTTACGATGCAATTAGAAAAGACACTATTAATAAGCATGTCATTGTCAGGTTATACGTCACTGGTTACCAACTGTGGTCCATGGATGACAGGTAGTCCTTGAGACTCTGAGAAGTGGTTTACAAGGTCTTAGGAAAAAAGGTAGTCTTTTATCACGTCCAGCATCTCACTGAGCAAGTGCTCCCCCACAGACCAACACAGAGCACTGAAATGTCAGCTGCAGCTGTGGGCGGTCCATTCTCTGAACTCTCTGGTAGTCCACGGGGGACTGCTTGCTTGGGCGACCCTTCCCCAAGGACCACCAGAGAGGGCGGAGAACAGATCACCTTTAGTCATTGCCTGCAACAAAATCTTCTCTATAAATAATACATCAAATAAATCTCTAATAAATATTCTCTAATTATTGCAAATTTAATGGTACTTTTTGTGTGCAGGGGAGTGTGGGGGGGTTGCTTGTGGTCCATGACAATTCTTATTTTTGCCTCAGTTGTCCACAGGCTTCTAAAGATTGGGAACTACTGTTATACATGAAGCACAGTATTTGGGAATTCCATGTAACCCCAGGGTGTGCATCTACATCTTTCTGGAATGGATCATAGTCCACTTAGCTACAGGTGCTTCCTTGTACAAATATAGCATGCAGTCAAGTGTACAGTAGGCACATCTCCAGTGTGAGATTTTAGACAAGAGGTAAGAACTAGAAGCATTCATGGCACATCCTTACACATTCTCCTCCTGAGAAATGTCACTTGTCTTATACAAGCTCATTTGATTTCCCTTTAAAAAAAAAAATCTCAGAGGATTTGTGCCTTTTTTTTTTATTATGATCCGCTTTGGGACAGGGAACTATCTCTGGACCATGCTGAGAACTTTTTATTGAGGAGCAAAAAATATTCTCGATAAATACATAAATAAACCCAGAGTCATGGGTGCTGGTATCTTCATCAGTCTTATCCTTTCCCCCACAGACATTTTGATTGCAATCAGCTGACCATGAACCATTTATCCCACATCTCTCAAGCAACAGCCAGCTATGGAAGCAACTGCCACATCCCAAACGGAGTTCATGCATTGAGACAAGGAGACGTACAATTGCCATGCCCACAACACTTTTGAAAGTCCCCAACCAGGATGCAACGTGTCAACATCTCAAAGAAAGGCAGTTCAGGCAATTGAAGGCAAATGCGACAAGCTGGAAAGACTGCAAGGAAGTTGGAGGCTAGATAACAAAAAGTTAACTTGAATACATTCTTGTCCACTATGACTCAGGGTGAAGAGATGGAGAGATTATCTCAGTAGCCAGGCAGTGGCTGGAAGCATAACATTCAGAAAAACTGGGGAGGGTTCTTTCCCAGGATCTTGGCTGTGATTGTATTCCCAATGCTTGAAAAAGATTACAGTTGACCGTCAGCTTTGGCAGGGGTTCCATTCCCAGAACCCCTGCAGATCCGCAGATGGACCCATAGACAACCTGCAGACAAGATGGGAGTGTGTTCTGGTCACATCTGCAGGTGTCTTGAGGTACAGGGAGGCTGTGCGCAGCTTCCCCACAGCTGGGAGGGCTTGTTGGAAGCCTCTAAGACAGTGATTTTCAACCTTTTTCGTCTCGTGGCACACCAACAAGGTATTAAAATTGTCAAGGCACACCATCGGTTTTTGGACAATTGTCAAGGCACAACTTTCTGTTGGTGGGGTGTTCATATCCCCAATGGTCCTGTTAATAAATTACCCTCCACCAAACGCCTCCACCAAACCCTCCACCAAACCCTCCACCCTCCGCGGCACACCTGGGGACTATTTGCGGCACACCAGTGTGCCACAGCACAGTGGTTGAAAATGGCTGCTCTAAGATATACTTTCAGTGTTTTTTTTGAAAAACTGGAAGTGTGTCTTAGAGGACTCTGACAGGTCACATCTGGAGGGTACAGGCTGGCCCTCAAAGGCAGGTTGGGAACCTGTGTTGAGTCGAATCCTCAGGTTCAAAACACGTGGATAATCTGGGCTGGTCTGTACAATGAAACACAATTTAGAAAACAAACAGCCCCGAAATACAAAAGACAGTACATACTGTAACATTTCTGAGCCAGCGATCCGTTTGTAGGCCAAGGATTATGCAAGCATCTGCCCTGATTTTAACCTTTCAGGTCAATTTGAGCAATCGAGAAGAGTTTTGTTCACAGTATATCTGTCTTAATTACAAACAAGGCTCAGCTTGCAATACAAACAATCAAGGATTGCAAATGGGGAAGTTCATATTTTGAGGCCATTAACTTTTAACTTTCTGGCATCCCTAGTTTGGTTACGTGACGAAAATATGGAGAGCAAACAAATCCAATTGAGAGCTAAGATGGGGGGTTGTTCTTTGATGCTACAGAAACATTCACAAAAAAGGTAATGCTTGATTCAAATACCCGCCTGCGGCTTAAAATGTTCCTTTATCCAAATTAAAACGTTCCTTTTTATTGCAATGGTTATTTGATGGCATGACGGAGCCAAATACTCAGAAGGCAATATATATTGGTGATAGGTGAACTCTTCTCAATTTGATTCAGATTCTTTTCCTGGAAAATGCTAAAAAAAAAATTCTTGGTTATGTCTGAGTGTTTCTAAGAAAGCTCAGAATAAATAACGGCACTTTTTTGTCCTCCTTCCTAGCCAGATGGTAATGATGATGATGATGATCATCATCATCATCATCACTCCAGAAATGGAAGTCGTTAACTAACGGAAGGGAGGATTTATTGAAACATAAAACCCTTGCCTGAAGATTTCATCCTTATATTGAATGAAGTTTCTATGCCTATGGAGAAACATGAGAGTCTGGTGTTCTCAATTTTTTGCTTGGTAAATAGAACATAAGAACATAAGAACAGCCCCACTGGATCAGGCCATAGGCCCCTCTAGTCCAGCTTCCTGTATCTCACAGAGGCCCACCAAATGTCCCAGGGAGCACACCAGATAACAAGAGACCTCATCCTGGTGCCCTCCCTTGCATCTGGCATTCTGACATATCCCATTTCTAAAATCAGGAGGTTGCGCATACACATCATGGCTTGTACCCCATAATGGATTTTTCCTCCAGAAACTTGTCCAATCCCCTTTTAAAGGCGTCTAGGCTAGACGCCAGCACCACATCCTGTGGCAAGGAGTTCCACAGACCGACCACACGCTGAGTAAAGAAATATTTTCTTTTGTCTGTCCTAACCCGCCCAACACTCAATTTTAGAAGACTGCCAGGTTGTTGGATGTCCTGTTGCAGAATCCTGCATTGCCCCCCCCAGCACTCCCTGCCTAGCTCCTAGCTCCTGGGTACCGCATTGGGTGCTACCACCAGTACCATTGGTGTTACCATTGGATGCATACCACCAGTATGGGGAGTGGTTCAGGGCTTGACCTGACCAGGTGGGCCCAGATGAGCCTGAGCTCAGTTCATAATAAGGAAAAGCTTTCCAAAAATGGGGGCATTCTAAACTCTCCCAATTTCTAATGTGCATCCACCATGACAATGCCGTATATATTTGGACATCCTCAACATTAAGAGCACCAGACAACTCTATGCAATTTCCTGCAAGTGATTCATCACTTGCAAAAAGTAACACTGAACCCATTGCTCTGATATGGTCTGGGCAGGGTGGGGAAATGTCTACAAGCCGAAACCTATCCAACTTTTCAGTCCTGGTGTAGCCATGCCAATGGGGTACGCTCCGCATCTTGTGATGAGTGGGTAGTTATGGAGGCCTCCACAAGGTCAGGGAACATTTGTTCCTGCGCCGAGGGGCTGCATTGCAGCTGCACTCATGCTGGAAGGTTGGCTAGGATTTAGCACTATGGCAATTATCCACCTTTGCACTTGATATGAACTATTGTGATGCAAGGAAAAGGGTAATAAGATCAACACTGGGGGCACAATCCTAAACAGGTCTACTCAGAAGTAAGTCCTATTGTGTTCAATGGGACTTACTGCCAGAAAAGTGAGGTTAGGATTGCAGCCTTACAGCCCAATCCTGAGCTGCCCGGAGCTCCGGGACCTGGCGGCTCCACAGAGCGCTCCTGCTGATCCTGTGTCTCCCACGCAACCGCAGGAGGCTCCTCAGGAGAAGGGGACATTCGTCCCCTTCCCTCAAGTAAGAGAAGCAGCCCCACAATGGGGCTACTCACTTTAGCGGCCTTTTGATCGCTGCTAAAGTAAAGGTGCTCGTGTAGGGCAAGCAGCCCTACCGGAGCGCCTTGTATCCTGCGGAGCTCAGCTCCGCGGACCCGCCTCTCCCCCTACCCCTGACACACCTCCCCCTCCCTGGAACACCCCTGGCCACTCCCCCATCTCCCGTTCTGCAGCCCAACGGTTCAGGAGACTACCAAGCCACAGAACCCAGATGCCCTCCGTGTGCTAGCTCAGTGCCAGCTGGAGCTGGGCTAGCTCTGGTGGGAGCCTAGTGGTAAGCCCCACAAACTTGCCTTACGGCACATTTGCGACTGAGGTCTGCAGCACAGAGCCGCGCCGCAGATCTCAGGATCAGGCTCTTCGTTCCTAACTGCCCTGCCCTTACTGTTTCTAAAGTCTGCCAGTGGCTTAACCTCCCCTAAATTCAACTCTGCACTTCCATGCAAATTTTATACTGTACTTTACAAAATACTGTACTTCAGAAAATCGTGGCTTCTAATAATACTCCAGACCAGAGCTAAATGCAAAAGTACTAGTCAATGATGCCAAGAGTCCAAGAGTTTAACCGACACTACAATTGTCAGCAAAAAGGGACTGTGACTTTGGTAACCGTCAATCGTTCTGTTCCAAAAATAAATGCATGAAAAGTTGTCTAATGGTTTTAATACACTGCATGGAGGACAACTTGAATCCATACTTTGTGTACATTCTTTTGTTATTTACTAACCAATTAAGCTGCATAAGTGTCAAAGACCTCTCTGCCCCTCCCCCGAACATATCAGAGAATCTTTGCAATGACCTTTTCCTTTTTCAAAGCATATATTTATTCTCCCTCTGGAGACTACGGTATATATTCCCGCTGGAATTGGAAGAACTTGTGAGTTTTTCTTCCTTTGCTGCTCCAAATACTTGATTTCTTTTTATAGATGACTTATAGAGGAATGTAAACTAGTATTTATATCAGGTCAGGCCAATCAGGAGGCTCTATACCGTCCAATTCAGTGGTTCTGAAACATTTACCATGGGGTCCCACTTTTTAGAATGAGAATCTGTCAGGACCCACTGGAAGTGATGCCATGACTGGAATTGACATCATCAAGCAGGGGAAATTTTTAACTACTGTGGGCTTCCATCCTACCTGCACTTACCCAGAAGTAAGCCATACTGACTATCATTGTTAAAAGTATATACAGAGTAGCCTGTTAAAAGTAGAAAGCTGTAGCATTTCTCCAAATGCAGTCACATACCATGGTAGCTGTTATATAGTGGGTCCATGCGAATAAAGGAAGCCATAGAGATAGCAGTTCAATACATTAATTCCATCTTCAGAACAGAACCTGGCAATGAATCACAAGGCAAACACCTCTGGCTTTTTATAGCCTTTAGCTCCTCCCAGACTTCCCATGATTGGTGCAGTTGAAACATTAACTAGAGGGCCAATCAGATGGTAGGATTTTGATCCATCACCTGATTGGCCAGCAATACGTCTGGGCCAATCAGCTATGCAGGATTTCGATCCTGCATAACTTGCACACATAACATCCCTCCCCACCAAAGTACAGTTCAAGGTTAACAAAGTCCTCAGAGTGGCAGGGCTGTACCCGCATTCGCAAGGTGCGGTGATGCTTTGGTATCAGGACCTCTGGTTCCTCAGTCTGCTCTGGGGTTGGCACAGCTATGGCAGAGGGACACATAGGTGCACTGACATCAGGTGGCTCAGATAAGTCCAGGGAGGTCTCCGGTTCCCGTGGTAACACATCAGGAGTGATGGCCTCTCTGGTCTGTGGTAAGACCTGATGCTGGTTACCAGGGACTGGAATCGGCGTGGTGGGTGTTGAGTCAGCCAGGCAGTGGCGCATTTGGTCCACATGACAGCGGAGAGTCTGCCTGTCCTGGATGGCAACCTCGTATGAGACAGGTGACTCTAATGATGGTTGATGGTATCCATGCTGGGCCATTTGCATAGTTCCAAACATAGACTGGGTCGCTCAGACTGAACCCACAAATACTCTCTTGTATCTTGGAAGTCAGTGGTCTTTCCAAAGTTCTGTCTGGCGCAGGATGAATGCCATCAGCATCAGAGTCTAATTTGCTCATACTCTGGACCCCAGTTACCTGGATGCCGAGAGGATCAAACCACGCAAGGCCGAGGAGACTGCTGCAATGGCCCTTGACGACCACCAGATCCAGGAGCCCATCAAAGTGTTTATAACAAACCTGAAACTTACCCGCACCCTGAACGGGGATGCGGTTGCCCTGAAAATCTGTAAGCAAAAAGTCCAATCAGCTCGAGGCTGGGGCCCTTTCTAGGGCAAAGGCGCTGAAAAGTCTCTGTAGAAATAATAGAGAGCGCTGATCCAGATTCCACTTCCTTTACGCAGGGAGACCCTTGAATTTCTACTGTCACATGTATGTTTTCCTTGGTTGGCAAATGGACGCTCTGGATGGGGTGTACTAAAGTAGTGTAGAGCTCTTCCTGGCTGACAGACCCCTGAAGAACTCTCTGGCTCCAAGCCCAAAAAGGCTTACTGCGACAACTGATCAGTTGGCTATGGTATTAAGTTCCTTCACATATTTTCCCGTCTCTGCATTGCCCATGTACATATGTACTCTGATCAAACACTACAAAAACAACAACAACAACAACAACCTTGTGATTACATTGTGACTGCTTAAAGACTTATTCTGGGCAATGTTACACAGGGCAATATTACAAAATACACATTTGCATTTGTGTGCATGGATAAAACATCACGCTAAACAGCTCAGTCCTATGCATGTTTACTCAGAAGTAAGCTCCATTAGAGTCAATGGGGCTTACTCCCAGGAAAGTGTGGATAGGATTGGGCTAAAATTCCCCCATCTTTATGTGATTGTATATAAGTCATATCTTTTTTGTGTAGTGTTTTACCAATGCGCAGACTATGCTACTCGGCCTTGACTTTGGCCCATTTACTGTTCTAACCAACAGCAGCAGTCTTCAGGAATCTTTCTCTCTCTTCCTCTCATCCAGAGAGCATCGCATAACACTTACAAAAAATGTTTCCAAGCAGATTAGCAGCAGTTAAAAAGCAGGTTTTTCCACATTTCAAAGACTGAGAATTCTACTTCTGCTTCACAGGTGGTATAGAGTATTCTTTTGTGCAAAGAGATTTTAAAAAAATGTAAGAAATAAGAAGGAAAACAAGTATAGTTAATAAAATTAAAAAAGCCAGTCATGTTTCCCCCCCCCCCCCCAGTATTCTTTTCCAGGGAACATGTGTGTTTATGAAACCAAGTCCAGCATGTGTCAGCTAGTAGGTCTTTCCATTCAAACTAGATGGAGTAATTTGATTGAACTTACCATTTGCATTGAATGCCAGATGCAAGGGAGGGCACCAGGATGCAGGACGCCTGTTGTCTTGTGTGCTCCCTGAGGCTTCTTGGTGGGCCACTGTGAGATACAGGAAGCTGGACTAGATGGGCCTTTGGCCTAATCCAACAGGGTTCCTCTTATTTGTTCTGGCCTCTTTAGCTCAAAGGGATTTTTAGAAGGTTACAGAGGGATCCATGATTTGGCAAACTTTGGGGGAAATCAGGGTGTGTGACTGGTAGATTTCATTTAAAACCCTCCTATTATTTCCCTCATAAGTTGGGCATTGAGTCCATGCATATTTAATGCGCTGACTTTCATTAAAAAAACCTGCACATGACTGGCATCATAACTCATCATAATAAGAACTGCGAACAACATGATTTTTTTTTTTCTCATTAAGGACTCCCTGTAGGCTCACAGGAATCCCGAGCAAAAGTCTCTGCAGTGAACTCTTCAACCCCTTGCCGTTGAGTTGCAGGGGTTACAAGGTCACAGCATGCTCTCCTTCATTTTTCCCCTTTCCCAGCATAAACTGCCTCCTCTATCTCTGTGTTCCGGGCCCCGAGGCCAACTCAAGCGGCTGGCAGCAGATGGGGGACACACACACCTACTTCTGTCCACCCGCTTGCCTCCACTGATTCTTCTCCTCCTATACTCTGGATTGGAAAAGGAAGTAGAGGGACAGAGCTGAACTGTGGAGGAGAGGAGAGTGGCGGCCTAGAGTGTCAGAAAAAGGAGGGCAGTACTTGACATGCCGCCCCAGGCTCCAAGAGGACCTGGACCTGCCCTATCTGTGGTCCCTGCTTCTATCTCCCTTAATTTCAGCAGTGGGAGGTTCTAGAAAGGGCAGAGATAACTGCTCATGCATTCAGCAGTGGTTACCACAGGTGGTTTATGCATTCAGCACCATTAAGTTCTGGGTAGGGGAAAAGGAGAAGGAGGCTGAGAGACAGCAGTGGAGAAGGTGGAAGAACAAACATCTATTACAGGGGTGGCCAAACTGCGGCGCACAAGTGACATATAATGTCACTTATAATGACATATAATGTGTGGCTCCCAGAAACATGTTGGCTGAGCTCCTCTTTTGCATTCCAATTAATATAAATGGCAAAGAATGCATTTTCAAGGTTTATAATTATTTATTGGGTGTAAACTGAGAGTGCAGTGAATTGAAACGCAAGTTTAATGTTCATGGTGAGTAAATATTTTTAATAATTTACTTATGTCTCTCAAACGTAATGTTTGATGTTTTGTTGTTTGTGGCTCGTAGACTGAGCATGTTTGACTAACCCCGAGTGAATGGATGTTCTTTTCCCTCTCACAAAACACCAAAACCAGGGGGCATCCATTAAAACTGGGTGCTGGGAGAGTTAAAGTAGACAAAAGAAAATATTTCTTTATCCAGTGTGTAGTTAGTCTATGGAACTCCTTGCCACAGGATGTGGTGATGGCGTCTGGCCTGGATGCCTTTAAAAGGGGATTGGACAGATTTGTGAAAGAAATGTCCATCCCAGGTTACAAGCCTGGGATGGGGATATGCAGCCTCTTGGTTTTAGAAGTAGACTATCTTTGACATACCAGGTGCAAAGGAGTCGCAACAGGTTGCAGCTATCTTGTTGTCTTGAGTGCTCTCTGAGGTATATGGTGGGCCGCTGTGAGATACAGGAAGCTGGACTAGATGGGCTACTGAGCACAACTATGTTCCTAAGACTGTTTCTGCTCAATTAATTGGTCTGTCTGTTGATATCAAAACAGGATAAAACTTGAATTGAACATCTAACCATCAAGCTCACTCCGTTTTGCATGCTTAATCAGGGCCTATAAGGGGCTGTTTCAAGCTCTGAGAAGATATTATAAATCTTATAAAGATATTATAAAATATAAATATTTTTGCTGTGCCTCTGTACACCATAATGAAATTTAAATACCAGGCAAGGGTATTTGATGCTTTGGGGGCAGGGACTAGCAGTAAACATTTTATGACCTGCTTTATTAGCCCAGGAGCCAAGCAATCAACTTCTATTCATAGGCTTGGTTTATATATTTACAGTACCAGCCTAAGTATATTTACTCAGAAGTGTCCTATTGTGTTCCATGGGGCTTACTCCTAGGAAAATGGATATAGGATTGCAGCCCTACAACCCAATCTTAGGCAAATCTACTCAGAAGTAATCCCTACTGAGTTTAATGAGGGCTACTGCCAGGAAAGTGTGCATAGGATTGTAGCACTAGTCATATTCATAGAAAGCAAGCGAGCACCATTTGCTCGAAGCATTGAAATGGTTGTAAGAATATCTGTTGTCAAAATCCCCTTTCCAAATATTTTCTAATATTTTGTTCCTTCTCAAGCATTGCCTTCAGGCTTCCAGCTGTCCACATTCCATAAAGAGTTGAAACAAAAGCACACCACATTTCTGATGTATTTTGCACCTGTTTACTGAGACCATATTCTTTGTTTTCGTGGCTGCTTCTAATGTAACTAGTGACCTTCTGTGTTCTTACAGCAGAAACTAATTCAATACAAGCCTTTGAACAGGATAATCAAAAGGTTTAAGCCAAAGCAGAACCATAGAAACTCAAAAACTATTAATTGGCTCTCTTCTTTATATTTTTAAAATCTAAATTGCATTGCTTTCCTGGGAAATAGATCTGTATTACATTATTTTAGCATTAGTGTTCTTGCACAACTCTCATTCATTTCACATGGGGTTTGTGCAGGAGAACCACTAATGCATTGGACCCATTGAACAAGAACATAAGAAGAACCCTGCTGGATTGATCAAAGGTTGATCTAGTCCATTAAAACTCAGCTGGTGCTGGGCCAGATTCTTCGGACACCCAGTCAGATTCTTTGGGCAATTCCACATAAAAGCATTAGGGCAGGGCTTCCCAAAGTGTGCATTGTAATACCTTAGGGCATCATGGCACACTCACAGGGGAGCTGTGGGATGTCCCTAGTGGCCCCTTGTACCTGTTCCTTGAGTGCCACTATTTTGGATCTTGCAAAATCTCGTGAGATCCAAGTAGGCAACTGTCGTACACTTGGTCTCACACTCCCAGGGTTTTGGGGTGCTCAGAGTTGTTGGTTCTGAACCCTAGAGCCCTCAAAGATCCCTGTTCGGTAGTACTGCCACCACCCTGCAAGAGCCAGTGCCTCAGTCCAGGGAAACCGAGACCCTCTAGGCTTAACTATATCCCTTGTAGGCACTGAGCACTCAAGTTACTAGTCCACAATGAGGATTTTTGGTAGCTTGCTGAATGGCTAGGCAGGATTCTGAATCTTTGTCCCCAACTGACAATGAACCAACATGGTAAAAAGATTTTTACTTTATTAAGTACATAGGGTTACAAAACTTACAAAAGGCAGCAAATGCTAGAGGCATAAGAACTTCTAGGAAACATATCAGCATAAAACAACAAAGCTAACTGGCTAACTCTATTATTCTCTGACTCTCACCTGGGTCAGCTTCTTTTGTGATCCTCAGGTCAGTTACCTAAGGCCACATGGTCCTGGCGGGGCAGGCTGTGCCCCCACCACCTATCTCACCAAGAGACAAAGACAAAAGACCCTGTCCTCCGGAAGTGGGGCTGGAAGCTCATCCTCTCAGCTCTTCCCTCCCCCCTGGAGATCTACAGCTGCATTCCATCCTTGATGGGCGTCTTTCTGGCTGCCTAGGTGCTACATAATCACCTTCCATTGAGTTGTAAATTCTTAGCAGCTAGGACTGCAAGCCTCTTCTGTGTTACTGTTTTAGCTTGGTTCAGGCTTTACATGTTACTAGGCCTAAACTGTACATATTCATGACAGCGACACTGAAATTTCACAAGATTTGGGCTCCAACATCTTGGATCTCATGAAATCTTGGGAGATATGGGTGCCACCATCTTAGATCTTGTGAGATTTTGTGAGATCCAAGATGGAAGCATCCACCTGAGTTGGGAAGAGGCTGCGGGGGCGCTATGGAGTTTTAAGGAATTTTTATGGAGTTCTATGGAGTATTAAGGAATTGAAGAATGAAGTTGCAGATCTCTTGACTAAGGTATGCAACTTGTCCCTCAAAACGGCCATGGTGCCAGAAGATTGGAGGATAGCAAATGTCACGCCTATTTTTAAAAAGGGAAAGAGGGGGGACCCGGGAAACTATAGGCCGGTCAGCCTAACATCCATACCGGGTAAGATGGTGGAATGCCTCATCAAAGATAGGATCTCAAAACACATAGACGAACAGGCCTTGCTGAGGGAGAGTCAGCATGGCTTCTGTAAGGGTAAGTCTTGCCTCACGAACCTTATAGAATTCTTTGAAAAGGTCAACAGGCATGTGGATGCGGGAGAACCCGTGGACATTATATATCTGGACTTTCAGAAGGCGTTTGACACGGTCCCTCACCAAAGGCTACTGAAAAAACTCCACAGTCAGGGAATTAGAGGACAGGTCCTCTCGTGGATTGAGAACTGGTTGGAGGCCAGGAAGCAGAGAGTGGGTGTCAATGGGCAATTTTCACAATGGAGAGAGGTGAAAAGTGGTGTGCCCCAAGGATCTGTCCTGGGACCGGTGCTTTTCAACCTCTTCATAAATGACCTGGAGACAGGGTTGAGCAGTGAAGTGGCTAAGTTTGCAGACGACACCAAACTTTTCCGAGTGGTAAAGACCAGAAGTGATTGTGAGGAGCTCCAGAAGGATCTCTCCAGACTGGCAGAATGGGCAGCAAAATGGCAGATGCGCTTCAATGTCGGTAAGTGTAAAGTCATGCACATTGGGGCAAAAAATCAAAACTTTAGATATAGGCTGATGGGTTCTGAGCTGTCTGTGACAGATCAGGAGAGAGATCTTGGGGTGGTGGTGGACAGGTTGATGAAAGTGTCGACCCAATGTGCGGCGGCAGTGAAGAAGGCCAATTCTATGCTTGGGATCATTAGGAAGGGTATTGAGAACAAAACGGCTAGTATTATAATGCCGTTGTACAAATCTATGGTAAGGCCACACCTGGAGTATTGTGTCCAGTTCTGGTCACCGCATCTCAAAAAAGACATAGTGGAAATGGAAAAGGTGCAAAAGAGAGCGACTAAGATGATTACAGGGCTGGGGCACCTTCCTTATGAGGAAAGACTACGGCGTTTGGGCCTCTTCAGCCTAGAAAAGAGACGCTTGAGGGGGGACATGATTGAGACATACAAAATTATGCAGGGAATGGACAGAGTGGATAGGGAGATGCTCTTTACACTCTCACATAATACCAGAACCAGGGGACATCCACTAAAATTGACTGTTGGGCGAGTTAGGACAGACAAAAGAAAATATTTCTTTACTCAGCGTGTGGTCGGTCTGTGGAACTCCTTGCCACAGGATGCGGTGCTGGCGTCTACCCTAAACGCCTTTAAAAGGGGATTGGACAAGTTTCTGGAGGAAAAATCCATTATGGGGTACAAGCCATGATGTGTATGCGCAACCTCCTGATTTTAGAAATGGGTTATGTCAGAATGTCAGATGCAGGGGAGGGCACCAGGATGAGGTCTCTTGTTATCTGGTGTGCTCCCTGGAGCATTTGGTGGGCCGCTGTGAGATACAGGAAGCTGGACTAGATGGGCCTATGGCCTGATCCAGTGGGGCTGTTCTTATGTTCTTATGTTCTTATGACCCAGGTAAGTTTGGGAATTAGGAAACTGCAGTAGGGCAATGACCCTCCCTTGTTATTGTCTCTTAAAAACTAATATTCAACACTATATTTTCTCCATTCCTGGGAGTTCCATTTATATCTCCTGAGTGATGCAATAATATGTCCTCTGTACTGTATTTTTGAGACTGGTACTTCCACCCACAATTATTTTGTTCCTCCCAAGATTTCTAGTTTATTGGACTCTACGCCATCACTGACGGGGCACATGCACAGAACAGCCTTCTGAACTCTTTACATGCACAACCAGTCATAGGAAATGGGCCTGGAAGAGTCAGGCTTATACCACACAACATTGGCTGTGCAGAATGTGGATTGAATGTGGATTGACAGATGAGGATTACACAGCTCAGGCATGCTGAATGAGCCACATCAAACTGCTGCAGGAGAGGAGTGCCCTCAAACAGGGATCATTCATGTATGGCCACAGTCTGTTCCAAAAAGGCTTGCATGGGTAGCTGTTCTTGGCAAATGGCAACTTAGAGTTGGTGTCTTGGAAGGCTGTGAACATGCAGTGGCCCGAACTTTATGACTGAGTTCTGGATGGATGAAGTCAAAACACCAAGCATGCTATTAGAACTCCAAAGGATCCAAAATAGATACCTTTTTAGAAGTGCTTTACTGAATTGGAAAGAAAACATTTTGCTCACGAATACAGCGCTAGAGGTTCTTAATTGAAATCAGCTTGCTTACTTTCACTCCGCTATTACAATGCACTTTCTCTTATGTCATCGTATGGGGAAAGAAAGCTGTTGCTGCTTCTGTTTTTCTGTTCCTCCAATTAAGGCCCAGTGGACCAGACTTGAGAAACCCCTTATACATGTCTATATCTATGTCTATATCATAAGATCCAATACCAACCAGTCAGTCCTGGTTGGCACCCTGTAAATGGCCAGGGATGCTGTTAAGGTGACTGATGATGCCCAAAGCCAGTGGGTTACACTTTTATTTTACTTTGGCTGCAATACTAACCACTTTCATGAGAGTAAACCCCATTGAACAAAATAGGACTTACTTCTTTAAGTAAGGTTAGGATTGTGCCCTTTATTTAAACAGTTTCTATTCCTCCTTTCCCTCAACATAAACAGTGCTATCAAGGGTGTGCATAATATAGGGGGGAGAAAAGCAGGAAAATGCATAGATAGGAAGGAAATATAGAGTGCAATAATTGTAAAAAAAATTATTTAAAATAGCTAAATAAACTATTGCCTATAATAAATAATAAATTAGCTACAGGTTGAGCCTCATTATTTGTGTGGGTTCCGTTCCAAGCACTCACATGAATGGCAAAAAACGCACTATAGCAAATCAATTTAAAAAACAAAGTTTCTTTGCTCCATGATTTAAAAACAGACTTGCTGACCTTGGTGATGTAAAATAAGAGTCATTAAGAAGACAATCCATCAATCAGTCCTCCTCCAAGGGCTTCACTCAGCCCCTCTCTTCACCAATACAAAGAGATCACCTTTCTTTCACTGCTTAGGGGGAAGGGAGGGGCCGCTGGAGAGAGAAGGATTGATGGATTGTCAGCCAGCTGCCCCCCCTCTCTCTCTCTCATTAAGGAGGCTGTTGTTAAAGGACTGTTCAGTTTTTTAAACTTATTTTAAAGGGATGCATTTTTCCCCTTCTCCAGGGATCAGCACATTCCTTCTCATTTGCAGTGGCCATTCGTGTTGAGTCAAATCCGTGTATAAAAAATTCATGTATAAATAGGTTGGACCTGTACGGTAGTGAAGTGAATAAATTAAAAATAGAGCAATAAAAATGTTCAAATACAGACTACAGCCACAACATACAACAGCAACCTGGGATCTCTCCTTTAGGACAATTGAAACATACCACAGGCTCTCGTTGATGTAATCACTCCTTTTCATAGTACATGCCTTGCCTACCTAAAGGCAGTGGTCAAGAGTGTTGCCAGTCAAGACATCTGCCTTTATTTTCCCAACAATTATTTACTGATTTTAGAAGGCTGACCATGCCACACTTTATGATCCTGACAGGAAATGATGATTCCACGCAAATAAAAGAATGTTCTATACTTAGTAGGGTTAGCTAGGATTTCAGTGGGACTTAGGGGTGGTTTCTTTTTGGGGGGATGGGTGGGTGAAGTGTTCTTGTGGACATAAGGCTTGGATAAATATAGGTTCATTATTAGTGGCGCCTTCAGTGAAATCACTCAAGCAGACAAGTGTGATTGTGACTTGTCTTCACTTTAAGTGTGAAGATAACATGCACAATGTGATGATAATCCAAGGACTAGACTGACTTCCAGGCCCCCATTTCAGGGCCGGTCCAGGTTAACTGTACTTTGCTTCAGAGTGGGACCTGGATGAGGCTTTACAGGCTGTGATCTGGGTCCATCAGTATTGACCCAACTAGGGAAAGGAGCCTAAAAGTGGTATACTAGAGGAGGCAACAGTGAGAATGCTAACAGGAAGTAGACAGCAGAGGAAACAGACAGATAGCGAGAATACTAGACTCCTGTTAGCTTGCCATGATTGAATAATCAACAATTTAAAAATCACAGTAAGTATTCACTATTGTGAACATATGATGCTGCCTTACATGAGTCAGACCATTAATCATCTACCTCAGTGTTAGATATATTAACGGGCATCCGCTCTCCAGAGCTTCAAGGACCTTTCCTGGTACTACTTGGAGATGCGCTCCTGGAATTGAATGAATGCGCTACTATTGACCGTAGCCCCACCCTCCTGATCCTGTGAATGTTTCTTTTTAGATTCTAAACTGCTCAGAGCAAGTCTGCTTTGCTTGTAAGGTTACTGCATAGAGATGAGCATATTACCTGACCCTTTTCATACTGGTTTCTGGATGACAGTCTGGAGTCACAATCGGATCCAGTGGGAGATGTCAACACTAAGGAAAAACAATCATGGATGCCAAAGAACAGCCAATGACAACATCACAGGGAAATTATTTTGGGTTTTCCTTACTGTTTTCTTCCTCCACTCCTTTTTGCAAAGAAAATATGATTGTCGAAAATAAATCCGACATGATTTTTTCCCCCCCTGGCTCCCAACGTTTCTGTTTCATCAGACCATTATTTATTTAATTCCCAAAATGGAACACAAATGTACGAGAACACCTCAGTTCAATCTGTTGCAGAGCTTTGATCTCAGTTGGTGCAATGCAGTTAATTGAAAACATGACTGCGGTTGATGCTAGCAACATTCGTACCATGCTTATTTCATAGCCCCCATGCCTACAAGCTGTGAGGGAACATCAGATATTAGCCCTGTCTAAGCAGAGTAAATACAGCAATTGTATGGAATGGTTTTCATGTCCCAGGCACAGCGTGCAACCATACAAACAGTGGTTTTGCCCAAATAAACACATCTCAACATAGGTTAGGATCAAGGCTTTGCCACTGTTGATGCTGAATATCAAAATCAAATACATTAGATATCAGCCACCGGTATGTGGAAGAAATAAGTCAAAGTTAGCATTAAGCCATCCATCTCATCTGGACTATCATGGTTTGGTGTTTATGGTCTATGACCAGTGGTTCTCAAATTTTTTCAATTTTTAGTTCCCTTGACCTTCTGGGCCATTGGCTGTGGCTCCCAATTAGGACTATAATCACATACACTGTATAGGGCAGCAGGTTTTTTGAAAGGATTTCATAACTCCCTTGGTTGTTTTCCATGACTCCCCAGGGTGCCATAGCTCACAGTTTGGGAACCACTGGTCTATGGCAGTGTTTTCCAAACTGTGAATCGCAACCCACAGGTGGGCTAGGACCTGATTTTTGGTGGGTTATGGGCCTGCCAAGGCTTGGAGGCCGCAGACCAAAATGATGTGTGACCTGGAAGTCACTTCCTGGGTGAGCTTGTGCACTCTCCACATCATTAGTTGCACCCTGTTTTGCACCCCATTTCCCAAACTCTGTCATGCTGGTGTGTCGGGTTCTGGAACTACAATGGTGGGTGGCCAAGGTAAGAAGTTTGGGAACCTCTGGTCTATGGTACTTCTTTGGTGCATGAAAAATTATTACTCATTTAGGGCCCAATCCTATTCAACTTTCCAGCACTGGTGTAGCTGTAATGTAGCCCCAACATAAGGGAACAAATGTTCCAATACCTCTGTGACAGCCTCTCCACCACAGGATACAGTGCATGCCCCATTGGCACGGCTACACCGGCATTGAAAAATTGGATAGGATTGGGCCCTTAGCCAACTGGTCTAAAAAAGATATAAATCAATGTGCGATTAAATTATTTTCATATCAGGAATTCTGCTGCTGTGACAGTCTGGAAATATCATTTTGATTTGTACAACGGATTGTTGAGGTCCCTGTTCATGTTGTCTTCTAAAGATATTTTCTACAGTTCAAAAGTGAGGCACGTGTCTGTGTCATAAATTGTAATTATATTTCTTCATGTATCTAAAATTATCCAGATTTTTATTCAGGCTGCTGAAAGTTCGGGTGTCCCGTCCCCTCACTTTAAAAGGAACATAATTTAGGCTCTGGTACACATGAAACTTCTGTAGTCCAAAAGAGGTGACTGGCCTATTCAAAGACAGAGAGGGGGGAAAAAAGGTGTGTATGATCAACTGGAGAGTAATTTCCATGATTGTCACTGAAGTGAAGATCCTTACTGGGATTGCGTTGCAGGATAGCATCAACTCTGTAGCCATTACTAATGGACTGTCAATGGCGTCACTGTTTACAACAAGACAGTGTCAATAAATATTGCAAACCCCAAATGTGGTGTTTTGACTTTGTCCTTGCCGGTTTCACAAAGACCTTCAGTGGAGTCAGCTGGAAGAGTTTCTGGAAATATTGGCTAGAGTTGGAGCTACCCTGACACATCTCTTGTTTGCTTGACGGTCAGAGTAAAGGCAGATGGTTACATGTCCAGCTCCTTGCAGTTAAAAGCATCTGCATAATGCTTTTTGCCATTCAATGTCTTATTTGCTTCTGTGTTAAGCTACACCTTCACAGAATCGGATAAAGCAGATGCTGACAGATGAGTGTGCAAATCGCAAAGCATCTACTCCAAAATTTGATATTCATGACTCTCAGTAATAAGAAAAGACATTCCGGGGCTGAGGGACTTTTGGAGATAGCTTCTAGACCACCACCACCACCACCACCACCACTCTGGCTTGTGCTTTTAAAAGACTGCTGTACATGAAAACACCGTAAGGTTGTTTTTAAATTGGTCTCCATAGCAACACTGCAGCATGCAGTTGCTTGTTTTCATGACCGAGGGACATTCGGTTTGTGGTTTGCACCTGAAAGTTTGAGCTTTTCCTCACTGGGGAGCTGCTCCAGTTGGAAAGGGATCAGGAACCCGTTTTTTTTAAAAAAAAAGTAATATGGATATTAATTTTTTAATGAAAACCAGATACCTTAAAACCTGTAATTATGTTAGGAAATGATGAATAGTTGTCACATTAATATCACCCTCTGGATGTTCAGCACAGTTTTTTTTAGTACAGATTTTTTTTTTTTTTAGTAAGCTGCGGTAGCAGCTACTGGCACATGTCAAAACAAGGGTTTTAGCTTTGCAAGTAGCATGGCAAATCCCTTTGGTTCTGGAAGGCTGGGAAGAACATAGGTTGGAGCACTGCCTGCCTTCCAGAGATGAATGCATTCATTTTACTCCCCCCATCCAGAATGGCTCTGAAGGGAAGGGGGAGGGACCGCTCGCATTCAGGAGCCTACAAAACTTAGTGCTTTGCCCCCCGTCTAGCTATGCCACTGCCTCCTTCCAGAAAATCCTGCCTGGCCAATGAGATCAGCCAAGGAGGCCCTGATTTGTGTTCTGCCTCTTTCTGGAGTTGGTGGGTGAGGAAAAATGGTCTTTTCTATGATGGACCCCAAGTGAGGTCCTGGGAGGTCCATTTGGTGCCGTCCTTATTGTGTTCTAGGATAAGGTCATTCCTGATTTTTGACCCCTCTTATGTGTGATTCCCCCTTTCTCTTCTGTAGCCTGGAAATGGCTGTCTGTTGTTTTCGTAATGAGGGGAATTTTTTTTTTTTTTGGAGCTGCCTTGGGCATCCTGAGGTGTGAGGTCACGCGATGCCTATCTATCAAAAAGCACAATACTACTTGATAGTAGTACAAAGGGGAATTCTGAAATGAGATAATTTTATTTCAAAGAAGACCACACAAGTCTTAATGGGTCCTCAAGGTACACTAAGCAAAGCCGGGCAAAGCTTTGAAATAAAACAATAAAACAAGCGGTGAAATAGAAGGAACTGTTAGAAGAAAAAAATTGGGCCTTAGACACAATTCAGTTAAGTTTAACTCTCTGCAGTGCTTTAATTATAACACATGTCCATGTTGTGGCCCCAGTTTTGAGTAAAGTTTTTTTTTTTTTTTTTTCCAGTTATAATTTTGCAGAAGCCATAAAAATGTTCCCAGACAGACTGAACCTTTCTTTTGAGGTCCAAGGAGTATTTTTGCCAACCCAGAACCTTTCTGCTGTTTCCAGAATACTTAGTGGAAACTTTGTGTACATGTTTTACCATGTTAACATCAATAGTTTCCTTTCTCAACAGGAAACATCCTTAATAGTTTTTGTAAGAGGGTTTTGCAACGACTGCTGGAGAAGTACTGAAACCGAAGTTTCTCCCTTTACCCGATAGGCCTGAGAGCAGAGTGCAATAAGGAAGGATCCATTTTTGTGCCCTCACAGCTGTCATCACAATGCGCTATAAGAGACGTGAGGTTGATCTGCAAATGCCTCTTCCATTTTTTTTCCCTGCCAAATTCTCAGGTGGGAGCCATGGATGGGGTGGGGAGCGGAAGGAATGCCCTGAAGCAATTTCTTATGTCTTGAAAAATTCTAAGAATTTTTTCACCCTGTTGGCAACTGACTGAGCAAGCTGTATTCTCAGTCAGCTACAATGGAGGAGCTATCTCGCATTCTCTACAGCAGCGATTTTCAACCAGTGCTCCGCGGCACATTAATGTGCCGCAAATGGTCCAGCAGAGCTCATATCCTGGACTCCATGTCGGGCCAGACGCTCAGTGTCGCCTCTCAAAATAGCTGGTGCAGGCTTGAGAAGACTTAGTGCTTCCCCGGGGGACGAAAGGGGAAAAAAGTCTCCTTCCCCTGAGGATAACTTTGGCTGCTTTCCAGCACGAGCTGGATAGAGTGGTAGCAAGTCTGGCACTGCTGCTCCAGTGGGCATCGGGAAGCTCAGAATTGGGCTGCCCATCACCTATATTTTGTATGTATGTATCTTGGAGTTTTAACACCACTTTTCAATTTCACTCTTTCTTGATCCCTTGAGTTAAGTCCAGGACTTCCACCATCTGCACATGGTCTTGCACAGTGGCGGACCCGCCATTCACTTGATGGGGCAGATGCCCCAAGCACAGAGCCTTGCACACCTTTAGGATCCTGCAGAAGCCTCTCTGAGGCTCCTGATAGGGTTGGAAACTGTGCTTCCAGTTTGCCAGAAGCACAGTTTAAAGCTTTGGGGAAACTTCAGAAGGCTTTCCTGACATGTCCTCGAGTCATGCCAGACACCGTGCGCTTCAGGTAAGTAGGGGGTGAATTTGTGCGGGGAGAGGCAGTGGCATCCCACAGGGGGATGCCATCCCAAACCTTTACCCTGGAGCCAGGGGCTGGGGAAGTTCGCTTCTGGTCCTGCAACTCTCAGTCAAAAGAAAACCTGTAAATAGGATGAATACAGAAAACTCAAGGTTTTTTTTTTTATAATGTAATGAAATGTAGAGGCACATTTCTTAGCAAGATGTTTTAAAAAAAACTGATAGCACCTGAAGAATTATGCTGGTAGCTGGTCTCAAGAAGTACATTTTTCCAAAGGTGTTAAGCTGCAGGTCTTCACTTCTGATCTCTTTGGCATCATCTTCTTTGGACGACTGAGTGCAAACTCGATACAGACATTTGATCATTATATGTCTCTTTTAGAAATGTTTGGTAAAAAAAAGTGACATTCCTAAGTGAGATGAACTTCCTACTGAAAAAAAAACCTGAAAATCTTTTTTACAATTTTGTACTTATTGTGTGCTTGGTAGACACCACTGAGAACATAAATTGTGTCTAGCTTTTTTCCCCCTCCATAAAACCCATATATTAAATTGACTGTTCCCACACTAACACCCTTCTCTGGAATTGCCATATTTGTTAATTCACTTCCTACAGGAAATTCACATAATATTTGTTTCATTCCAGTGTTTTCTGTGTTATTCCTCCATGTTTTTGCTATAAAATGCAATATTTGCTATAAATTTTTGCTATAAAATGCACATTTTTTCTATAAAATGCAGTTGCAAAAACAAAGCTGTTGTAGCGTAGACAGCCAAAGTGCTGTTAGGCTTTTAATGGATACTATTCCTTTAAACTGAAAGCTTCCTGTTTACATTTTATTGTTTCCCAGATCCGTGTGGCTGGTGCTTAATTGCCCGTTATGCTTTTCTTATTTAGGGTCCAATCTTACCCAACTTTTCCAGTGCTGATGCAGCTGAAATGCAACCCCAAGGTAAGGGAACAAACATTCCCTTATCTTGAGGAGGCCTCTTCTCCCCCATTGCAGAATGCAATGCATGCCCCATTCCAGCTGCATCCGATCTGGAAAGTTGGATAGCGTTGGGCCCTTAGTCAGCTTTTGTCCTCTCCGCCAATTTTACATTACTGATAATTATTGAGAAAAATAGCATTACGGGTTGAGTTTTGTTATTTGCGTAGGTTCTGTTCCCAGAACTCATGTGGATGGCAAAAATCAAACTAAAGCAAATCAATTTAGAAAACAAAGTCCCTTTGCTCCAGTGATTGAAAAACAGCCATGCTGACCTTTGTGATGTTGAGATAGAGTCATTAAGCAGACAATCCATCAGTCAGTCTCTCTCCAGGGGAGCCAGCAACCACTCCCTTCACCCAGAGCAAAGCTGGGAGGGGAAAGGGAGGGGTCTCCTTGCCTGAGTGAAGCTAAAGAGAGAATGAATGATAGATTGTCAGCCACTTTCTCTCTGTCTCTGTCTCTGTCTTTCTCTTTCTCTCATTAAGGAGGCTAAGGGCCCAATCCTATCCAACTTTCCAGCACCAGTGCATCTGCAATGCAGCTCCATGGTAAGGGAACAAATGTTCCCATACCTTGAGGAGGCCTCCAAGACTGCCCCCCCACAGGATGCAGTGCATACCCCATTGGCACAGCTGCACCAGCAATGGAAAATTGGATAGGATTGGGCCCTCAGTAGGCTATTGTTCAATAACTGACTGTGATTTTAAAGGATGCATCTTTCCCCTTCCCCAGGGATCAGCCCATTCCTTCTCATTTGCAGTGGCCATTTGTGTTGAGTCAAATCCGTGTATAAAAAATCCGTGTATAAGAAGGTTGGACCTGTATTTCAAAAAGCAGTTGTTTTTTCTTGATCCTGTTCATTTCTTACCCATTTTTACTTTATCAAGGATTTTTTTTTAAAAGACACAAAAACCCTGAGATAACTAGCATATTGCTCAGTGGGTCAGTTCATTGTGATGGGCAGCCCAATTCTATCCAATGCTGGTGTAGCAAGGCTGCTGGGCCTGCATTGGATTAGAACAGGTGGGAGGTCCCACAAATGTTCCCTTACCTCGTGTATCGCCGCAGCCTGCTCAATGGGCCTACTCAGATCTGAGGCAGCTCTTAAGTTGGTGTAGAACCAAGCAGCCCCATGTAATGCCAGCAGGGCCAGGAAGGGGGTTAGGATGTGCTGGAGGCACGCCCATGCCCCTCCTGGGTTCTTGATGTCGAGTGGCAAAAACACCATCAAAAGTGTGGCAGCTGGACCCAATGCAGGAGTAAGTCCTATTTTGTTCAATGGGGCTTACTCTCAGGAAAGTGTAGTTAGGATTACAGCCTTCCTGTGCTACCAGGGTTGTCAAGCATAATGCCTGTAGGCTGGCTATAGCCCACGGAAGCTCTTTATCTGACCCGTGTGATAATTGATCTCTCCCTGCACCACCATCAGCTGCTCTCAGCTACTGAGCTGCAAAGTGACACTTTTGCAGAAGCAGCACTGATGAAAGGGCAGCTCTGGGAGATTCCAGTTATCATGTAGGCCACCCTTTCAGCAGCTCCACTTCTGCTAAGGAACTGGGAGGGAGAGATGGAAGGAGGCCTCAGAAGGTGAGGAATACAAGGGGGAACAGGCAGACCAAAAGGGGTGAGGAAAGGTGAAGCTGCCGAGGCACTGGGAGATCCCAATTATCATGTGGGCCACTCAACGGCTTCAGTTCTGCCGAGGAGTCACTTTTCAGACCACCTCTCAGCTGCTGAATGGCAAAGTGATACCTTGGCAGAAGAGGTGCTGCTGAAAGGGTAACCCATGTGATAAATCGGTTTCCCCATATCTGCTCAGCCTGCTCTATGAAACAACTTTGACAACCCTGCTCTAAATCCTTGTGTGTCTGTGTATCTGTATGTGCTTTCCTTCCAGAGGAATTGCAACAGGTAACTGCTTGTTTGCAAGGTGATAAGGGACTTAGAGGGCAACTGATTGTGGGCTGGCAATCAGCAAATGAAAACATGTTTTGAGTGTCTTCTCCCCCTCCGCTACGTCTCTATGCTCAATAAACCTTCCCAAAAGGGCTTCCCTGACCTCACAGTAATGGATCACATTTCAGATTGTTCCATTCCATACCTTTGCCATAAGATCATACAGAATTTTCCCAAAAGGAAGATCCCGTTGAACCCTCCCCCCCAAAAAAAAAATCCCCCACAGACCAGAGAAATGTGTTCAGTGAAGCTAGAGATACAACAGCTGACACGAGAATTTTATCTAACTGCATCCTGTAGTGGTAAGAACTCATTTCCTTGATTAGACTGGAAGCATGTGCCAATTAACTACATCAAAATAACACCCGCCCCCTCTGCTTCTTAGGTGACTTGATTTAGGAGAAAACAGGAACTTCCTTGTTCTTTCATCAGTTCAGACATCAATGACATCAAGTGAATCAAGATGTTTTAAACCACATCACTAAAATTGAAATCTGGTCCTAGCAAGAAACAACAGTAGATGCGCAACACACGGGTTCACTCTCAAAGTTATTTTTTGACCTAACTTCAGACTTAAAGTCCTTGAATTTAGTGACAATGCTTCCGGCAAGTGGAAAAGCCTCAGGATTCAACAACAGCAATACCAGGCTCAACTTTTGATGAGAGCGCAGCTTACATGGAGCATAGCTTACAACGCTTCCTTCTATATTCCTCGGTACTCTTCTTGAATCCTTGCGCATCAGGGTGGAGTGCAGCATCAATGGCCCAATTTTATGGGCTGGTTGCACTGAAATAATGCCAGGTACACGCATCTAATGAGAGCCTTGCTTTTGGGATAGGTCATCCGCTGGTGGCTGTGCAGTAGTCACTAGTACAGCAGCTGTAAAGCTGACCCTGGCAGGGGCAGAGATTGGGATAGGATGAGGACAGGGAAGGACAGGGGCAGTCGCAGTTGAACATCTGCCTGATCCCAAACCCCCATCCAGGTTGGACATGCCTGCAACAGCCTCCGCAGAGCTATGTCAGGAAAAGAGTTGGTGTAGATTTGAGGAGTCTGGTTAGAGAGAATGCAGTAGCTGAGAAGGTATTTCTCCTCATAAGAACATAAGAACAGCCCCACTGGATCAGGCCTTAGGCCCATCTAGTCCAGCTTCCTGTATCTCACAGCGGCCCACCAAATGCCCCAGGGAGCACACCAGACAACAAGAAGACCTGCAAGGCCTCCTGGGAATTGTAGTTTAAGAACATAAGAACATTCCCACTGGATCAGGCCATAGGCCCATCTCGTCCAGCTTCCTGTATCTCACAGCGGCCCACCAAATGCCCCAGGGAGCACACCAGATAACAAGACCCTCTTACCCCTCTTGACTGGCCTCATCCCCAGATGGAATATAGAATTCAGTAGATGCTACACAGACAGTACGGTACCCTTCGCACCACCGCCAGATAGGGTTGGGCCATATGTAGAGTACAACAATTATTATTTATTATTAACTGAAATCACATCAAAATAGATAGAATTGAAGATTTTCTCTTGTTTTGTGACTTTCACAAGTTGGGTTCTCATTAATATGCACTGAATGAAGCTTTCAAACATACTAGATGGCAAAAGTAAAATAATCACCAAATGGACCCCAAGTAATGACATACACAGCAACAATGGGTGATCATTGCAATGCAATTTTTAATTGACTATTTCCATGACATCATCAGCTGATATGATGCCTTGATACAATTCACAGACTGATCAAATCAATGAGAAGTTGTTTGTACGATCAAAATGCCCTCCAAAGTGTCAGGCTGTTCCAGTGGTGTGGACTTGAACATGGTTGAACTGAAACGAGTCATGGAGTAATTGGATTTCTAATATCATAGGGCGCAATCCTAACCCCTTATGTCAGTGCTTTCCAGCACTGACATAAGAGCAATGCAGCTCTGAGGTAAGGGAACAAATATTCCCTTACTTTGAGGAGGCCTCCGTGAGTGACACCCAACTGCAGGGTGCAGCACATGTCCCATTGGCGCCGCTATGCCAGTGCTGGAAAGCACTGGCGTAAGGGGTTAGGATTGCACCCTTAGGTGTGTAAATATGTAGAATGGGTTTAATGATCTCAAAGAGAAATACCACAACTGGATTTCATATCACACATGCATACGCAGAGACACAAAATGTTCAGTGTTAGCCACAAAAATATACTTCTGCTCCTATTTGTGAATTATAACTGTACAAGACATCTCTGTTCCAAGTGGTAAGGGGACAATGAACTGAAGGAGTTCATTTATGATTGTGTGAATTTATGAGTGAATTTATGATAGAGGCTTCCTTCTCTGGTTCATCAAGAAATATGGTTGAACATCACCTTGGAAACTGTACAGCATAGAGCAGCGGTCTCCAAACCCCGGACCAGGGGCCAGATGTGGCCCACAGCGAGCTTCTATCCGGCCCGTGGCCAACCTCTTGTCCTCTGAAAGCCTCTGGCCCACTTGGCCAAACATGACTGGAACTATGCTCTGGTTGTGTCTGGAGGCTGTTCTAAGGGTCAGAAAGGTTGAATGACCATTCATTCATTTATTCACTCATCTAAGTTTCATCCCTAATTTATTTATTTAAATTTTATATTTAAATTTTTTTTTTTCCGGCGCCCAACACCATGCCAGATATTTGATGCAGCCCTCTGGCCAAAAAGTTTGGAGACCCCTGGCATAGAGGACAGGAGAAAGTGGCACTCTTTCCATTTTGAACTCCTTTCTTATTCATCCATGACATTGTTCCTCCACCTACTGGCAGGAAGCCATAACTCCTCCCTCCCAGTGACACACCCTAAGAGTTTTCATTTTTCCCACCTCAGTTCCCCAAGGATGATGAGGGTTAGTAGAAATTGGAGGAATTTGGAATACGTGTTACATCCTCATTTTTTTCTGGGGGAAAAAAAAGTTCCCATGAAGTAATGTAACTTTCACACACAACATAGTTATCTTCACTATTTGTGCAAGAAGTTTACTCTCGGATGTGAAAAGTCTGAACCAAAACTGGTAATGGAGGAGGTTCACACTGACCCCACTGCTTGACCCCTTTCTCCATCCAAATTCTCACTTCAAACATTTTCTAAACTGCTGACATAACAAGTGACCTGGATCCAAGTACCTGAAATTGCTAAGCAGCTATCACGGTGTCATTGAACCTAACAGTGATACCTCTGCATGGGATTAGAGAACCAGCAATCATGTGCAGACCATAAATACCTCATCTGGAAGCACTGCCTGGCATTGTTCTGAAAAGGTAGTACAAAGGGAGCTCCCTGTGGCTTGTAAGTTTGTACTAAATGGGAAAATGATTCTCATTAGGCTCTTGAAAGATTACTGTAAATGACAGACTTTCTTTTACACAATCCCCTTGATTACAACCCGATGTTGAATTGTTCTTCAGTCCTTCCTTTGAGGGAGAATGGGAAGGAATCTAATTCCTTTCAAGTTCTCTTGTGTTTGAATCGGGAAAATGAACTGGTGACCCTTCAAACATCAGTACTGATGAATCTCCCTATTTACACCTCTCCTAGAAAGTATTTGAGTTGCATTCGCACCTGGCTGAAGCCCGAGGGAAGAGAGAATGGTACAAGTTTAAACACAGTCACAAACCTACACATTTTGTACAGGAAAGGTAAGAGCAGAGGGAAGTTACAGGGGCTCAGATGGCAGCTGTAGCCTGATCTAATAGAGCAGGGGTGCCCAAATCCCGGCCCTCGGGTCACTTGCGGCCCTCAAGGCCTCTCAATGCGGCCCTCAGAGAGCTCCCAGTCTCCAAGGAGGCTCTGGCCCTCTGGTGATTTGTTGGAGCCCACACTGGCCGGATGCAACTGCTCTCAGTGTGAGGGCAACTGTTTGACCTCTCACGTGAGCTGTGGGATGAGGGCTCCCTCCACTGCTTGCTGTTTCACATCTGTGATGCAGTAGCGGCAGCAAAGGAAAGGCCAGCCTTGCTTTGTGCAAGATCTTTTATAGGCCTTGAGCTATTGCAAGACCTTCATTCATTCATATAAGTTCATCTTTAATATATTCATTTATGTAAACATATGTAAATTTATTCAAATTTGAAATATAAATGAATTCTTTCTCCCCCCCCCCCCGGCCCCTGACACAGTGTCAGAGAGATGATGTGGCCCTCCTGCCAAAAACTTTGGACACCCCTGTAATAGAGGTTTGCTCAAAATCGCACTGAGTTGATTGGACCTTACCCCAAAGTATGCATGTGCCTGTAGATGACTTAGCCAGAAATTATGTGTACTGATTCTATATTGTTTGCAAAATAATATTTATAGTATATAAAATTATGGACCACAAAAAGAGGAAAATGGGATATTATGTATGGGACCATTATATTTAACACTGGTCTGTTGTGTTAAAAAAATCCATTGCTTATCAAATACTGTAGTTCACAGGTTCTCAAACATTTAGCACCAAGAGGGACTCACTTTTTAGAATGAGAATCTGTCAGGACCCACAAGAAGTGATGTCATGACCGGAAGTGACATCATCAAATAGGAACATTTTAAACAATCCTAGGCTGCAATCCTATCCACACTTATCCAAGAGTAAGTTCCATTGACAATCATTGTTAAAAGCATATATAGTTTGTTAAAAGTACACCTCTGTAACTTTTTCCCCAATGCAGTCACATGCCATGGTAGCATCAAGTCTAATATATTAAAAATAAACTATTGAAATTAATGGGGACCCACCTGAAATTGGCTCGCGACTCACCTAGTGGGTCCTGACCCACAGTTTGAGAAACACTGCATATTCATTTCAGTTCTACCACTTCCACGTCCTTTTAAAACTGTCAGCATGACACATTTCAGAGCGGACCTTGAGCTCACCCAACAATGATACCAGACAGTGCTAAAGACTTCTCTGCTTCTTCAAAGTAGAAATGTCATGAATTATATACGTATGGAAAAGCTGATCCTTCGTTTAATTTATTCCTCCTATAGAGACAAGAGCTTTTGCAGAAAAGTCTGGCCCTAAGACCACTTGTTGTGAATTCTACTGCAAATCTGGATTTTTTTTTTATTAACTTGGAGAGATCACTTTGCTTCCATTTCCCTGGGTTTCATATATATATATATATTGCAAGGAATATATATATATATTGCAAGGAAAAAAAAAACTCCCGAGGCATTTTTCCCTCCCCCCCCCTTTTACTAAAGAAAGGAGTCAGAGCTGGAAAATCTCTTCTGACTAAATATGTGATTTCTGAAGAAATGATGGCAATAAAAAAATAATATGACATCAAGCAGCTGTGCTGTTCTGTGAAAGTGCTCAGGATCTTGAACACATGAGAAAGAAATAAGGCAAAAAGGGGAAAAAAGGGGGCTGATAAAGTTTCTGGCTACAATACAGGAGACATATCATTACCATATGATCGACTGTGGGTGTCAGCCTGGATTCTGTTCATTGAGGAAATCGTACTTTTTTAACCGGGCTATGGAACAGAAGCAGCAGGAGAGCCGTTCACCAAGTGACAGTCACTGAGTGGCAACCTACCCCTCCTCCTTTCCCACACCTGCACGGTCTTCTGCCTGGGTTGAAGATTTGACTTTAATTGCATCTCCACTCTGAGGGTGCCTGTCGCAAATCCCTGGATTAAAAGGTATGGCTTTCTATAATTACCCTGAACTCTGCAGCGGTACAGTGAGACTTCGGTAAAAACTAGAGGGAACAAGGAGTTGGAGAGAGAAGTCTTTAGCAAAAAGTTGCATCTGTATTCTTTGAGCATATTCTTGAGCACTGCGGACATCTCTCTTTACATTTGGAGCTGTTTGTTTTAGAAGCACTGGTACGTTCCTTGAGAGATTTCTCAGCTCTTTCTTGTAGTAAAAGTTGGGAGTATAAGATCTTGTAAGAGGAAACCTTGTAGGACCCTCACGTTTTAAGCTTTGTTGTTTGGAAATAGTTTTGGTTTTGCTTGTCAGGTTAAAAGGCAACATGACTCAATCGGCAGACGTACTTCTGAACATTGTGGAAGAGTACGTTACAGATGTAGACAGCGATTATATATTTAAGAAAGAGGCTTCTTGACTGGAAGAGCAGGCACAGCTCTAGTGTTGTAAAAGACTACTAATCACATAAGCAGACTTCCATGCGGTTTTAAAGTCTGAGCAAATGCACTTCCAAAACCTTGAAGGTGCCCTCCAACTCATCGGTTCTTCTTGATGCTTTAGAAGAGAGATTTTCCAGAAAAATAAATGCAAGCTATTCGTTGCTGCTGAAGTTTTTTAAAGGTGATTTGGAAATGAGATGGAGTCAGGTCTTTGTGGTCGTTCCCTGTCTCTCCTTTTCATTCTCTCCGTTTTCTTCAGGCAATATGAATCCTTGTACTCCACAAGCCAGTTCACCCAAACATTTACTGCAAGGATTCTGGCTCAACTGGTGTGTGGATCAGGCTGTTTGAAAATGTAATCTCCTGGATAGAAATACCATAATGTAAATTCAGTATGAAATTACACCTCCCTTTCCCTTACACTAAATGTAGTGTGAATGCAACCACCTCAACATTCAATGATTTTCTCCAGGTAGTTTAGAAGTTTTCCCCAGGTAGTTTAAGTGCTTTTCTTCTGGCTATCCTTTGTCAATGTACACACTTTTTCCTATTCTATGTGAGCCAATATGCCCTCCCCTCCCCCCAAAAGTCAATATAACTGCCCAACCTTTCTTGTTGTTACCCAGAAAAGCTCTGCTCAAACGAATCTAGGGCAGTTACTGCAAGATGTTGCAAGTCCTAAATGATACTGCAGTTCATGAAAGATAAGGCCCATTTATAGCTGGCAGTCACAGAGAGCTTTGCATTTAATAGGATGTCATCCACAGCACACACCTACCTGAAGTTCCTCTTAAATCAGTCACAGATGCCATTGTTCCCCAGGGTTTTATAACAGCACTTTTATAAATTCTGGGGACTAAGAAACATCAGTAACAACATTTTGATTAAAAATCAACTTGAACAGTTCAATCCTGGGCATCTCTACTTAGAAGTAAGTTTCACTGAATTCCATGGGCTTTACTCCCAGGTAAGCATGCACAAGATTGCAGCCTAAAACTTTTGACTACAAAAACAGTTTATATTATCCTACTCTTTATTGTGGGAACGGAAATCCTCTGTGGTAGACATCCTTTCACCAATGATGTTTCACAGGAGCCAGTTTTTCACAGGCAAAGTTAGGAACCTGATAGAGGTGTTTGAAAATTGGGCGATTTATTTATTTTATTGTACTCAGAAGTAAGCCCATTGTGTTCAGTAAGATGGAGAGCCCAATCCTATCCAACTTCCCCAGACTGATGCAGCTGTGCCAATGGGGCATGGGCTGCATCCTGTGGGAGGGGGAGAGAGGCAATCATAGAGGCCTCCTCAAGGTTACCTAGGGGCTGCATTGCAGCTGCATTGGTGCTGGAAAGTTGGATAGAATTGGGCCCTGAGGTTGTAGTCCTTTCTTACTCACTGGAAACAGACACTTTTATGGCTCCAGATGACAACTTATAGACAAGTTTTACATGTTTTATAAAATAAAATAAAAAATTCTACTTTGCACAGAACTCGGAACATAGCATCATAGCATTTTAAAAATACAGGGGAATAAAAGATCATAAAAACCATCCTTATACCATGAATTACTGACTTAATTGTCAGAAGAAATAATAAACAATGCAATCTGGGGTTTCAGTTTTCGATTCCCTGGAAGGCTTACTGATACAAATATCTGTCTGGATTAAAATATGTATGATCACCCATCATTTATTATTCCTAAAAGCATGTTACAGGCTCCGAGACATGTGAGGCCAATATCCAATGTGATGCAGTGGTGGACTTCAACCAAGGAGACCCTGGTTTCTAGCCCTTGCTCAGTGATGAAACTCGCTGGATGACCTTCAGTCTGTTACTCTCTCTAAGCCTTACCTTTGGTTATGAAGCAGATAGCGGAGAGAGTTTTATATATCCCCCAGAGCTTCTTGGAGGAAGCGTAGGATAAAGTAAAACAGTGCAATTGACGTTAAAGAGGAAGAGACCACTGCATTTACTTGGCCACAGTTTAGACTAGAGAAGTTAAATTAGAGAAGTGGATTTGTTTGTTTGTACGCGTCTGCTTTCCTCTCCCCCTGTTCAAGGCAAGTTGTACAGTAATATAGTATAGACCTGTACAATAGCTCATTATTCTGTTGGCAACCTTCAGTCTCGAAAGACTATGGTATCGCGCTCTGAATGGTGGTTCTGGAACAGCGTCTAGTGTGGCTGAAAAGGCCGATTCGGGAGTGACAATCCCTTCCACACTGGGAGCAAGTGCAGTCTGTCCCTGGTCTGTCTCCCTGGCTATGGGCGTCCCTTCTTTGCCTCTTTGCCTCAGTCTATTGGCCAAGTGTCTCTTCAAACTGGGAAAGGCCATGCTGCACAGCCTGCCTCCAAGCGGGCCGCTCAGAGGTCAAGGTTTCCCACCTGTTGAGGTCCACTCCTAAGGCCTTCAGATCCCTCTTGCAGATGTCCTTGTATCGCAGCTGTGGTCTACCTGTAGGGCGCTTTTTAAATAGCTCATTAGTGGTTTTGTCATCATAATGCTGATTTTCAAAGGTTCTGACATGCAGTGGCATCACTAGGGGGATGCAGGGGTGCGGGTTGCACTGAGTGATGTGCACAGGAGGGGTGAAAACCACTACTGGCCAAAAATTTTTAAAATCTTGGTATTTTCAAATAATACCATCATGTTATATATCAAACGATGTGTGATTTCATGCAGAACGCAATGAAACAAACCACGTTGAAATACCTCTATTCTATCAAAAGTTACAGCCAAAAAATCAGCAGAGATGGGGCAGTGGTACATGCCCATTGCGCAGGGCATTGCCCCACCCACTGCATAGAAGGAGGTCCATCGTAGAGATGATGCACTGGCCTCCCATGATGGATGACTCAAACCCTGGTGACATCACTGCTGACATGCTACATTCTGGGAAATACAGTAGCTAAACAATTATGCTGTATGGGAGGAGACTGAATGCAATATGCCAACATTTTTGAGACTTGCACACACAGTCCTTATAACGCTTTGCTTCCTGTAGAGTTGCAATAGTCTTCCAAGCGACACCTTACAATAGAGGCCTGCTGGGCTGATTCATACATTACCATTCAAAGTTGACGGCTGCTTCCATGTAACATACCGCAAATAGCATTTCTAAACACAAACCAACCGGACAATGTGGCTTTGTGCCATCCCAGTGCCACCCTGGCACAGCTAGCGTGGGAAAAAAAAATCCATGTCATCCATTCATACTGTTTAGTTTCCCTTGACAAATGTCACTGATGTAGGATGGGATCCAAACTTGAAGAAACAGCATCAGCACCACAGGGGTCACATTGAATTGACCCTAAGCGTACCAATATCGAGAAGTGAACACGTAAACATCTGTGAAGCCAGACGGTTGACTATAAGAAAGATACATTACAGTCAAAGAGGAATAATGGGTTTAAGGTTGAACTGTACCCATTTATAAAATAGCAGAGTTAGCCAAGTCTTTTTGTTAGCTAGTGCAAGTTAAGAAGCAGCATCACAGGAGTTTAATAGTTCTCAACCCGTGATTCAAGAGACAGGGCCTGGTGATGTCATAAGGCAGGGCCTAATGATGTCATATAGTTGCCTTCCATTGAATGATCAAAGAATCTGGTCATTCCTTTCCCCTCCCAAAGGAATGGAAAATAGAGAAAACGGCCGGAGGGATCTTGATTTCAGGGGAGAAATTTTTTTCAGTCGAAAAACTTTCGGTATTTTAAAGTTCAAACAGAACCAGGATGGTGTAGTGCAGTGGTACTCAAACTTTTCCAGCCAGTGGCTCCTTTGACCCCCGTGGCTGTTGGCCATGACTCCCCATCATGTTCCTGAGGGTTGGAAGTGACATCATTAAACAGGAAGTGGTCAGAAATATTAACTATATTAATATTAATTATATTAATCATATCATTAATTAAATGCAGATCTTAAAAATATATTATTCATACACAGCAATATACATGCTTTATAAATGATCAGCTGCTGATCACTGTTGGAGACAGGATGCCGGAGTAGGTAGATTTTGTCTGGTCCACGAAGACTCATTTTTTTAACTTTGTAAGCATACCAATAGAATTGTTTTATCAAATGAACTTTGTGAACAACTAGTCTGACCAACATTACACACACACACACCTCTGTGGGCCCCAATCCAACTAGTCATTTCTCCCATTCTCCTTGGATAGGATTGAACCCTTTATTAATTTAATGAAATTAAATTTTTCCAGCAGCTGGTGGGGAAAACAAAAATAGACCATGAAAATATATCAGAGCTGATAAGGGTTTGGTTAGGAAGCTGATTTGTCTCCTATACTAGGAGATGCACAGCCCAATCCTACGCATGCCTACTCAGAAGTAAGTCCCATTAGAGTCAATGGGGCTTACTGCCAGGAAAGTGTGGATAGGATTGGGCTGGCAATCACTTCAGCAATGGCTGATAAGTATTCCCTTCAAATAGCAAGATTCATCACTTTAAAAATACAGCCTTTCCTCTTCAGTCAAACAACAAGATTAATAAATCACTTTAAAAACAGTCCCCTTTTTCTGCTCCTGGCCAAGTAAAGTGTGTGCTTGTCTCTCTCCTCCCCCTTTGCCAACTGCATGGCAGCAACTTTAAGAGCCCTGGTGACTGGTAAAATAGGAAGCGCTTTATTTGGGGAGGGGGAGGAAAGCGGGAAGGTTTGGAGATCAAAAGGGGGGAGTGGAAGAGGGAGGGGTTGAAAAGAGAGATTTCACTTTGATGAGAAATGATCCCAGGCTGGGAACTAGGAACCAACGAGACAAGGATCAGCGAGGGTTAAGGACTGCAAGTTGAGAATGCTCGGTACTTGCCAAATGGGGGTTGGAGTCGAAGAGCTTTGGAAACAACATACAGCGAACACAGAAGGCGGCAGCCTCGGAGTGGAGGGAGAAGAGGGCGGGGCAGCAGCAGCCACTCTCGCAGCTGAGCAACTCCCGTTTCTTCTGCTTTAAAAAAAGTGCAGACGACGGGCAGAAGACGAGCTCGTATTCTGCCCAGGGGTGTGACTGTATTGCTGCAAGAGGACATCCCGCGCCTCCCCTTTGAGTTCCTGGCGCCTCCCTAAAGAGCCGCGCCGCACAGTTTGAATAACACTGGTGTAGTGGTTTGGGAGACGGATTTAGACCTGGAAGATCTGGGTTCAAATCCCTGCCCAGCCATGAAGCAACCTGTGTGACCTTGGGCCAGTCACTATCTCTCAGCCTCACCTACCTCACAGGGTTGTTGTGAGGAGGAAAGGATCTATGTACATTGTTCTTAGCTCGTTGGAGCAAAGGCGCTATATAAGCATGAAAAATAATAATAAAATAATTTTTTTTGTAATGAATTAATTTTCAGGGCAAAGTAGTAGTAGTAGTAACTTTATTGTCATTGTGCTACAGCACAACAAAATGTATGCACCTTTGAGATACAAGCATAAATATGTACTACAGTTCCAACAATCACACTCTACACACTCACCCACATATTCTATACAACATGCATCATAATATAAAAAAAGGATAACAGACCATGATGCCCAGGAGCATGGTAACAACTATATCACCTTATTCAACGTAATTATGGCTGTGGGATAACAACTATTCAGGAATCGTGTGGTGCTGCTCTAATAGTTCTGTATCATCTGTCCAAAGGTAACAGTTCAAAGAACTTATGAGCCTGATGGAAGGGTTCTCTCAGAATTCTATGTGACTTCTGCAGACAGCGAGATGTATAGATGCCCTCCAAAGCTGGTAGATGAAGGTTGATGATGTGCTGCACAATCTTAATAATTCTCTGCAGAGCTTTTTTGTCCCCTGCAGAGCAATTTCCGTACCACACCAAGATATCATAGGTTAGGACACTCTCAATGGTGCAACGATAGTAAGGCACAAGCAGCTGCTGTGGCAAATTTAACCTCCCAAGCTTCCTCAGAAAATATAACCGCTTTTGTGCCTTTTTTTATCAACATGCTGGTGTTAATAGTCCATGAGAGGTCCTCTGTGATGTAAATACAAAGTTTTAAAAGAACATTATTGCAACCAGTTAGACAGCTGTGAAACTCCTGCTGCCACATGCTCGACTTCCTTCTCATCTCTGTCCAGGCATGCACCAGCAGTGTACACAGTTTGGAATGAAAAGGGAAGAAGGAAGCAGTAGAGGTGGCCTCTAAAATCTGAACCTCTGGTTGTAGATCTGAGATCTGGCAACCCTACAGTGACTTGTACCCCAAGATCCACTTCCATCAATGGGTGGCACTTCTGTTCACACAAGGAGGAGTAATTTTCACAGATCTCCTCTTAACTTGCAGCTGTCTGCTCCCCATAGAGTTCTGTTGCAGGGGTCTCCCTGATCCCCTGGAGTGGATTTTCTGTGATTGCAGAAGCTGCTGTGTTAAGAAAGAGGCAGGGAGGTTCACCTCCTTGTGCTTTCTTCAGTGCGCTCTTTTGAGAATGCACCATGTGTAATTAATTAATTAGCAGTATTTATATACCGCTTTTCAACTAAAAGTTCACAAAGCGGTTTACAGAGAAAAATCAAATAACAACTCTTTGAAGAGTGTAGCAACTCTTCAGGCTGCTCCGATGTCACTTCCTGCTTCACCATAACCCTGGAGAGATCTAAAACTTCAGGTCAGTGTCAGATGTCTAATGTCTAATTCAGGGGTGTCAAACGTGTTCCATATGGCGGGCTGATTCATGGTACCTGCCAAGGGCCAGACGTGACATCATTAAGCAGGAGATGACATCATTAAGAAGGAAGTGACATCATTAAGTAGATGATGGTCAAAAATAAGCACTTTGTTCTCACATAGAAACTCATTAGCTGCAAATGACAGAAGAGAAAATGTGCAAATCTTGTTCATATTTTCAAGATATGGGAGAGCCCAATTATCAAGCTGGGGAAACCCAATTATAACAGGAGCTGAATAAATTGCTTCTGGGGGCTGCATTTGGCCTTCAGGCCTTATGTTTGACATCCCTGTTTAAAGGTCTAGAGCAGTGGTTCTCACACATTTAGCACAGGGACCCACTTTTTAGAATGAGAATCTGTCAGGGCCCACTGGATGTGATGTCATGACCGGAAGTGACATCATCAAGCAGGAACATTTTTAACAATCCTAGGCTGCAATCCTACCCACACTTAGCCAGGAGTAAGTCCCATTTACTATCATTGTTAAAAGCATAAACATAGCAGCTTGTTAAGAATACAGGTCTGTAACATTTCCCCAAATGCAATCACATCCCATGGTAGCATCAAGTCTAATATATTACAAATAAAATATTGAAATGAATGGTGACCCACCTGAAATTGGCTCGCGACCCACCTAGTGGGTCCTGACCCACAGTTTGAGAAACACTGGTCTAGAGAGTAAACTCTCAAGGCAACCAAGAATAACCACCCTGAAATGCAACATGTTTCTTTAAAATCTTTTATTACGTTTGCTTTAAGCAACTCAAATTTCCTTTTACTCAACTTTGCCAGCCTGGCAGTTTAGGAAAGAGGCCAGAATAAAAAGAAAATGGGGGGGGGGGGAGCCAAAACATCGCTGTCCTGAGTTTTAGAACCTCAGTTTAACTACCATAATGAAAAAATGTGCAAAGAGAATTCAGTCTAATTACTATGCTAAGAACTGCCAAATAAGAAATGCATTTGCTTCCCTGCTATGCAACATCCCCAACAGCTGCCTGTTATTAATAAATGCAAGTACAATCAAAATATCCAAGCAGATGTGCTTTCTCAGTTGTCTCCGTGTTCCTTCTTTTGGACGCCCTATGTGGCAATCCTTACTGGTCTTCTGAATACATGGGATGAGTGCAGTGCTTTTAGCTGTACATCATTCCCTCAACACCAGAGTGCTGAACCACTGGGAATGTCTTACTGTGCAAGAGATGTGAGCCCCAACACAATATAACCCATTTGCAAATCTTTTGACTTCCAGATTTACTGCTGCTCCCCCGAATAGATGAACTGAACCATGAAGGTGACCGTCTTCTTCCTTCTCCTCCTGCCACTTTGCTTGGCCAAACCATTCCACCAAAAAGGCTTGTTTGACTTTATGCTTGAAGATGAACCCGGTTCTGGGGACGAAGTCTTTCCCGATATTCCTATCGGCCCCATATGTCCATTCCGCTGTCAGTGCTATCTTCGGGTTGTTCAGTGTTCTGATTTAGGTAAGATGATAAAATGTTCCATCCTATAACATCTACTTATGCTGGTTTACAGTGAAAAACTGAGTTATTTTGGGGCATTAACATCGACATAACTACTATCCGCTGTCAAACTATAATTTCGTTGTTGCTGAGTATCACAGCGCCTGTATAATAATCATCCGAAACTTTTTGTTGACAAGAGAGAATTATACATGGGTCAAAAATAGGGCCTTTGTGGTGGTAGACCATGAAGGAAACAGTGACCATTTACCTCCATTTTATCCTGCCTTTCATTCACGACCACAGATGTTTCTCTTTTAGGAAAAGTCCGTTTCAGTGTTCTGTCAAGTTTATACAAACATGAACTGACTCTGGTGGAGATACACAGTCAGTTGGGTACTGAAAACCCCAGAGAAGTACTATAACAGGGGAATCAAACTCATTTCATACAGCTAGCCAAATAGCATTCATGGTGTCTGCTGAGGGCCAGAAGTGATGTCATTAGGCAGGAAGTGATGTCTTTATGCTACTCTGTGATGTATGATGCAACAACTTCCAGTTTGGTGAGGGAACTATGTTAGAAGAGTGTACTGTTATAGATATCTTGCTATTGCACATGTCTGAAGATGGTCCTTGAAGTTTTGTAAATTCAGCGTCTTACAGTCCAATCTTATGCATATCTGCTCAGAATTAATTCCCACTGTGTGGGAATTAATTCAATGAGATTTACTCCCAGGAAAGTGTAGCTCGGATTGCAGCCTTAATCTGGACTATTAAATTATGGTGTGGCCACAATATTTGTTCATATTTATTTTTTTAAAAGCTGTCTTTATATTCTTAAAAAAAAAAATAAGCAAGGTTCCTCAAGATCTTTGTTTCTGAAGTTTTGTGAGACCTCAAAAGAGCATTAGAGGCCTCTAAACCTTGGCCTTGCAGATCTCAGCATCTACATCATGAAGAGCTTTTGGGAGCTGGATACAGGCCACAGGCCTTAAGTTGCCACACCCTTGCTCTAAAATCTAAATACCAAATTCTGCTACTTGTGGGCTGCAATCCCATGTATCCTTTCCTGGGAGGAAGCCCTACGTTTGAGTAGAAATGCATAGGATTAGACTGATAATTACATCAAGTACTTGAGTAGCACATCATGGTGTTTCCTATCAATAGGTTGTATGAATCTTGTGGATTGGATGCTAAGTGTTTGTTGATACAGAGGGCATATGAGAGCTGCCATTTGCTGGCATTTGTTTTCATACTGACCTATTAGCACTGTGGTTAATGTTGACAATTTTTGGTTTGATTAAAATGTTGACAGTTTATTCTTCAGTGACAAACAAAAATATATCCGTTGCATAGTTGATCATTTTGAGATGTGAATATGAAGCAGGGCAAGGGGGAGACTTCTAGAAGATGTGGATTCCCAGTGAAGAAGATAAACTGTAGGAAAAAAGTCAAAAAATGGTTTATCATTGATGATTCAGAGATACACCAGGATCAAATGAGCTCTGCTAGTGGAGCTCGGCAGTGGCAGTCCTGGCCCCTGTGCCGCCCGAGGCCAGGACAATAAAATGCCTCCCCACTGGAGTAAATGATACCCCCACTGATCACATCTGAAGGCCTCCTAGGGCCTTAAAACGTCACTTCCTGTTTTTCCAATAAACAAGAAGTAACTTCTGGTAAGTAAGTTTGGTAAGTTTTCTGGTAAGTAAGTAAGTTTTTTGGGGGGGCCGGGAAACGAAGTGATGTTTTAAGGCCCTTCAGAAGCCTTAGAAGGTCTTATGATGGTTAGGGAGGCTATGTGTGGCCTCTCTGGCCCTCAGAAGGTCTTCAGATAGGGAGGCAGCAGGCTCAGAAGGCCCTTGCTGCCTGAGAGCACTTGCACCTGTGAACCCCCTCCCAGAACCACTGGAACTGGGTGCTGGTGCATCAGGAAGAAAGGAGGTAGGCCATCCTTGCCTGGCCTTAACTCAGGACCATTCTTTTCCTGCAAGAGGAAACAGCAGGAATGTAGAGTCAAGGGCTGGAGATGCTTGAAGCACTTTGTAATCGGCTATTCTACCCACTTCTAGATTATGATGCCAGGGTGTTCCTTGGTCCAAAAGACTGTATGTCTAAGAAACAGGACCAAGTCAGGATGCTTAGTAAACACAGCCTTGGAAACCTATTCAAGCAATGCGAATGCATTCCTTGATCAGTTAGGAATGTAGTTAGGTTTCCCAAACTGTAGGTCGTGACCCACTAATGGATTGCATGCCCACGTGCAATGGGTTGCAACCTGGGCCGTCCCACCCGCCCATGCTCAAGTTTGGCTCCAAATCAGAGCCATTTTGGAAGCCGAATTACTCACCAGGTGGTGGGGAGGCCAGTTCTGGGTCAAGCCAGGTCAGCGACCCACTCTGCTGGCCTCTGCAGGTGTCAGAACGTCCCACGGATGCCTCAGAAAGCCACTTTTAGTTTTTGAAACTTCCGGTTTGCTTCCAAAAAGTGGAAGTGGCTTTCTGAGGCTTCTGTGGCCCATTCTGAGGCTGAAGAGGGTGGCTCTGCACCCTCCTGTTCATTCCTACATCTTGACCCACCATGGAGGATGAGGTGGGTCATGGCACCGAGAAGATTGGGAACCACTGAGTTAGGACACGTGTAACCACCTTGGTTACAAGACTGAATCCTGGCTGTGGTGTAACCACAGAGGCAAGAGTGGTGGAAATGTACTCTGGTTCTTGAAAGAAAGAACCTTCTTTCAATTTGTAAAAATCCCTGCGTGGATTTAATAAGCCTGCCTATGTAAACCGCCTTGAATAAAGTCTTGAATAAAGACCAAGAAAGGCGGTATATAAATACTGTATATTATATTATTATTTTTAATTCTGAAGCCTCAGGTGCATCCAAGGAGCCAAACTTGGTCCAGGTACTCTGACAACTGGCGATTGGTCTTTTGAAATCATATAGGTAAACCAGTTTAGAAATATGAGTGTTCAGTCTAGTTTCTAAAAAGACAATGGTATTTCTTCTATAACCTAGCATCACATAACAGGAGGCTACCTGGTTAGTTAATGCATATATTCCTTTGCTCAAAATTATGCCGAAATTATCCTATCATGCCTCAGTTTTCCTACTGTATGGTATGTCTCTACAATTATACAGCCATGCTATATTTTCTGAGGAACAACCAGCCCAAACTAAAGGAAAAGCTGCTATGAATTTTCAGCTGAATGCATTGCAAATTTAGCACAATTTTAAGCTGTCAGAAAGCCACAACTTGCACATTTTAAAAGCATTTCTATTTGATAATACTCATTGTTATAAGGGCTGGAGGATCGTGGGGCCATATGTTATAGAGATCATTGGAGAACACAATGTTCTTTGAACATAGTGACACATTCCAGCCCACTGGGTGGAGGCCAGGCCACTGAGTGTTAAGGAAAGAGAATGCTTTACTTCACCCTATCAGTATGTTTAACAGCCCAATCCAGCACTCAAACGGGGAGGCCAGTTGGTCTGCCCCATATCCAATGTGAGGTTGGGGCTACCTGCAGCTCCCCCAAAGTGGCTACTTGAAAATCTGCGCCACCTCAGGAGGTGATGCAAATTCGAACAGCCTGGAGCTGCTCCGGGCTGACTAGGACTGGGGTTAAGATACGGCACAAGTGCCGGATCCTGGCCCTACCCCCTGGTCACCCGTGGCCCTTCCATGGGCCCGTCTGCTGCCTGCCCTCCCCCCCCACCCTGGAACAGCTCCTTTCTGCCTTCCCCAAGTTCCCATGCTGGCCTGCCTGCCTCAGCTGGCGTGGCCTTACCAGTCCTGCCGGTGCCACAATCCTGCCAGTGTCTCTGGAGGCCTGCACGCATCCCTGTGCCAGCCTCCTGCCTCACACGGTGATACAAAAGTGCCTTATGGCACTTTCGTGACACCTCTGGGCCAGTGTAAGGGACTGTGGCAGTCCATTCCCATTTTAGGGTTGTGCCCTAAGTGTAGTTCTTCCCTTTTTCTGCATAGTAATGTATTTTTTTTTTACTGTATTTATTTATTTTCACTTTTTTAAATACCACCCTTCTTCCAAGGAGCTAAGGGTGGTGTACAAGGTTCCTTCCCTCCATGTGGCTTAAAAACAACCCTGTGATGTAGGTGAGGCTGTGAGGTGATATTGTAGTAGGTGAGGCTGATAGTATCTCACCCAAGGTCACCCAGGAAGCTTCTTGGCTGAGTGGAGATTTGAACCCAGATCTTCTAGGTCTAACTCCCAAACCATTCCCCCACAGTTCCACAGAGTACAGATTTTGTAGCTGCTGTGACCCACATAACAATCAACAAGATCCACTGAAAGCCTGTCCCACCATTCAACTGAAATTAATAGCCTGTCTCTCTCTCATGGCCTGACTTCAGATGTAATGTCCGAAACAAGCTTTGTGACATAAACTTCTCTGGCATTTGTAAGTGCATCTTGAGGCCAATTCATACGTGATGGAGATGAAGATCAAATTTAGTCATTCCTTGAAGTTGATAGTCTCTCCAGTGTACTGCTGAATATCACAATGGCATGTTTTAACATTAACATCTGAACTCTGGTAAATGCTATATTTAATTGGTTAAAAGGGAGGTTGAAATCTGCACCTTTACAGGACATAGATGCTTGGCCCTGAGATGTGCCAGTAAATGTCAGGATTCCCCCCCCCCCCCCACACACACACATTTCTTGGTGGATCCTAACATCTTAGGAATGATCTGTGATCAGAATTCACTGATTTTTTAATCTATATGTCTTCTACATAAGCATTCTGGTTTGGCGCACAACATACTGTATGCAGACATGATAATCTCTGTGATAGTATCTGGATTAGACACACCCACAAGATAGTTTTCCTCGCAAAAATCAAAATATTTTAAAATATGCAGTGTGTTCCTGTTACTCCATTTGGACAAACTTTATGAAAACCAAATGATTGAAAACACAATAGACTAGTGGTTCTCAATCCTTTTACCGCTGTGACCTACTTTATCGGTTGTGGCAGCCACATCACATCCCAGAATGCCTTGCAGCTTCTGGGTAGTGCCAGCACGTGACTGACCAAAAATTGGGTTGTGACCTACTGAATGGTCATGACCCACACCTTGAGAACCGCTGCAATAGATCATTTCCCTCTTTTGAGTAAAGAGGCAGCTAGAAAATGACAGATGTCACATCTTTTTGTAATGCAGAAGGGGCAGGAGCATGAATGAAGACCAAATCTAGCTAAGCTCCCAAGACTTTCTCAAAACTCTACATATTTTGTACTCATCACATTACACAAATTATTGCTAGCTGCTGGAATGATGGATGAATGAACTCTGCTGCGTTATGACAACTTTTGTTGATTCTTATCCAGCCACCCTCTTCCCTTAGGTGCAAGGGTGGAACAAGATAACATTACTATATCCTTGCAACAAGCTTATTACTGCTTATATTTATGTTGAAACTGTCCCTGAATGGAATGATCAAATAATCTTGGTTCATTTGTTTGGCTGAGAATGAGTGCCTATGTTAACAGAGTAACTGCTTAAAAGCTTGTTACTCTGGGTGGATTTGGGTGGAGACTATTTTTCATTGTTGGGTTTTATAGCTGGATAATTGTTTCCACAAATTGTTCTTGCCCTGAAGTCACTTTTTATAATGTACACAACGCCAATTCCATCCACTAAAGAGCAAAATATCTCAAGCTACACTTTGGTATGCCCTGCTTATGAGTTTTGAGTCAAAAGTTCTGAACTGTAAGAACCAAGTCCTCATTTACTCAAGGTCACAATCATACAAACGTTGGTGTTGATTTGGCTTGAGGCAGGTCTGAAGAACAGCTCTAGGGTCAAGTAATGGGAATTTAAAAACACATCGCAAAATCAAACTCATCTAATTTTTTGTATAAAGGAAACTTTGTGCTACTTTACCAAATAGTTTACAACTCTCTCTTTCTCTCTCATTAATTGATCCAATAATGACCCTTGTCATTGGCCTTTAGATGAATATTTTCTTTTGATTAACTCTGTTCCAAGTTTATTTAGCTGAAGAACAGCTTTTAGGCACACTTTCTACCCTTTTGTCTTTGTGGATATCTCCTAGAACAGGGATGTCAAACTTCTTTCATACGGAGGGCCAAAGTTAGCATTCATGTTGCCTGTTAAGGGCCAGAAGTGATGTCATTAAGCAGAAAGTGACATCATTAAGCAGATGATAACCAGAAGCAAGCACTTGGATCTCATCAGCTGCAAATGACAGGAGAGAAAATGTGCAAATTTTGTTCTATTTATAAGAATTTTGTTCTCTTATAAGATATGAGAGCCCAAATATCCAGCTGGGAGATTCCAATTGTAACAGGGGGAGGGGATAAATTGCTTCTGGGGGCCTTATGTTTGACACCCCGGACCTAGAAAGATAATGCACCTAGAAAGATGATGCACATATGCACTAGAAAGATTTTGCTCTATTTCAATTTATTAGGAACATTATGTTCCTTTGTATCATTTGAAAGCTTCAGTTTAATGAACTCCCGGGGCAACTCACAGTTATAAATAAATAAATGAAAGGATTTATTTATATTACTTATAAAAATATTTCAAGGAACTATTTAAAAGAGGACCTAAAATATTTCTCTCCTGGACATTAAATGCCTCACATGAAATCTGGGAATATATTATTTTTTGCCCCCAACCAGTGTGGACAGGATTGCAACATTATTCTCTGTTTCATTTTCTCACAATGCAATGCACACTTGCTTGGGAGTGAGCCCCATTGAACGCAGTGAGGCTTACTTCTGAGTAAACCCGCATCGAGTTGCCTCGTCAGTCTGCGAAAAAGAATAAAGGGATGGTTCCATCAGAATTTAGAAAGCTTTCTAAGAACACAATAATAAATCCTTTGTTCAAATGTTTGAATTAAAAGCAAATGGTCGCGTTTACTTAATTTGCCTTGCCATGTTTCATGCCAACTTGGTGCTAACCAACCATAAGTTTCTGGCCACTCCCAATAGCTGAAATATTTGATTTGGTTTCAAGCGCTCCAGTTCCACTGACTTAGCAATATGCATTTTCTTTTTTGGACGCTGGAGCTTTGTTCCACGTACATCTGTTTTCAGAGGTTATAAACTCTATCTGGAGCAGGGCCTTTTTTCCATTGGTACAATTTCCTTTTGGCCTGTTCCCCCCAGAGAGTTTCACCAGACTAGTTCTCCTGAAGTTTTCAGGAAGTGATGTGTGAATGCCCTTTAGCTTGCCTCCAAATCTATTCTTTTATTAAAGCTTTCCGGGGAATATACTTGAAGAAAGGTTTGTGTTTTTTCCAAGAAAGCTCACAAAACCAAATGGGGAGAATCCTATTCTTTCTCCTCTTTCAGTCCTTCATCTATTCCCAAACACCCCACTCCCTTACTTTGGAAAGGAGAGAGGGCCAACTAGCAGGAATGAGCAACTCAAGTCCACATGTTTCCCAGACTCCTAAGTTTTGAAACCGGAAGTGACTCAGGGGATTCTCTCAGGAACAAGTGGTTTGTAAGGAACCGATCGCCATTTTCTGCCTTCTGCACTCACTGAAGAACAGCAGAGCTTTTATTTACAGATGGGATTGGGACATCAGGGTTTCTGATGTCATTAAATGTGAGGGTTCATAAAATGAGAACTCACACACACAGGCACACACTGCCACCAGCTTTGTTTTTTCTGCCGAGTCGCACCGGGCTCATTTATCAAAAAAATTCAGACTCAAGTCAAAGAGTCTCAAAAAGTCTTCATCAAACCAAGTCAGTGACTTCAGACTAGAAGTGGCCAAACTGTGGCCTGGGAGTCTTCCTTGGTTCTTGAGCATTTCAAGTATGTTTTCTCAGCGGTTCAAGAGATATTTCAAGACTAAGACTTGCAGTCCCTTTAACCTCACCTCTTTGCCCCATTTGGCTCAGAAGATAGATGGAAGAAATGCAAGGTAGAGCAGAAATGGATTCATTGAGGAGGATGCCAAAAACTGTCTGCTGAATAGGGGTGTTAGGGCCCAATCCTATGGTCTGCACCACGCCTCCGCAGAGCGGACCATAGTTGCAAATGTGCCATAAGGCACGTTTGCAGGGCTTATCGCCAGGCTCCCACCGGAGGTGGCTCAGCTCTGGCCGACGCTGAGCCACCACCCAATGGGCACCCGCCGGGCTGCGGAACCGTAAACGGGGCGGGGATGGGGGCGTTCCGGGGAGGGGGGAGGCCAGCTTGACGTGGGGAGGGGGCAGGGAGGCCAGCATGATGCGGGGAGGGGAGATGTGCTTGGGGGTGGGCGGGAGGAGGACCTTTGGAGCTCTTCTCCACAGGATCCTCGGCGCTCGTGGAGGCTGCATGACTTACACGAGCGCCTTTACTTTAGTGGCGCCCAAAGGGCACCGCTAAAGGGAGTAGACCCATTGCGGGGCTGTCTCCCTTACCCAGGGGAAGGGGACGAACATCCCCTACTCCCGAGGTGCCTCCCGCAGTAGCATGGGAGGTGCTGGATGCGGCGGATTGAGTTCAGGATTGAGCTGCCCATTAGGATTGAGCTGCCCAGGATCTGTAATGTTGGGGGCTCTGGTTCTTGGCCATATAAACATTGATTCTTTGGTTATGTGTAGTATTGCTTTATAAATTATCACTTTCTGTATCCAGAATGTTGATAAGAGTACAGCTGTGCCCCCCGTATCTGCAAGGGGTTTCATTCTGGAACCCCTGTGGATATATCAATCCGTGGATATAGGGGACATCCCACCCTCCGGAGACGAGGGGAGCTATGTGGCAGCGTGCGTCTGCCCATGGTCTCTGCCGGGCTCAGAATGACTTAAAATAGCCAAAAAAAAAAAAAATCTTCCAGTTTTTCTGTGGAAACTGGACTTTTTAATGCTTTTTAGTGACTTTTTAATGTCTTATAAGGCATAGGGTGGCCCAGGGAAGCCCTAGAGGCGTTAAAAAGTCAGTTCTGGTTTCCATGAAATAATTTTTGGGGGGGGGGCTATTTTAAGTCATTCTGAGCATGGCAGCGGCCGTAGGTGGATGCATGTGGACTCTACCAGGCTCAGAAGGCCCTCCAGAAGCAAGGGAGCTTGCCTCCAGAGGGTGGGGGTGGAGCATAAGGAGGGCCCCACCTACATCCACCGATAAGTGAATCTGTGGATACAGATCTGTGGGCATAGGCCCTCTGTACATCACCATGTATGCCCTGGGCGTAGGAAGCACCTTTGCCCAGGCTTCCAGGGAGGAAGGCCTGAGGTTGAGGAAGGAGCTATGTAAGCGTGGCTTCATTACCAGCTGGGGAGAATGGATGGATGGATGGATGACAGCCTGTTTCAAAGTACTCTTTTGCCAAGCGCAGGGCAAAGCAGTAATCCACCTACCTGCCCATCATCTAAACATAGAGGACTAGCCAGTCACCTTCTAAAGGTGCCAACCAGGAATTTTGTTTTCCCTGCTAGATTAGTTCTTGGTTTGAATTGTTTCCATATTAGGTCAACCTGGATGTTAGCCTAAATGCATAAAATGACTCTGAGGGTATATTTTTGCAGCTAGTGTGTGGTATAGGCTGAACATAAGAAAGAGCCCCGCTGGCTCAGGCCACAGGCCCATCTAGTCTAGCTTCCTGTATCTCACAGCGGCCCACCAAATGCCCCAGGGAGCACACAAGGCAACAAGAGACCTGCAAGGCTTCCTGGGAATTGTAGTTAAGAACATAAGAGCAGCCCCGCTGGATCAGGCCATAGGCCCATCTAGTCCAGCTTCCTGTATCTCACAGTGGCCCACCAAATGCCCCAGGGAGCACACAAGACGACAAGAGACCTGCATCCTGATGATCTCCCTCGCATTTGGCATTCTGACATAGCCCATTTCTAAAATCAGGAGGTTGCACATACACATCATGGCTTGTGTGATGAATCTTTCCTCCATAAATTTGTCCAATCCCCTTTTAAAGGCATCTAGGCCACATGCCATCACCACATGCTGTGGCAAGGAGTTCCGCAGACCAGCCACACATTGAGTAAAGTAATATTTTCTTTTGTCTGTCCTAACTCTCCTAACACTCAACTTTAGTGGCTGTCCCCTGGTTCTGGTGTTGTGTGAGAGGGTAAAGAGCATCGCTGTATCCACTCTGTCCTTCCCCGTGCATAATTTTGTATGTCTCAATCATGTCACCCCTCAGGCGCCTCTTTTCTAGTCTGAAGAGCTCCGAACGCTGTAGCCTTTTGTCATACCAAAGGTGCCCCTGCCCAGTAATCATTTTAGTCACTCTTTTTTGCACTTTGGACCCCTTTGGACACACCGGAAGTGATGTCATGACTGGAAGTGACATCATCAACCAGGAAAATTTTTACCAATCCTAGGCTACAATCCTACCCACACTTACCCAGGAGTACGTCCCATTGACTATCATTGTTAAAAGTATATACATAGTAGCCTGTTAAAAGTACCAGTCTGTAACATTTCCCCAAATGTATTCACATAACCATAAGAGTATCAAGACTAATATATAAAAAAATACAATATTGTAATGAATGGGGACCCATCTGAGATTGGCTCGCGACCCACCTAGTGTGTTCCAACCTGCAGTTTGAGAAACACTGCTATAAGCTGTTCTATGGACAGAGACCATATTTTCTCTGAAGCCTCCAGCTGTTTACACTGGAGGAAAGCCTGTGTTCTGACCAAGGACCTATAGCATTGCAAAATAGTGCTAGCAATGTGGTCACTCTGTGCTACCCGAATGTTCAGAGTCACCAAAACATGGAGATTATATTTTTTTACAGGGTTTCATGTGAGGCAAGGAGAGAATGACATTTTCCAGTCCTCTGGAAAAGCAGATTTACAAATTAATGAGTCCGTGCTTATTTTACTGTTGAACACCATTTCCTGAGTTGTGGAAATGATGATAAGAAAAATTGAGCTCTGATTGTACTGCATTTTAAGGGTAAACTGCATTCTAGAGTGTATTCTGCAAAAGTTAAAAGCAACAAAGCAGTTCAGGAAGTTTATAGCATCCATGGCTCAGACCGAGTCATGTTTGCAAGCAATGAATGGAGACACCTTCCAGAATATCAGTCTCTGCCTTATGGCTTCCTGTTGCTGGATCCGTTATGTACGATTCATTTTGCTAAAAATCTATTGGGTTTTTGTCACCACTGCGTCTTTGCAGCAAGTTCTAGGTGCAAAATGGGAATGTGACAAACCTGTAATGATAAGGAGTTTTCTCTAAAAGCTAAGTACAGTAAGAAAACAAACAAGCATGGGCTTAACTATAAACCAGTCATGTAGCAGGCAATCTATTGTCTGTTGCTAATTGCAGCCCACGATTGCAATCGCTTTGAAGGTAAGGTATTTGTGCTGGTTTCAGGAAGGGAAATGGATCCCATGTGGGGATTTAAGGAAATCACATTGTTTAAATGACCAGAGAGAGTAGGTATCTCTGTAGCATTGTTCTGCTGCAGTGAAAAGTCATGGTTGGTTGGCAACCTTCAGTCTCGAAAGACTATGGTATAAGCCTACAGCACCCAGTATTCCCAGGTGGTCTCCCATCCAAGTACTAACCAGTACTAAAAACCTTCTTCCATGACTGCAGGGTCAGGCCTGGTTAGTAAACCAGGCCTGACCCTGCAGTCATGGAAGAAGGTTTTTGTAAAAAAAACAGAAGATACCCAGAGCTGGAACCAGAGTATTCAGCAATGAGGTTAATAGAGCATGGATCACCAGGTGATATCTAAAACACTGGTCATACCAGTGAGGTTCTACCAAACTGTGGTCCGTGAGACGCTGAGAAGTGGGCTGTGAGGTCTCAGGAAAAACAAAGGATTTCCTTCTATCACTTCCTTCTATCACTTGCCAAGACAGCAGTCACCCACAGACCACTAGAGAGGGCGGAGAATGGACATTTCCACTGCTGGCACGGAAATGTTGGCTGCAGTTTGGGAGGTCCATCCTCCAACTTCTCTGGTGGTCTGTGAAGAAGCACTCGCTTGGGAGATGCTTCCCCATGGATCACCAGAGAAGGCGGAGAACAGACAGCCTGCATCCAGCACTTCTAGCATCTCGCCAAGCAAGCACTCCCCCCGGGACCAGCAGAGAGGGTGGAGAACGGACCGGCCACAGACGGTACTGAAGAGCACACAAGTCTTTTCTACAAATAAACCTTTAATAAATCTTCTCTAATTACAAAGTTAATTGTATTTTGTGTGTGTGTGTGCAAGAGGCTGGGGGGGGGGGTTGTGTGTGGTCCATAATGATTCCAATTTTATTATTTTATTTTATTTTATTGTGTGTGTGTTCTGAATGTTTAATGTTTGGTTGTTGTTTCGTATTTCCATTATCTATGCCAATAAAGGTCTTATGTATGTATGTATTCCAATTTTTTGTCTCAGTGGTCCATGGGCTTCTAAAGGTTGGGAAAACCAACTGCTATCAATGATTGGTCAAACTACTCTCTCCAAGCTACAAGACTTGCAAACTCTCATCAATTCTACTTCATCTGAACTCGTTGGCTCATGTGTGCCCGGTTCCTAATTGTGGCCGGACAGTGTCAGGAGCTGAGACAAGGCCGTGTTCCAAAGGTGTCCGAGAGACAGATAGGAGGTTGTAGTGCAAAACCACACATTCCACCTCAAGTGCATGCCTTCAAAGTTCATGCTGTTAGCACATCACCCCAAATCTTTACATAAGCTCATGCATGGCCTCATTGAGAGAGAGAGAGAGAGAGAGAGAGAGAGAGAGAGAGAGAGAGAGAGAGAGAGAGAGAGAGAGAGAGCAAAATGAAGTCCTGCAGTATCACACAAAGGAGTCACCACATAGATGATGAGCAATCACTTAGGGCACCCTTCACTGCTGCTAGGATTAGCTGACCACTACTATTCCTTCTAGGCCAATTTTTCCTCAACCAGTGGTACGGGTACCACCAGTGGTACTTGAGGTGGTGTCTGGTGGAACTCATGGGACCCTTGTGCACCTGCTGCCTGGCAGTGAGACCAGGAATGAGACACAAAGAACTGTAGGAGTCTCCAAAGCATGCTTTTCAGTGCTTGAAAAAGCCCTCCCATCCACCCTGAGCATCCACCCGCCCACTCACTTGGTTGCATCGCATCGGGCCTCCCAACACAAAAGTAACTGGCAGTGATGTCAGCACCAGTTCCTTTTGGTGGTACTTCGAACAGGTGAACCATGTGAAGTGGTACAGCAGAGGACAAATGAGATACACTGTACATTAAAAATTAGCTATTCTGTTCTGGATTCAAGACCAATGGCGTGACTGTTGTCCTGCTGGGTAGTGTGCATGTTTGCATGTGCTAAATCCCATTTCCTGGTCACGCTTGATTGTGACGAAATACAAGAGAATGTCTCTTTTAGAGCGAGAGGAGATAGACTAAACACAGGGAAAATATACGTTCTTACCACTATAGAAGAGTTGACTTCCAGCCGAATGGTATAAAAAATTCAGTGCACATGTACATTTTTGCGATTAATTACATACTCTCTTTCAAAACAGGATAGATTATAATGAGGAAAGAATATGCATGGCCAGGACGCAAAGCTATTTCAGTTAGACTGAGTTATAGCACCAAAAGCAAATATGGGTGAAGCGGGATGACGTTAATGCTATACTAAATCATTTTAATCATTTTAATTCCATTGCTTCATCGGAGCTGCATATCAGCTATCACAAATAGTCTCACAAATGTTTTTAATTTGAATTGCCTGATGATTAGGTAATGGAAGATCTGGGTGTTTTCTTTTCTTTCAAAAAAACTGGCTATAGTTTCAAGAAGAAAAGAGAGAGAATTTGGATCAGTAATGCCATTAGAAATGTTATCCATTTTTGCAAATCCAATAATCTGAATATGAGCACATAGATGTGGAAGAAAATCAGCTTTTTTAAAATTGTCCTCGACAATTTCGTTAATTATACCATGCTGTTTTCCTCATTACAATCAATGATAATTTTGCTGTTTACTTGAGGGGAAGTCGATTCAATTCAAACGAGGCCTCTTTTGGGTCTGACTACACTGATTATATACAATTTGCTCTCTTCTGCTGTATGACAAGAAACTGAATCCAAACATGACCTTTCTTTGGGCATTTCTTGTTTTTTGAAGTCAGGAGAACTTCAGGTTTGGACAGCTTCCAAGAAATGGTCATTCAGAATTACAGTTTAAGAGCTCACTGACCGTAATTAGAATACAGAGGATTTCAAATCTGAACGGATACATTTAAGGCTTGCTGTGACATTGTATAAATTGAATAGGCAAATAACTCATAGCCCAATCCTAACTAAATCCACGTGTGGCAGGAGCGATATCTGCACAGACTATGCTTGATCCCATAGGGAAATTTTGGCTGCTGGAAGTCTCCTTGGGGCAAGGGGACATTTGTCAATGTGGACCTGTGGCAGTGATTTCTTTGGCGCAAGTCCAGGTTGTTCCATTCAGGCAGATCAGGCCCAGGAAGGGGGTTAGGATATAGCATGCACCAACAGTGTCAGTCCTACCCCTTCTGAGCCTGTTCCACCCACCCCCTGCCTCATCTCCTCCCCATTCCACCCTCCCCTCCCCTGTCTTATCCATGCCCCTGCCCTGGACTTACTTGGTCCAGTGGGCATCGTTTACTCTGCCAGCATGCGTGGGAAGGCTCAGAGCTCTCCTGGACAAGGATAAAAGTGGCAGCTGAGTATGGGGAATGGAAGAAATGGCTACTCTTCATATGTATTTTGAGTCTTTCCACCGACAACACGTGCACAGTAGGCAGTCATGAGCTCCAAAAAATCTTCATGTATTTCCGCCTTGTATAGTGATCCAAGAAGCGGCTCTTCCTTCCTGAGCATGCCTTCAGGTGACTCGGGGCAACCCCGAATAGATGTGGCCTTTGTTCGGTGGGTAGCCTCTGGGGGATTGCTAAGGCTCTTGGCCAGATATAAAAGTTGGTGATGAAGGAAGGGGAGAGGCTGACAGTTCTGAACTCTTTCTTCAAGTTGAGTTGTAGCAGGTCTTAGTGGGGTCCTGACACATTGTCATCCCTAAAAAGGGGGTACCGGTGTTTAAAAGATTGGGAACCACTGAATTAAATTAAAATAAATGCTCCATTTTCCCTTGCACAAACACTTAGCTTACCTGTTTACCTTGATGCAGTGGCATAACAAAGAGGGAAAGGGGGGACATTGCCCTGGGCACCACGCCTTGAAGGGGTTCTTAGAGGTCTCTGAAAGGCACTTCTCGTTTTCACCAAAAATCAGAAGTTCCTTTCGAAGGCCTCTAAGGGTGCAATCCTAATCCCTTATGTCAGTGCTTCCCAGCACTGGCATAGCGGTCGGTGCCAATGGGAAGTGTGCTGCATCCTACAGTTGGGTGTCACTCACGGAGGCCTCCTCAAAGTCAAGGAATGCCTGTTCCCTTACCTCAGAGGTGCATTGCCCTTATGTCAGTGATGGAAAGCACTGATATAAGGGGTTAGGATTGCACCCTAAGACACTCCCTGAGGCCTCTGTTGTATGGGGGGTGTTGATAATTTGGAAGGGGGTGTTATGGGATATGGGGGTATTAAACAATTGTGCCCAAGGTGCCAGGTGCCTTTGCAACACCACTGCCTTGATTCTTTGTCAGTGAGCTGCTTCATCCCTGGAGCAGCCTCATGGTTGTAGAGCTCAAACACAGGATACTGAGCTCAATGAACCCCTTGTTCCCTTGCCAGGACATATGTTTTAACAGATCTTCATAAAGTTTAGTTTACGACTCGACTCATCGGAAGTCTTTGCTCTGCTGAAAGAATACAAAACCTGGATAATTCCTGACCATAATAATTCAACCTGGATAATTCAAGCATATTTATTCTTATGGAAGGCATAGCTTATATTTCTGTTTGTATCACAGGTTTGGAACAAGTGCCAAAGGATCTTCCCCCAGATACTACCCTGCTGGACTTACAGAACAATAACATAAAAGAAATAAAAGATGGAGATTTCAAGAACTTGAAGGATCTTCATGTAAGTTACCATGAAACAAAGGTTCTATCTCAATTCCCATCTATGCATGTCAGTGTTGATCAGTCTTGTATTTGAAACTTTGCTCTTAGTTTGATGTTCCAAGGTTGAAATTCTATACACCCTTACCTGGCAGGTAAGGTCCCATTGAAGATAGTGGGACTGATTTCTGAATAAGCATGTTTCTAATTGTGCTGTAAATTATTAATTTTTTTGTGTCTTCTCTTTGTATAGATTCTGTTTTGACTTGGTATGGTTCTGATGCTTTAAAGATGTTGTCAGCTGCCCCAGTGGTCCTTTTGATGGAATGTTTTAAGTCAAAAAATAAAGTAAAATAAAAAGTGTCACACAAGGAGTGTCCTACACATCAAGGAGACTCACAGCCCTATCATAGCATTGAGTTGAAAGGTACCCACAAGGCCATCTAGTCCAACCCCCCTGCCTATAGCAGAAAATCTTCAGGAGAGCTAGGCCCCTCTTGACCAGTTACCTCAGGGTGCACATCAATCCTTATTCTTGATCCCTGCACCATGCTATTCCTGCCCACTGTTACCGACCTGGCTAAACACCATACCCTGTCAAACAATCTGACACAGCTTGGAGCTCAACTTTTCCAGAACTCCAGTGACAAATGTAGGCAGCAGCTGTTACCCTGCACATGCCCAATCTCGTCTGATCTCAGAAGCTAAGCAGGGTCAGGCCTGGTTAGTATTTAGATTGGAGACAGCCTGGAAATACCGGGTGCTGTAGGCTTATGCCATAGTCCAGAGATTATACCAAATGTCCAGAGATGCCACTTTGCAACCACAAAAGGGGTCCATGCCTCAGACCCCTTAGAGCAGACATTCCCAAAAGTGTGCATCGCAATGCACACTTCACAGGGGTGCCATAGGAGTTCCCCAGTCTCCCCTTCTACCTATTCCTCTGGGTGCCACCATCTTGGATCTCACAAATTCTTGTGAGATTTGTGAACTGCCATATTGGATCTCATGAGATTTTGCGAGATTCAAGATGGCAGTACTGGGATGAACTGGGAAGAAGAGGCTGAGGGTGTCTCAGGTAAATTTGGGAACCACTGCCTTAGAGGGAACACTGGTCTCTATCTCCTTCAACCCCATCCTCTAATGATGTTGAATCCATTAGCCACCTTGTCTCATGTGAACCCCCACTACTGTCAGTTCCTTAAAGGACTAGCAGCATTATCCATATACAAATGGTGCATTTATAATGGTCACATATATAAACGATGCATTTTTTTCTATAGTAGATTAGAGGAGATCACGTGCATTTTCAGATGTTTGTGTTGTTGAGATTGTTTGTGTGTTCAGATATTGTTGACTATTACCATGGAGCTATGTCTGCATACCTTTCATATTTTTACTTCTGACAGGAAATAGTTCCCACCTGAAGGGACATTTCCTGGCTCTGTGGAAAAACCTGTTCCTAGTTATTATTTCAGATGTTTGAAAGGGAGAAGTGCATAACAACCTATTGCTCATGATGACTAGAGGTCAAGGAAACTGGTGTTTCTTTAGGAACGCTCCAAAGACAGCTTGATGGATAGGTAGTGGTCTTGGGTGAGAGCCTAAGCATCCATTTAGACAGCCAGATGAATTACAACTTCACTATACCCTCAGATATATAGCTGAGGTTTGATCATATATTTTCTGAGTTCCTCTACTGCCAATTAAAAGAATGATATATAGTGAAGTGCTAAATGTTACAGTTGCCTTGAAAAATGAATGAATGAATGAATTTGTGTACATACATCTTGTGTACACACCCATGTACATATGTCTGGGAAATCTTATTAGCTCAGGTTTCCCAGATGTGTGCAAACATATTTTTAAAGCTATACAGAAATTTACATCCACACCATATGCATCTGAGCACCATTGTTTTTGTATCACAGTTGCCTCTGTGGTTTGTACAAAGCGATGCCATGAAAAGGCAACATGCTGTAGGTATGGCCATCAGCTTCTGCATTACTGCAGGAGGTCTGGTCTAGAGGGTAGAGCCTCCATTAGCCGGAAGATAACCATTAGAAGGTCGCCAGTTCGAGGACACCGGCAGTTCCCTGAATTGCTGAGAATGGCGAGACCTTGAAGCAGCTGACAAGCCCAGCTGAGTGATTCCACCTGCTCTTGGTGTGAGCAAGAAGCGCCTTGGCTGCCCTCCATGTGAGAGATGGAGCTGCTTGTCAGCCTGCGTGGGAGAACTGGAGGCCAGAAGTTAGACCAAACCAAGAAATTCCATTCTGAAATGTTGTTGGTTCTTGAAAGAGAGAACCTCTATGATTGTAAAAATCCCCTTGAGGGATTTAGAAACGCCTACCTATGTAAACCACCTTGAAGAAAGTCAGAGGAGTAATCCGATGACCAGAAAGTCGGTATATGAATACCTAGTTGTTGTTGTTGTTGTTGTTGTTGTTGTTGTAATTACTTGTATACTGCATTTCCGA